>NC_085843.1:131105089-131414180 GCF_035594765.1 Anolis carolinensis
GAAATTTCAACTCAGCTTTGAACTGTCAAAGTGACACTTTTTCCTTTGTATTTCTAGGTTGTCATATGTATAAACATTCTATCCAGCCTGTAAAGTTATGAACCAATCTGAACAATTATTTGCTGAGTGACTGAATGGTTTTTGCAATGAATTGCTTTTATTAACTATCTGTTTCAGAAATAAGTACTTTAAAGAACAGTTTCCAACAATTACCTAAAAGCGAGCCCTTCTTTGTGTAACTGCTTTTTTTCAATTTCTCTCAAGCCTAGTTCATGACATTTTACTGATAAGCCCAACCTATTTAAGTGCTAAAAAGATGGATTGGCACTCAAGCGTATAGCAAACATATTTTCCCAGAATTGGACAAAAGCATACATTTTATGAACATTTTCTTAAATAAAAGTTGCATTGGTCTTGTCTTCTGTCAACAGCATTACATTTTCATCAGTCTTAAGAATTGAACCTGCTATATATACACATAGGTGAATAAAGGTGTGAAAAGCTGCAGATCTCTTTTAATAATCCATCTCTCTATATATCTATATCTATGTATATAAATGTGTGTGTGTGCACACATTTGAATAGGTAATCCCTTCACCATAACCCATTACTACTGCTTTTCTTAATATTGTGTCACTCTTTATTGATTTTTTTTATTGTCCTTGTCATCCTTTGATTGTTATGGGAGAAAAATATGATTAACAAGAAGTGTGATTCACAAAATACTTTTTGGTGGATTTGGGGAAAAGGTGAAGAGCACAGTCCTCATTCCATGACATCTTTGAGCTCTGTAAAATAATGCTTGCATATCTTTGGATTAGGAGCAATTTTTAATCACAGAATCACTGCTGTCATCTTACATATGCCTTTCAGTTTAATTAAGGCATTAAAATCATTAAAGCAATAAATAATAGCTGGGCACCCCACTTTTTCTGTGCATCCTGGTTCATTCTCTCACTGGAAATGGGCACTATGAGTTCAATACCCCTGTATTAAGAGATGCAAGAAGAAGAATCTTGCTCCAGGAATCTCTTGTTCCAGAATAAGTTATTGGCAGCTATGCATCATGGCTCTGCAGGTTATATTGTTGATCTCAAGCCAATCAACTTCATCTCTGTGAAGTCCATTTTGTACCATCCCTATCCCTGTCCAAGTCTTGTCTGCTTGTCATGACACAGTGACAAGCTTGAAGAAAAGTAAATGCCTGAAATATTGAGTAAAGCAGTTCAATAAGGATTCACCAGTCAATCTGAGAACATTGTTCCTCCAAAGGTATTGTGGAATATTTAAATTAACTTCTGACATTTACAGTTGTATCAATCAGTTTAGTAATATGCAAACTAACAAGACTGGGTCAAACAAACATTTACATCAGTCTTCCACAGCCTAGTTTTTCAGGTAGTGCTCCATCATTATGACAGGTAAATCCCTCTGTGGTGTTCCAGGAACACTGCTTTGTTTAGTGAAAATAGGATGGTTTTAGTAATTAGCTAAGTGACTTTGGCAGTCAATTTTATCCAACTGAAATAATGGATACAACTGTAAAATCATGTATAAAATACTGCCTTTCTTTGACCAAAATCCGAAGCTATTATTAGTATTGGTGTTAGTCTTCTGGTAATCTTTTAAAACTGGTGTGTTTTTAAAGATCTTTTAATTCAAATTATGTGTTTAATTGTTTTTCAACACTAAAACTTTACTACTGTTTACTGTATCTCTTTTAAAGATTTGATCAATTTGGCTGAGATTCTTTGAGTCCCAGTTTTTGGGAAAGATGGGGTAAATGTCCGCACAATGGATACATAATAATTAAGGAGTCCCCACCCAATTCCGTTTAAATCTGCTCAGCACTTTTCACGTCAACTCATCCTTAGCTTACAAGGCATTTCATGTCAGAAAACAGCAGACAGATTGTTGAAAAAAGCCCCCAAGCAAACTGGTCAGAACTCTGTTGCCCAACACAACAATTTATACTAATATAACTATAACTATCCAGTATGCAGTTTCAAGGAGCTTTTGCAGAACTGACATCCTAATCTGGGTTGTGGAAGTAGCATAATCCGTGTGATATGTTAGGATATGACATTGCTTCCTGTTGTGTTATAATGAAATCCAGGGCAGCTCTGATGAAGCGTAATCTGACAGGTGTCTTGCTACACATTTATGTTACTGCTGAAGATTATCTCAGTTTTCCTTTCTGCCTTTCTTTTAAAAATAATAGTGAAATTGCTCTTTAACATACACCATAAATCTTTCAACAGCCCCCCATAACTTATCCCAATTAGACTATCCCTTGCAATAGTATCTGGTAGTTTTCATGTCCCTGTGGAGGAAAATCCACCCTTGGTTTAATCCAAACTTTGATGGAACTAGCCAAGAGCCTCAACAGATCCTTCAATTTTTGGATTAAAATCTAGAATAAATTCAACAGACACTAACATGGAAGCCACAGAGGCGGTCTAACCATATGGTGAACTAGGCACTTGCCTGTGGAGCTATCATCCCGGGGGCACCATCATCCCAGGAGGATTGCACCAACTTGGTCTCCTTCATTGCTGGGCTCCGAAGAGACCAAGGGTTGCCTGTGCCTTCTTTCTCCAGCTTCGACACGGCACAGGCGTACTGGGCTCCTCTGCGCCCAACAGCTTTTCCTGGGTCATAAATGCGCGCAGAGGGAGGGAGGCACAGACAGCCCTTCCTTGGTCACTTCGGAGCCCAGCAATGAAGCACATGCTCTTGGGTTGGTCTACTTCATTGCTGGGCTCCAAAGCAACCAAGGAAGGGTTGCCTGTGCCTTCCTTCTCCAACTCCGACACCGCGCAGGCACACTGGGCTCCTCCATGCCCAAAAGCTCTCCCTGGGTCCTAAATGCGAGCAGAGGGAGAAAGACACAGGCAGCCCTTCCTTGGTTGCTTTGGAGCCTCCTGCTTACCAGAAACCTTCCAGAAAGTCAAAATGCTCCTATTATTATCATTATTATTATTGACACAAAGACAGAATATGACACAGCAAATGAGATGAATTATTATCATCCTTAGGACACTTATATTTTCTCTATATATATACTCATACACACTCTGTCTGTCTGTCTATCTAGTATATCCACAGATGTAGTCCTACATATTGCTATTGATAAACATATAGACATTCTATGTCAACACACATTATATATCCACACACACACACATATGTAGACCCACATGCACACATGTGCATACTGCGTTAATAATAATAGTGTATTATTGTGAATAATAATATATTATTCATAATTGTCTCATGTACTGTTATTAGTATTATGAATATGAATATAATACTACTATTAGTTATAATATATTATGAATGTGTTAATAATAATAGTATATTGTTGTTGTGATAATATATTATTAATATTTGTCTGTGCACATATTATTATTATTATTATTATTATTATTATTATTATTATTTTGAGCGATTGGTTGGGGGAGGGCAAAATTTGGGGGGGGCTCCCAAATTCGGGGGGGCAAAATTCTGTTCACCTGCTCTTGAAAATTACCTAGGGCCGGCTCTGAAGCCACCAGATACTAATGCTTCCTGATGAATGCACAAAATATCTATAATTTGTGCTCATAATTATCATAATCTTTGGCTTATTATTATTATTATTATTTAGAAGCCATATCACACGATAAAGTTTTGTGGCTAAGAGTAACTGCAAAAAAGGTGTAGAAATCAACCTTCTCCTTATCCCTCAAATTTAGTGAATGCTGGCTTTAAAAAAAGTTTGTATAGTTTAAAAGATGAATGAGTGAACAAATACCCTAGAAGAATTTTCTTTCAAACATACATGGTTTCAAACATCATTAGACCTTTGTGGTGGAGGAGATACAGGATCAGAATTTGTGAAACAATTCCTTGTTAAGATATGTGTTGCTTTTTCAGTTGACACAATATTAGAAATGTACAGGGACAATCTGTTTCACAGAGCTATTTTGTGTATCTTGTTCATAAGGTTTTATTGAAAATTATGCTAATAATGTTAAATTTTGGATAAAACAGAAAACAGTTTTTTTTAAAAATAAAAATAAAATCCATCACTATTTTTAAGAATAGTACAAATTGAACTCAGCTTCAGAAAATAAAAAATTGCTTTTGAGTTTACAGTGAGTGTGTTAGCACTTCATATGACTCCATATTGGAAATCTGTCTGCAGTCTCTCAATAGCCTTTTCAGGTTTTTATGTAAATGGCAAAAAGTATTTTCAGAAACAATCACAACAGAATTCATTTCCAAGACTCAGGATTAGTCAAGTTGTCATTACAAATTTGCTCATGCCTGGCTATACTATGCAAAGTCACTGGTCCATGCTCACTTATGCTGAGAATAGTTTCCAATTGCATTTTATAAAGCAACGAGGAAACAGGCAGAAACTGTTATAGATAATATGGTATCATCAGCGGAGGTTAAGGAAAGTCTACTGGAAACGTATGTAATGTTCTGAAATGCTTGATGCATTTGGAGTTACAGCAGTATTCAGAATGAGGAAGAGATATCAAATGTGCTACCACATTTAGCATATGCTGGGCTACATGTAAATAGAGAAACTCTAATAGGCAAACAGTAACAAAAATCCTATCAGGCACTGCAGAAGAGTAATAAAAGAGCCTGTGTTATGCTCCAGAGAGATTGTGTATGAGGTGTCAGAAGCAGGAGCAGAGAAAGCTAGGGATGCCATCTGGCAAGGCTCCTCTGCCTTGGATAGCTGCATGGCAGACATAAATGTCTGGCACAATTCCTGGGCCTCCAACTGCTGCCTGATAGGCAGATATGTAGCTACAGAAAGTTTTTCCAGCATGCATGAAGATTAAATTATTAGCATAGCCATCTCTCATTCTCTCCTGCTTTCTCTCTTTCTCTCATTCTGTGTGGGATGAAGAGAAGAAAATATATGGGTAACATTCAGTCTTGTTATACCTGGCCGTAGGAAAGTTATGAAAATGCATGTAACTAAAACAAGGTACAGGATGATACTGGATCTTATTTTTATGAAAAAAGCAATCTAACTCACTTTTCCCAAATGAATTGAAAAACTGGAATGCAATGATCCTATTCCAAGCTTTTCCTATCTCCTGGCCCAAGCTGGCAGGGGGGAGGGGGGTAGTTTTTATACTCCTAAAAACAAGGAGGAATAGGCAGTGAAAGACAAGTAGGTATGAAGAATCTCTACCACTGGTTTATCCATAGAGTCCCGGGCTTTCATATGATATTGATGCTACGTGGGACAGATCCATAAGTACATGATGTGGATCCTATGTTTCTGTGAGAGGTATTTCAAGGGGCCCAAAATGTTATTTTAGATCTTTCAATACAAATCACTTTATTGTTACATCATTGTAGTGTATGACCTTGTTACATCATTGTAGTGTATGACCTTTCTAGCATATAGACACCACCTTTACAAGAATATATGTCATGGTGTAGAGGTCATGGTGTAGATGCACTTTAATTCTCTCTGCTTCCAGGCACAACTCAAAGTGCTGGTTATGATCTGTAAAGTCTCAAATGTTTGTGGTCCAAGCTATTTCAAAGACCATATTCTTCTGCCAGAGCTCCGAGACCCCTGGGGACACACTTCTGACCAACAGCTGACCAAACAGGCACAAAGAAGAGATATAGTAGTCATGGGCGATTTCAATTATTCTGATATCTGCTGGAAAACAAACTCATCCAAGAGTACAAAGTCCAACAAATTCCTCACTTGCCTTGCAGACAATTTTATGGTCCAGAAGGTAGAAGTGGCAACAAGAGGATCAGCAACTCTTGATCTAATCTTAAAAAATGTGGAAGACCTGATCAACACAGTTGAAGTGGTTGGATCCTTAGGGGCAAGTGACCATGTGCTCCTGGAGTTTGCAATACAAAGGAATGCTGAAACTAAGACAAGTCAAACACGCATTCTCGACTTTAAGAGAGCTGACTTCCAAAAAAAATGAAGGAATTACTGAGCGGCATTCCATGGACGCCAATATTAAAAAACAAGGGAGTTAAGGATGGATGGGAGTTTTTCAAAAGTGAAATACTCAAGGCGCAAATGCAAACAGTGCCAACAAAGAAGAAAAATAAGACAAGTGCAAAGAAGCCAGAATGGATGTCCAAAGAACTTCTAACTGAGCTAAAGCTCAAAAGTGACATGCACAAGAAGTGGAAAAGGGGAGAAATCACCAAAGAAGAATTCAAACGTATAGCCAACACCTGTAGGGAAAAGGTTCGCAAGGCTAAAGCACAAAATGAGCTCAGGCTTGCCAGGGACATAAAAAACAACAAAAAAGGCTTTTTTGCTTACGTTGCTAGAAAAAGGAAGAAAAAGGAGGCGATAGGGCCTCTGCAAGGAGAAGATGGGGTGATGGCGACAGGGGACAGGGAAAAGGCAGAACTGCTCAATGCCTTCTTTGCCTTGGTCTTCTCACAAAAAGAAAGCCATCTTCAACCTCAGCAACATGAAATGGACGAAGGATTGGCGGAAATCCAAACCCAAATAGGGAAACAAGCTGTCCAGGAACACCTGGCCTCTCTAAACGAATTCAAGTCCCCAGGGCCAGATCAGCTACATCCAAGAGTATTGAAGGAATTAGCGGAAGTTATTTCAGAACCACTGGCAATTATCTTCGAGAGTTCTTGGAGAACGGGAGAAGTCCCAGCAGATTGGAGGAGGGCGAATGTGGTCCCTATCTTCAAGAAGGGAAAAAAGAACGACCCAAACAATTACCGTCCGGTCAGCCTCACATCGATACCAGGCAAGATTCTGGAAAAGATCATCAAGGAAGTGGTCTGCGAACACTTAGAAACAAATGCGGTCATTGCTAATAGTCAACATGGATTTACCAAAAACAAGTCATGCCAGACTAATCTGATCTCTTTTTTCGATAGAGTTACGAGTTGGGTCGATACAGGGAATGCTGTGGATGTAGCGTACCTGGATTTCAGTAAGGCCTTCGACAAAGTCCCCCACGACCTTCTGGCAAATAAACTAGTAAAATGTGGGCTAGACAAAACTACGGTTAGGTGGATCTGCAATTGGCTAAGCGAACGAACCCAAAGGGTGCTCACCATCTTCATCATGGAAAGAAGTGACAAGTGGAGTGCCGCAGGGCTCCGTCCTGGGCCCGGTTCTGTTCAACATCTTTATTAACGACTTAGACGAAGGGTTAGAAGGCACGATCATCAAGTTTGCAGACGACACAAAACTGGGAGGGATAGCCAACACTTCAGAAGACAGGAGCAGAATTCAAAACGATCTTGACAGACTAGAGAGATGGGCCAAAACTAACAAAATGAAGTTCAACAGGGACAAATGCAAGATACTTCATTTCGGCAGAAAAAATGGAAATCAAAGATACAGAATGGGGGACGCCTGGTTTGACAGCAGTGTGTGCGAAAAAGACCTTGGAGTCCTCGTGGACAACAAGTTAAACATGAGCCAACAATGTGATGCAGCAGCTAAAAAAGCCAACGGGATTCTGGCCTGCATCAATAGGGGTATAGTGTCTAGATCCAGGGAAGTCATGCTCCCCCTCTATTCTGCCTTGGTCAGACCACACCTGGAATACTGCGTCCAATTCTGGGCACCACAGTTGAAGGGAGATGTTGACAAGCTGGAAAGCGTCCAGAGGAGGGCAACTAAAATGATTAAGGGTCTGGAGAACAAGCCCTATGAGGAGCGGCTTAAAGAGCTGGGCATGTTTAGCCTGCAGAAGAGAAGGCTGAAAGGAGACATGATAGCCATGTACAAATACGTGAAGGGAAGTCATAGGGAGGAGGGAGCAAGCTTGTTTTCTGCTGCCCTGCAGACTAGGACACGGAACAATGGCTTCAAACTACAGGAAAGGAGATTCCACCTGAACAGCAGGAAGAACTTCCTCACTGTGAGAGCTGTTCGACAGTGGAACTCTCTACCCCGGGCTGTGGTGGAGGCTCCTTCCTTGGAGGCTTTTAAGCAGAGGCTGGATGGCCATCTGTCGGGGGTGCTTTGAATGCGATTTCCTGCTTCTTGGCAGGGGGTTGGACTGGATGGCCCATGAGGTCTCTTCCAACTCTACTATTCTATGATTCTATGATTCTATGATTCTTTCTATTCCACAGCTATCACAGACATAAATGGTAGTAATGTAGGAGAGAGCCTTCTCTGTGACAGCTCCCACCCTCCACATGTTTGGAGGGTATGATAAGTTTCTGGTCCCGATTCAAGGTGCAGGTCATTACCTATAAAGCTCTAAATGGTTTGAGACCTGCCTATCTTCATGATCACATCTTCCCCTATGAACCTGTGCAATCTTTAAGATCCTCTGGGAAGGCCCTCTTCTCACTTCCACCTCTGTCTCAGGTATGACTGGTGGGGACGAGAGAAGGCCTTCTTGGTGGTGGCCTCCCGGCTCTGGAACTCCCTCCCCAGAGAGATTAGGGTCCTCCCTGTCCACTTTCAACAATGAGTTAAAGACATGGATGTTCCACTGTGCTTTTGAGTAGACAATCTTCTGGATAGCTAGCCCCAGATAGAAACAAAAATCTGTCCTTGCACTTTACTATTGCTCTTATCCTAACTGCTGCCATATGACCCATGAACTTTACTCATTAGCCTATCCTTTAAAATATTGTTACACTAATCCACTCACCTGTGGTGATAAAGTGAAATTGATATTGGTTGTTCGTTTGATGCCTTTTTATATATTGTTATAATGTTGTTTTATTTTGTCTTATATTGTTGTTATACATTTTAATGTATTACTTTTTTAACTGTGTCGTTCGGGCTTGGCCCCATGTAAGTTGCCTCGAGTCTCTTCAGGGAGATGAAGGTGAGGTACAAAAATGAAGTTAGTATTACAGTAGAGTCTCACTTATCCAACATAAACGGGCAGGCAGAACGTTGGATAAGTGAATATGTTGGATAATAAGGAGAGATTAAGGAGAAGCCTATTAAACATCAAATTAGGTTATGATTTTACAAATTAAGCACCAAAACATCATGTTATACAACAAATTTGACAGAAAAAGTAGTTCAATACGCAGTAATGCTATGTAGTAATTACTGTATTTACGAATTTAGCACCAAAATATCATGATGTATTGAAAATATTGACTACAAAAATGGGTTGGATAATCCAGAACGTTGGATAAGTGAGACTCTACTGTATTATTATATTATTATGACTCCTCCTTTATTGTCTTTCCAGTGGCAGATTAAGATCTTTTTATTCCAGCAGATATTTAGGGAACAATTGTTAACAAAGGATCTATGCTGTACATTATTAAAAAATATTTTTAGAACTTATATTTTATATAGTTTTGATTTTAGTGTTAATTTAATATTGTTTGGATCACAACAATTGTATATGTTTTATATGTGGTTTTATTGTAATGTTCTGCTTTCTGTAAGCCATTTTGCTAGTCTGGGAGGAAGGGTGTGTGTGTGTGTGTGTGTGTGTGTGTGTATAGAAAGAGGGAGGGAGGGATGAAAAGTACAGTTTAATGCCTGAGCCAGGGTTATTTCTGAGTCTCCTGGACTGTTATTGCACCTCTTCCTTTAAAAAAAACCAAACTGGATCTGGGGACTTTTTTTTTCATTTTGTGGCATGCTGTGGTTTTTGATACATTAAAAGAGCGAGAATTGCACTTCTCAAAGTCCTTTGGAAGCATGATTTTCCCCTTCTGACATAAAATGTATTGAATATTTTTGGCTATTAGTTGCTGGAGTGGTGAAGGTGACACCAAACTCCTTCTCAGGCTTCATGTGGTCCTTAAATCATGTTATACTTTGCCAAGTCCCATGCATTTCAGGGGTGGAAATTATATGGATTAGTAGCTGAGGTTCTGCATGATCTTAATAGAGTATAAGTATTCACTAGAAGAGTTACACTATGCTAGCATTGCATAATCCCTATAGTAAAAACTATTATAGCGTGACATTTGATAAACAGTGAAGGTTCATGCTGTCATCTATTGCATGGTATATAAAGGTAGTGTACAATGCACATTGGCACACTGATCTAGTCACACTATTGTGCATCTACAACAGTTCCATATGTAGAGCTCTGCTGCCCTCATCACAAGTTGAATATGTTCATTTTGCATTGTCCACAAAAAAAGCAAAACAAATAATTTTTGCACATGCATGGCACGACTTCTATTTGCATATGTCACCAGAAGGCTTCTGACAAATAAGCAATAGTTTTAGTTGTTCAGGAATAATTATAAGCCAAATTACATATACCCACAAACAGCAAATATGAGGGTGTTCCAAAGTCTTCATGATCAATGTTAATTTTGAGAAGGGTTTTGAAGGGGAAGACAGAAGTAGGATTACATGTGTATTCTGGGAGACAGTTCCAAATATAAGGTAGGCACATTCCCACAAGTATTCTCTTCAAAGAAATGTGTTCCAAATTTTGTGGAAAGTCTTACAAGTAGACATAAGTCTTTTTATGTGAAAGAGGGAGAAACTCAAATACCTTATCCAAACTAACGTAAAGTATACATCTCTCTCATCTTGTCCTTAAAAAGGTCAAATGGTACCTCTAGTGAGGATGGGTTTTCATCTCTTCAACCAATTAATTCACATTCCATCTGGTTTTGAGTTGTTCAAGCTAAGTTAACTTCATACACTAACCAATTTTAACTGATCTATTTCTTCTTCTTTTTTTTAAAAGAAGAATCTGAAAAATGTAAAATGGAAGAGAGTTGCCTGCCAAATAATTTCCTGTTTTAATTTGCTGCCTAAATATTTTCTGTAATGCACTTTCAATTATTCACTTGAAATTAAATGTAACTGAACAGGCCATTTCTCTTCATTCCTTGATGTTATTGATTTATGCCTGCCTGTAAAATTTCATTTAGTTCAGAGAGGAGAACAAGTTCTATATTAGAGTGAACTTTGGCTTTGCATATAAATACATAGGAACAGCCACTCTGCAAAGCAGCTTATAATTTTGGAAATGGCATGAATAATTCACTCTGTGGGCTATTTTGCACAAAGCTGTATTCTTTACTGTCCTTCGTGAAGAACAGATATTTATATCTATATCAACTTTGTCTAGGTTGATATCTCTTCATGTTTGCAGAAGTGTCTGTATATGTAATGATTAATAAATTGTCTCCTAAGTTTTGTCATCTTATTTCCACTCTCCTGAAGATGATGTAAGACCTCTTGTAGTATGAAAAACAATATATGAAGGTTGATATGAAGGCAGAGGTGGAACCCCACACATTGGACTCACCTCTAACATTGGTTCCAGAACTCCCTGAGTCACATTGAAAGCATCTTGCAAGCGCTGCTCAAACAGAATAATGATCTGTTGTTTTATTTCCAGAAGTGTGCAACCAGATAACTTGAGATTTTATTTATTTATTTATTTATTTATTTAGGCAATTTTTATCCTGCCTTTCCCCACCCAAGGGCCCAAGGTGGCTAACAGCATTTATAAAATGCAAACAGTACAAACATTAAAAGCAAGAAATAAATACAAGATATTTGACAGTGCTGAAAAACATTCAAACCTGTATATTAGCATAAAACTATAAAATCCTAAAATCAAAGGCTGAAAAAAGTTGGGCAGTACATCAGCAGCTTTATTCTTTGTTTGCATGACTCTAATATGCAGAGGTATACTACTTTTGAACTTGGACAGTTATCTTTCCCAGTGCAGATATTGATGGATTTATCATCTATGGGCCCTTGCCAAGGGAAGAATATAACTCGTATTATTGGAACACATAACTGGAATCACATTCAAAGAAAGCCATTGCTGATAACCACTCTATTGCCACAAGGAACCACCCCATTAGGTCAAAGGTTAATCAGCTAGCTAGAATCATAGAATCATAGAATCATAGAATAGTAGAGTTGGAAGAGACCACATGGGCCATCTAGTCCAACCCCCTGCTAAGAAGCAGGAAATCGCATTCAAAGCACCCCCGACAGATGGCCATCCAGCCTCTGCTTAAAAGCCTCCAAGGAAGGAGCCTCCACCACGGCCCCGGGGAGAGAGTTCCACTGTCGAACAGCTCTCACAGTGAGGAAGTTCTTCCTGATGTTCAAGTGGAATCTCCTTTCCTGTAGTTTGAAGCCATTGTTCCGTGTCCTAGTCTGCAGGGCAGCAGAAAACAAGCTTGCTCCCTCCTCCCTATGACTTCCCTTCACGTATTTGTACATGGCTATCATGTCTCCTCTCAGCCTTCTCTTCTGCAGGCTAAACATGCCCAGCTCTTTAAGCCGCTCCTCATAGGGCTTGTTCTCCAGACCCTTAATCATTTTAGTCGCCCTCCTCTGGACGCTTTCCAGCTTGTCAACATCTCCCTTCAACTGTGGTGCCCAAAATTGGACACAGTATTCCAGGTGTGGTCTGACCAAGGCAGAATAGAGGGGGAGCATAACTTCCCTGGATCTAGACGCTATTCCCCTATTGATGCAGGCCAGAATCCCATTGGCTTTTTTAGCAGCCGCATCACATTGTTGGCTCATGTTAAACTTGTTGTCCACGAGGACTCCAAGGTCTTTTTCGCACACACTGCAGTCAAGCCAGGCGTCCCCCATTCTGTATCTTTGATTTCCATTTTTTCTGCCGAAGTGAAGTATCTTGCATTTGTCCCTGTTGAACTTCATTTTGTTAGTTTTGGCCCATCTCTCTAGTCTGTCAAGATCGTTTTGAATTCTGCTCCTGTCTTCTGGAGTGTTAGCTATCCCTCCCAGTTTTGTGTCGTCTGCAAACTTGATGATCGTGCCTTCTAACCCTTCATCTAAGTCGTTAATAAAGATGTTGAACAGAACCGGGCCCAGGACGGAGCCCTGCGGCACTCCACTTGTCACTTCTTTCCATGATGAAGACGACGCATTGGTGAGCACCCTTTGGGTTCGTTCGCTTAGCCAATTACAGATCCACCTAACCGTAGTTTTGTCTAGCCCACATTTTACTAGTTTGTTTGCCAGAAGGTCGTGGGGGACTTTGTCGAAGGCCTTACTGAAATCCAGGTACGCTACATCCACAGCATTCCCTGTATCGACCCAACTCGTAACTCTATCGAAAAAAGAGATCAGATTAGTCTGGCATGACTTGTTTTTGGTAAATCCGTGTTGACTATTAGCAATGACCGCATTTGTTTCTAAGTGTTCGCAGACCACTTCCTTAATGATCTTTTCCAGAATTTTGCCTGGTATTGATGTGAGGCTGACCGGACGGTAATTGTTTGGGTCGTTCTTTTTTCCCTTCTTGAAGATAGGGACCACATTCGCCCTCCTCCAATCTGCTGGGACTTCTCCCGTTCTCCAAGAACTCTCGAAGATAATTGCCAGTGGTTCTGAAATAACTTCCGCTAGTTCCTTCAGTACTCTTGGGTGTAGCTGATCTGGCCCTGGGGACTTGAATTCGTTTAGAGAGGCCAGGTGTTCCTGGACAACGTGTCTCCCTATTTGGGGTTGGATTTCCCCCAATCCTTCGTCCATTCCGTGTTGCTGAGGTTGAAGATGGCTTTCTTTTTGTGAGAAGACCGAGGCAAAGAAGGTATTGAGCAGTTCTGCCTTTTCCCTGTCCCCTGTCGCCATCACCCCATCTTCTCCTTGCAATGGCCCTATCGCCTCCTTTTTCTTCCTTTTTCTACCAACGTAAGAAAAAAAGCCTTTTTTGTTGTTTTTTATGTCCCTGGCAAGCCTGAGCTCATTTTGCGCTTTAGCCTTGCGAACCTTTTCCCTACAGGTGTTGGCTATACGTTTGAATTCTTCTTTGGTGATTTCTCCCCTTTTCCACTTCTTGTGCATGTCACTTTTGAGCTTTAGCTCAGTTAGAAGTTCTTTGGACATCCATTCTGGCTTCTTTGCACTTGTCTTATTTTTCTTCTTTGTTGGCACTGTTTGCATTTGCGCCTTGAGTATTTCACTTTTGAAAAACTCCCATCCATCCTTAACTCCCTTGTTTTTTAATATTGGCGTCCATGGAATGCCGCTCAGTAATTCCTTCATTTTTTGGAAGTCAGCTCTCTTAAAGTCCAGAAAGCGTGTTTGACTTGTCTTAGTTTCAGCATTCCTTTGTATTGCAAACTCCAGGAGCACATGGTCACTTGCCCCTAAGGATCCAACCACTTCAACTGTATTGATCAGGTCTTCCACATTTGTTAAGATTAGATCAAGAGTTGCTGATCCCCTTGTTGCCTCTTCTACCTTCTGGACCATAAAATTATCTGCAAGGCAAGTGAGGAATTTGTTGGACTTTGTACTCTTGGCTGAGTTTGTTTTCCAGCAGATATCGGGATAATTGAAATCGCCCATGACTACTATATCTCTTCTTTGTGTCTGTTTGGTCAGCTGTTGACAGAAGGCTTCATCAAGTCCTTCATCCTGACTCGGAGGTCTGTAGTAGACACCCACAACAAGATCTTTTTGAGTCCAGGTTCCCTTGATTCTTATCCAGATGCTTTCAAGCTGGTTTCCCGGATTACAGTCTTGCATTTCTTCTGCAACGTAACTGTTTTTGACATATAAAGCTACTCCCCCTCCTCTCCCCTTTGTTCTATTTCTGTGAAAGAGGTTATAGCCCTCAATGGTTAAATTCCAGTGATGGGAGTCATCCCACCAGGTTTCAGTGATGCCTATGACATCGTATGTGTGGTGCTGTGCTAGGAGTTGGAGTTCGTCTTGCTTATTTCCCATGCTCTGAGCATTAGTGTAAAGACATGTAAGCCCCTGTGACCTCCTCTCGAACTGTTTATTTGGGATTATTGTGCTCTCTGTACTTGGTCCTTGCTGTGCTTGTGCAGCCCTAGCAAAGTCAGGTCCTTGAAGTGCTAAGGCTAGAAGGGCCAGTGTCAATGAAAAAATACACACAAATGAACAAAAATCCATACAAACAGAAACAGGAAAAAAAGAAAAAAGAAAAGATAGACCTTAACTGTTGTCTGGATTTGTGAATTAAAGGTAATACAGGGCAAGTGCAATTTTTAATCCCCCCCCCCCCCCAGCACTTGGAAAGAGAGACTATGCATATTGAAGGTAATAGGATTAGGTGGATTTTTGCTTTTGGACTCTTTCCACTCTTTTTAAAAGTACAAATGATTTCCTACTTCTGGGATTTTTCTGTAGCCTAGATAAGAGTGATGGTGTTAATTAATATGTTCTCCAGTTAAATGAAAATGAACACTTGGCATACAAATAGACACATACTGTGTGCATATAAATTTGGCTTCCCATCCTTATATACAAAATATATAGAAAAGCCAGGTGTATGATATTACTGTACTGTAATAGTGATGCTGGATCTACTTTAATTTAGAAGATCACTCTCTTTAACAATTTTCTATGTGCAATCATAATTTCCATTTGTTATGAATCATGGTTGATAAATATGAATGCAAGAAGACTTTGATGTGTGAGACAGAGAGCTGCTTCTTTCCAGAATCTGAACTTATCATAAGATGCACTCTGCAATGGTAGGGAATGAGATCTTGGATCCTTGAACATCTAGGAAAATTCAATCCTCATTTTAAAGTGCAAACAGGAATTTTCCTCAAAACCTTCTTCCTCCTGCTGAAAAAGAAATTGACTTGTTGTTGCATTCAGGAATGCAATCAGTTCTTAACAGTCTTATTCACTTCTACTGAATGGAGACCATGACAAGCTGACTCAGACTGGTATATTATGTAGTTGTGTTGTCAAAGGCTTCACTGGAATCACTGGGTTGTTGTGAGTTTTCCAGGCTGTATGGACATGTTCCAGAAGCATTCTCTCCTGATGTTTGACCCACATTAGCCATTAAAATGCTAATCAAGGTGGCAAATTGCAAATTGCAACATTCACACATGCCTCAAGCAGACAAGTGTTATTTCCCGCATCCTGGATATTCCACTGATATATAAACCTCACTTACTTAGTTTCCAACAGACCTCTCAACCTCTGAGGATGCCTGCCATTCAGAGGCGGTTCAACCACCAGGCCAACTAGGCAGTTGCCTGTGGCGCCATCTTGTTGGGGGCACCATCGAGGCAACTCCTGCCTCCTTCGGCCTGCCTCCGCCGCCGTGCCTCCCTCCGCAAGGAAGGAGCCGAGGTCGCCGCTTTGGGGAGCAGAGAAGGCGTTCGAGGCTTTGCAGAGCAGAGAAACTGTCGAACGCCTTCCTAGCCAGGCCTTCCCCTTCCACCCAGTGCTCCAGTGAGTACTGGGCGGCCGAGCACTCACCGGGCGGCCCAGCGCTTGCTGGACTGCCCGCGCTGGGCCTCCCGGTGCCCATGCTGGACCCGCCTTTGGGGCCTTCAGAGATTGTGAGGTAGGTGGGGTTTATATATCTGTAGAAGGTCCAGGGTGGGAGAAAGAACTCTAATTAATCACCTTAATTAGCATTTAATGGCCCATGGCTTCAAGGCATGCTTTCTTCTTGCCTGGGAGAATCTTTTTTTGGGAGGTGTTAGCTGTCCCTGATTGTTTACTGTCTGGATTTCTCCTGTTTTCAGAGTGTTGTTCTTTATTTATTGTCCTGATTTTAGAGCTTTTTTAATACTGGGGGCTATCTGGGTTATCTACGTCCACACTGCCCTATATCCCTGTTCAATGTTTGGTGCTAAATTTGCAAATATAGTAACTCATACACAACATTACCATGTATTAAACTGCTTTTTCTGTTGATTTCTTTAAATTTCTGCATAGAGTCTTGAATGGAGGGTCTTTGTATTTTCCTTATTTTAGTTTTGGGACAGAATGTAGACAGAAGTCACTCCTCTCTTTGGTCATGAGGATGTTGTGAGAAAATGAATTATAAAATTCATGTAGCCCTATTTCAGCAATAGGGCTACATGAGGGCAACAGCAATATGAGATCCAGATTGCCTGTCTTAGGTGAAGCTACCCTCCCCTTTCTTAATCAGAGAACATTAAATTGCTGAAAAAACCTCTGCATTATTGCATCTTGAAAAATCCTTTTAAGTGTTGTGTGTGGAAAACCCACCAACTGCAGTCCCGATGAAACCAGCAGATTCTCTTTTATCCACACCTTTTTTTTCCAGCAAGACCAGTTACTCTGTCCCTATTTTTCTCCTCTGGTATTTTCAAACTCTTTTGGAAAAAGAGATTTCAAAATAAATAGCCATTTAAAAAAACCCTGAAGCATTAATATAGGCGTTGTTCAGGAGTGCTGTAAAAAGGATGGGCATGAAGGAAACTGCCCTGCAAAACCAATATTTATGTCATTAACAAATTTACAAGTGGCTTTGCTTTGTGGCGTGATTTAAGGAAGCAAAAAAGGAGAAGGAGGAGGAAGAAGAAGAAAAGAAGAAGAGGAAGAAGCAAAAGAGGAAGAAGAGGAAGAAGATGAGTACGAGCAGGGGAGAAGGAAGAGATGATGATATGTACATTTTATTTATAATTGAAAGTAGGTTGCCTGTGACTGTTCAAGGTTGCTAATTATCTCCTTCAGATACTTGATATGCCTTGAATGATCTAAGCTTCTTAAATTGTTTATTCTTCTGCAGTTTTTATTAAAACGTGGAGGGTGTGGGGAAGAGAGCGATGAAAGGAGAGAAAAGATCTTGTGATTGGTAAACTGTAATAAAAATGCTGCAGAGCTGCTAAATACCCAGGTCTCAGAAACAAATTGACTTGCAAGATTAAACACTAGGAGAGAGCTTGGAGATTCACATTTGCATGGTTAATGTAAACACAGCCCCATGAGCTCATCAGTGTTTCTTTGAAGGAAACTGGTGTGTGGGCTTTCCTTTCTGCACCGGGAAAGTTGCCAAGTGTTGTAAAGAGGTAGGACAAGGGGGAGATACACCATAGGATTGTTTGTTACACAGCTTAAAATATTCTATCATTTATAGTGCTACCCATTAGGAGACTTTACATAAAATTTGCTCAGTTGCTGACATCTTTTGCTGGCAAATTATTAAGAAGATAGACATTCATTATACTAGTGAGGCAAAATGAGATATCTTTTTCAGAAACTAATGAAAGTAATTGGAGACATAGAGGGATTGAAACTTTTGCCTTCTCTTCCAGTCCTTATAACTTCCTCTGGAGCTCCAAACAACTCTGTGCACATACAACTAAGTTTCATCCATAAATCCTATTCAAGAGTTACTTTCTTCAACATGGGGCCTGATTATTCAAGTTGTCTTGCTTACATTAGGAATTTATGTGTCAACAGAAACCTCTCTGTAGGATAGAAAGCATGCTTAGCAAATTTGTAGATGGCACCAAATAAAGTATTTGTGAGTGCTACATAGAATACTCAAGAGAACAGCATCAGAATTCAAAATGACCTTGACATGTTGGAGGGTTGGGCCTAAAATTAATTACAACAAGAATAAATATATAATTTTACATTGTGGCAAAAGAAATTGAAATCGACAAATATAGGATGAGTGACATGTTGCCTGAAAACAGTGCATGTATAAGGGTTCTTAGTAGAGCATAAGCTAAACACAGGTCAGTAGTATGATGTGGCAGTCAAAAGTCCCAATGCAATAATGTGTTTATCAACAAGAATATAATTCTAGAAGTATTAAGATCCATCTATTCTGCTTGGGTCAGATCTTACCTGGAATACTACATTTAGTTTTTGGCACCACAGTTAAAGAATGATATTGAAAATTTGGAACATGCCCAAGGGAAGACAATCAAAGCCCCATTAGGAAAAACTTGTCCATCACAATTCATTCTCCAGTCTCACTGAAACAGCCATTCTGACTTCTTGCACTTTCTGGAGGCTATTCATGGGATTCCCCCAAGCATAGAAAGGGACAGCCAAACAATGACGTGAAAGTCGGTTTGGAATTAGATTGAGACAACATTGTATGATAAAGATGGTTAAGAAGCTGTTTATTTATTTGGATTTTGATGCTGCCTTTTTCTAAAACCAATAGTAACATTTTCCAGGGGTGTTTCGGAGAGGTGGTATTGATCACCCTGGCCACCTCCAAGTTCCAGAACTCAATTAGAGCATCAATAGGACCACCTACTTTGGAATGTCCTAGTCATCCATAGATGTCCTTGTCATCTAGATTTCTAGATGTCCTAGTCGTCCATAAATCCATGCTGATCCATAAGCCTCCTGGGGGTCCACCGCCTTTGCAGAAGGCAGGGGTCCTGGTGTGATTAAGCCTGACCAAGGAATGATCTTACCATGACAATGGAACTACTGAAAGCTTCTCCACCATCAGATTCTGTCTCCCTTCATTCTCTGAGATGAACACCAGATCCAGAGTGTGTCCAGCTTAATGAATGGAGCCAGTTATCACTTTGTACAGCTCTGTAATCGTCATGGAGGCCATGAAGTCCTGAGCTGCACCTGAAAAAGTTGATTCAGCATGGATGTTGAAGTCTCCCAATACCAACAGTTTGGGAGAGTCTAAGACCAAGCCTGAGATCAATCCCATCAGCTCAGTTAGGGATTTTGTTGGGCAGGAGTCTATAATATACCATGCAGCTGTAGATAAGTCTACATAGGGACCACCAGACACAAATCAAGGAACATGAAAGGCACTGCAGACTAACTCAACCAGAGAAGTCAACCATAGCAGAGCATGTGATGAACCAATGTGGACACAGCATATTTGAGAACACTGAAATGCAGAACCACTCTAACAACTACCATGTCAGACTACACAGAAATCAACAAGCATGTGGACAATTTCAACTGAAAGAGGAAACCATGAAAGAAAATGAACAAAATCTGGCTACCAGTATTTAAAAATCTCTAAAATCAGGACAGTAAATTAAAAAAAACACTAAAAAACAGGGGAATTCCAGACAAGAAACAATCAGGGCCAGATAATCACCTCCCAACAAAGGATTCCCCCAGACAGGAAGCAGACAAACTTTGAAGCTGCAAGGCTATTTAATGCTAATCAAGGTGATCAACTGCAACATTCACACTTGCCTCATACAGACAAGAGTTCTTTCTCCCACCCCGGACATCCCACAGATATATAAACCCCACCTGCTTAGTTTCCAACAAACTGCACAACCTCTGAGGATACCTGCCATATATGTGGGTGAAACATCAGAAGAAAATGCTTCTGGAACATGGACATACAGCCCGAAAAACTCACAGCAATCCAATCAATGTAGTGTTCTGGTTTTGCAACTGATTGTGGAACCAGTTCACAATGACTTGTTTAGGGACTACAAAAAACAAATATGCCACTAGTCGCACACCTAGGAACAAAGGTCAGCTGGTAGAACTCTCCTAGCATACTGTTTTTCCAACTAATGTGGTCAGTGTGACTGACTCTTGGACAACAGTTTGTATAACTGGTTGCTTATTTCCCTCTGACACGGTTTGGGACTACACACCACATTGAAATACAATCCAAGGAAGTAAATTGATGAAGAGATCCAAGATGAAATGTCATTTATATTGTATCCTTCAGTGCTGTGTCTGCTATTATATCAGCCGCTTTCTGGAAAACATAGTTTGTATCTAATGCTTTTTGTTGTTAAAGCTTAAACTAGTTTCCTTTGGGAACCCCAAACTTGTTACTTGTTCACTGGAGTGACAGGTCTCTACTCAGTTCCTGTCAGGCATGGAACAGAGCAGAACTGCATTGTCACAGTGATGAAGTAAAGGCTGGACTGTGCCAAGGAAAGAAAAAGAAAGCTGAAATGCAGAATATGATCTATTTCACAGGTACTGAATAACGAGTAGTTTTGCAAACCCATGGATTCAAATACTTCAGCTGGGAGTAAAAATTTGACTTATGTCCATATGTTGTGCTGTTCCTTAGTAGAGTAGATAAAAGAAAAGAGAGAGACCAGTAGGGGTGTGCAGAATTCTGTCAATTGATTCAGAAGTTCCGAATTACAAATCTGAACAGCTCCCCTTGTAATCTCCAAGAATCTTCCCAAAAACAGAATGAGGGGCACCTGAAATTCGAAATGAAAATAGAACAGATACCTGCCATTTCACACATCCCTACAGACCAGCCACCATTTTGTTCAAAATGCAAGTATTCCAAACCTGAAATATATTCTCCAGTCCCCAAAATACATACTGGATTCTGAACATATTTGCCTTGAACTGGTGGGAGTTGGAAGGTTTTCCATCTCTTTTGAAACAGACATATTCATTTCAGTAGGGATGTGCGATTGATAACAAATTTTCAAAAGTTATTACAAAATGGGGGGAGCACTGGTGATTAATTTCTAAAGTGTTTCTAAAGTATAGTGAAAATTTTGTCACTATTTCGTTATAGTAATTGCTCATAATTAATTAAAGGTAAAGGTTTTTCCCTGACATTAAGTCTAGTTGTGTCTGACTCTGGGGGTTGGTGCTCATCTCCATTTCTAAGCTAAAGAACTGGTATTGTCCGTAGACACCTCCAAGGTCATGTGGCCAGCATGACTGCATGGAATGCTGTTACCTTACCGCCAGAGTAGTACTCATTGATCTACACACATTTGCATGTTTTTTTAACTGCTGGGGCTAACAACAGAAGCTCACCCCGCTCCCTAGATTCAAACTACCAACTTTTCGGTCAGCAAGTTCAGCAGCTAATTTGACCCACTTTGCCACTGGGGGCACATATTTAAATTACTATGATTGAGGAAACTTCAGGGGCTCCTTTCTCCCTCATTTTTAAAGTTATTGCAGTAACACTTGCAACAATGGTAGAACACATTTACCACTGTTAGCCCACCAAATTTCAAAAGGTTTCACTTATCCACAGGATAGAACAGTGTAGAACCATCCCATAAATTCCTAGAAAGAACACCTCTCTAGGGATCTCTATGTCTCCCAATAGGACCATAAAATTATGCTGTAATAATAAAGAAAATATGTTCCTAGTTTGAAAGTGTTATTTCCTGTTTAGTGATGTAGTCCTTACATTGAAAGTAGTTGTTCTACTCCAGAAACTTTGTTTTTCTGGCACGAACTATGTTAAATTGGTGGAGACTCAACAATACTATAGCAAAATGTGCTACAACACGATGTCCCTCCCACATTTATTGGAACTCTGTCTGGGTGGCTATGGAAGAGAATATTTTACTCTTCCCTATTCTTATTGGTAGCTTTCTGGTGCAAATGCATCCCAGGAAATGTAGTTTAGGGCAGGATCTTTTGAATTTTCTGGCATAGGGCTCCTCCCTTCCCAAATTACATTTCCCTGAGTTCTGTGCTTTTTCTAGAAAACTCTGCTCCCTCCTTTCCTGCTCCTAATTAATAATGAGAGGCCATTAATTTATGGAGGAATGGGAGCTTTTTCATTTTGCTTTGATTGATTGCTTGTCATGAAAATGAAGATCAAGCTGACTTTGGAAGGGAGCCTTCCGAGATTTACAAAATACAAACAAAAATATATTGGGTAAGTTTCAATTCTAAAAATTTTGGTGTGGTCCACGCAAACACATTGGATATCACTTTGGATGTACAAATTTAACAAATTTCCTTGTGACTTACAAAACATCCAAAAATTGTGTACATTCTATTATACAGTAATAGATTCAAAGAGTCAATTGAACTTACAACTACTTGATATATACATTTGTGAATTCAATAGATTCAACAAGTTAATAGATTCAACAAGTTAATAGATTCAATGAGTCAATTAAACCTGTGAATACTTGATATTTACATTTATGAATTCAATGTCATGCATTTCTCTTGGCACAATAACCTACAGTTATATTTAGGCCATAGAATGTTTGGCTGAAGTATATTAAATAACTGGTCACATGGGAGTGAAAGGTTAGTTTAGAAAAAAAATAGAATATATTCTTGATAAGTACTTTTAAAACAACTTTTTGGGTTGACTTGCCTTTGTGTCAACTAGGAACATGACCTCTTTCAAACTTTGAGGTTTCAGTGGAAATATGAACTTGAAGGTGTCCCCAATGGGATTGCACATGTATGACATGGTATTGGAAACAACATGGCTCTCACTTTATTATTTATAGAAGATCCCAAATAGATCCACGTGTCAATAAAATTTGGCACTGAGAAAACCATTCTGAAATTCTTATTGTTGCAAAAAATGTATAAAATATTATACTGGATTATTCACGTCTAGTATATTTGTATTCCTAGTCGGTGCACAGCTGCATGTTTTCAAGTTTACACCAGTAGAGATTCACAGCCCATATTTTATTTCCAGAGGCCAATGAAACTAAGTGGAGGGAGAAAACTCTACTTTTTTACATTATACATATCACATGACAAGATAAATAGCTTAATCAGAAAGTATTCTGCATGCAAAACTGCAGTATTTTTGACTGGTGTGTGTGTGTGGGTGGTGGGGGTCAGGATTATAAATGCAAGTTCAATAAACACTTTTCCATTTTCTCTGTAAAATAAATGGTTTTTATTGCAATGCAATTTCATATTTGACCCACTAATCCACCTATCATCAGTAATGTGAATTTGCTGCTGAAAATTACTTTGGAGCATTTGCATGTCTGTAAATCAATTAACATAATACAATTAAAATATCTTTTTAAATACAAAACAATTATGGATGAAGCTGGGTTTGGTTACAGAACAGTAATGAAAATACAAAATAAAGTCAGAAGTAGTAAAAATTAAATAATGCTTCATATTTTAGATCTAATATCCGATGTATTTTAGCACAAGAGGGGGGAAATCAACTGTCTGAGATACTGTGAAGCAGGAGAGCTCATGGACTAGCAAAATATAAAAATAAATAGGTATGTAAACAAATCAAACCTCGACTCTTTCTAGAAGCCAAAATGACAAACCTGAAGCTATTGTTCTTTGTACATATCATGAGGTCTTCTGACTCATGTTAAGACAATAATGCTTGGTCAAGTAGGAAACAGTAGGGAAACAGGAAAACCATCTTTCATGTTAATAAACTTAGCCAAGGAAGCCATGATTCTACAGTTAAACTCCAGTACTTGAACAGACCTGTTGATGATATGAGATCTTGAAAGCCTCTCATTTATATATCATTTTAATAATACTTTAGGTAGTTTTTGATAAAATAATATACAGTGAAAGGGGGGAAATATGCAAACACAATGGAAGAGTAATAAAAATAAAATAAGAAAAAATGAGAAATAACAGCAAAGAGCAAAAAGATAGTAAAGTACATTTAACATTCTTGGAGCCCCCGGTGGTACAGTGGGTTAAAGCCTTGTGACTTGAAGGTTGGGTTGCTGACCTGAAGGCCAACCCGAAGAGAGCGCGGATGAGCTCCCTCTATCAGCTCCCTCTCCATCCGGGGACATGAGAGAAGCCTCCTACAAGGATGGTAAAAACATCAAAACATCCGGGCGTCCTCTGGGTAATGTCTTTGCAGACGGCCAATTCTCTCACACCAGAAGTGACTTGACATGAAAAAAAAAACCTTCTTGGTGATGGTTAGACATTGCACTTAAAATTATTTCTTCTATACTTTTACAGCTTAACCAAGACCAATAATTATAAAAACCTACAATTAACATATTATTCTCATCAAAAAAAGATGATCAGAGATTACCAGTCTTTTGAAAATGTAATTACTGACCTCTCTCTAATCAGTGTTGACAATTCATTCATTTCAGCTAGGTCACTCATTGTCAAACAGCCACTTTTTCTAAAAAATATTGTATAGCCTAAATCTTTGTTTAGACTTTCAGTAGTTTAAACACTTTTAGCTTGTGTTCAATTGTTAATCCTAACTAGAGTTACAAACACCTGACTTACATGACTCTTAGTTACAAACAGGGGCAAAAGAGCAGGAAGTAAAAGAAAATCTACCCTTAGAAAAGGAAATTTACCCCTGGAAGAGTTATTATGGGGGAAAGGTGTCTCCACTGAAGATTTATCACCAATCCATGTTTTCACAACAACTCAAAAATTTCAATACCCAACTTTCACAGGGGCAGAAAGTGAGGTAAAATCTGAACAGGGGCATAGGTAGTGAAATAAATATAATGGGAACATTAACCCTTCCCTATGCTGTCCAAAACTAAAAAAAATGGCTGGAGTTACACTGAAAAAATATACCTGTTCCAACTTATATACAAATTCAATTTAAGAACTTATCTTATTTGTGACATGGAGACTGGCTGTAAATCCAAACTGTTTCAATTAATCTACTCTAATTGAAAGTAGAAAGCCCATCATCTTGAAACTGGATTTTTAAGACACATGTTGATACTCCACACCTGTAATCCACTACAAATTAGATATGTTATTACATTCCTTTAAAGCAAATACATCAAGCCAGTCACAATTAACAAATCTTCTGTGGGCCATTCATATTAAAATATATGATGAAGTTATTCTACTTTGAGAGTAATGTGTCCATCCTATAGATTTCAGGTTTTGCAGCTCAGGGATAAAAATCCAATTGTGTCTCAACAAACTACAAATCCCATAATTCCATAGGATAGAACCATGGGAGTAAAAGTGGTTTAACTGCACTATAATTGTGTAGTGTGAATGGAACACTGGTTTTATAATGTGTTTTTAGAAATATATAACTTTTATCATGTTTGATACAGAAGAAGGGAAAGGTAGATGGTAAAAAGGAGGTAGTAGAAAATAGACATTTCTGGATAAATATAAAGCTAAATGCAAAACTGTGCAAGAAGAGATAAATTAAACAATGATTCCAAAAGACAAATATGTGTGTTATGATTCACTGCTCCATCTCTGAATAATCCAATATCAGTAACCTTAAACGGAGAGAATATGGCTAGAAATGTAGAAACTGCAACAGACATATTTGTTTGGGTTTAAAATATTTTTAAATATCAGTCCCCATTAACAAATTCCAGGTTGGCGTACAAAATTAGTTAAACCAACGATCTCATTAAAATGCAATTAAGTTAACTGAAGACACAAATCTGAAGTCAGAACAAAAGGTCTCAATAAGCAATTTCTTTTCTTTATAGATCTAACACTTATCTGCATTTGGAACTACTGATTGCTCTTGTAAATGATGACCACCTCCAATGTGCTTTTTATTTACATTGTAAATCTTAAAGACTGTTAAGTTCTTGCAAGTAGGATAAAAAATGTTTGACTACATTGTGAAAACAATCAGCTTGATGTGAACTATTGTTGTTTCATTAACAGAATAACAAATAGCATCAAGACAAAAGTGAAAAATAAATATAGGCACTCTTTCCTAAAAAGGGGCACATCTATATGTGCAGGAAATCTAGGACCAGCCTTGGAGACAGCTACACTGACTGTCATGTTGCAGTAGTGGGACAGACTCCTGCCAGTCAAGTGGGGCCAAACCTGCTAAATGTCCCTGCTAGATTTCCACCCTTACCTCTGTGATCCTATTGCCATTCTTATGGCAAGAACAGAACTCAAAAGAACTGCTGACCATCCTAGGTAACCATTATTGACATTTGCAAGAGTACCCACATGGTTCATAGAAGGAAGGAGAGAAATCAAGGAACTCTTCCATGGTCACCACTCCAAGGTAGGTGACACTCCCTGACCCTATGGTGCAGATCTCATAGAAAACAGGATAGCCATGTAAACAGGGCTAACTGTTTGCACATCCTTGATATGCAGGGGTACTCTAGAGCTTTTGGGATGCTCAGAAGTATTCCCCAATTTTGGTTAAGGCAGGGCAAAGCTTTGTTGAAGGCCCTTGTGTCATGTCCTATGTTAGAGGTGATAAGATGCCATAGGGCTGATTCATGCCCCACCCTATGCCCCATGTTTATATGCCTAAGGAGGCAACAACAATAAGGACAACACATTGATAACTCAGGTGATGCCTATAAGTAGTAGAACATGGTACTAAGTCTCAAGAGCATGTGCCCATATTATGCAACCATGGAAATTTAAATGTAGATACAATGATTTCTTAATGAGAAAGAAACCAGATGTAAAGTTAATCATGTGCAACTCCATGCATTTGTATGAGATACACATTACATGTAGGTGTATGCTCCACAGCTTCAATGCCAAAATACACCATGGAGTTTCTTTCCCAGTTTGTCAATGCTATACATTAGTCCCAACATGAGAATATTTATCAAAACATCAGAAAAATTGACCAATATTATTTCACACAAGTTATCTGAAGTAGGACAACTTCAGAAGAAAAGAGGTTGCACCTAATCATTAGAAAAAAACTTTGATTTTATGGTAAGATTAATGTGACAGTGATTGTCCAAGAAAGAAGTCTAAAAGCTAGAAACAACAGTAAAGAGGAAACCATTATAGATCAGTTAACAAACACCATATGAACTTATTTCAGACCTTTCCTAAATGTGTAATGGAAATAAGTTTCCCCCCCTCTCAGATGAAATCTAAAACTGCGCCGGGCTGTGGCGCAGCTAGCTAGTAACCAGCTGCTATAAATCACTACTGACCGAGAGGTCATGAGTTCGAAGCCCGGGTCGGGTTAAGCCTCCGACCATTAATAGCCCTGGCTTGCTGTTGACCTATGCAGCCCTGAAAGACAGTTGCATCTGTCAATTAGGGAAATTTAGGGACGCTTTATGTGGGAGGCCAATTTACAACACCATAAAACTGCCAGCAAAACACGAGGAAAGGAATGCGGAAGTACAGCCACTACTGGACGGTGAAGCAACAGCTCCCCCTGTGGCCGGAATCGTGAAGCTGGAAAAATGTTAAAAATGCCTCTGAGTCTGTCTAATGTATGTTGTTTGTCTGTTGGCATTGAATGTTTGCCATATATGTGTTCATTGTAATCCGCCCTGAGTCCCCTTCGGGGTGAGAAGGGCGGAATATAAATACTGTAAATAAATAAATAAAACTGAAAGACCCTATTCAGTATCAAAGTCAAGCTCAACAGTTCTTTATTATTACCAGATCAGTTTGGGTCGTGAAGAATCAGAACACAGGGACAGAACACAGAAGGAATTATTTCTATGGGCAAAGTCAAGCTTTTGATACTGGCATTCCCAGGGGCCATTGTGGGAAAAGGCTATAATGACTCAACATATTAATTTTCATTCTCACTCAATTTCTGACATAAATGGTTCCCGAACTATTAATGATTAGAACATTCTAAAGTAGTTGATGCAACTTTCTGCTATGCTTGTCAGCATTATGAACTAAATATGTCAAAACAAGATATCATTAAAAGACTTTAAGAGGAAGCACTTGAAAAATCAGGAAAGTGATCATTAACATCAATTTCAAAAATGTTTATGTAGCACAAAGCATAAGGTGACAGAGGTCATTGTTTTAGTGTCAGATAAAGACTCTGGGAGTCTTCACTCATTTGTAGAAGCCTAATGATTGTCCCTGAGCAAGTCACACTCTCTCAACTCATAAAAGGGCAATTGGAAATCACTATCTAGCTATGCAGAAAAGCTATTACAGGGAAAAGAAAGTAAAGCATAGCTCAATCAGAATTTTTTGTGATATCTAAAGGTGCATCTACATTGTAGAATTAATACAGGTTGACTCTACTTTAACTGCCATAGCTCAATGCTGTGAAAACACAGAAGCGGTATTTTTTACAAGGCCTTTAGCCTTTACCATGAAAAAGTGCTCGTGCCACACCAATCTACAAATCCCAAGAAGTTAAGGTGGTGTCAAACTCCATTAATCCTACAGTGTAGATACAACACCACTGGCAGAAACTAGCATTCACATCCCAAGAAATAAAAGTTATCATTCACAAGTAATGCAGAATGAAATTGAAGACATCATAGTACAAGGTGTTTGAAAAGATGTTGTACAAAACATAAATGCTTTAGATGCCACCCATGCTTTATATCCCTGGAGGTTTCAACTACAGGCAAAATACTTTGTCACATGAGTCTGGGAAATCACAACAGAATGAAAGCTTCTTTAAATAGAGCTTATTCTTAACATTGTGTCTCTTCCCTAGTCATATAGTGCCTGAATCATGAATGGATTGTCTCTTTTTATTGATGGGAAAAACTCATCACTGTGATAATGTCCTTCTGGTGCAGTCCTGAATGTGTATAGCATGGGAAACTCTCTTGAGAACTCTGAAACTGACTAGACCAGGGGTCCCCAAACTAAGGCCCGGGGGCCAGATGCGGCCCTCCAAGGTCATTTACCTGGCCCCCACCCTCAGTTTTAGACTTCACACAATACCAACAATCCTGCTTAACTTGACTGTCTCATTGGTCAGAAGCAGGACCACACTTCCCATTGAAATCCTGATAGGTTTATGTTGGTTAAAATTGTTTTTATTTTTAAATATTGTATTGTTCTTTCATTTACTAATATTGCGCTATGGTAACAATTGAATATATTGTGTATACATATAATATTGATACTAATGTTATAATGTAATACAATATAATACTAATAATTATACAAGATAATAATATTAATTATACATTATATATTAAATGTAATATTACTAATAATATTATGGTAGGGGTATAGGACAATGTAGTAATATATAATGCTAATATTGTGCTATGCCAAAATATATTGTATGTACATACAACTTGTAAGCCGCTCTGAGTCCCCTTTGGGGTGAGAGAGGGTGGGGTATAAATGTAGTAAATAAATAGTTGTTGTTGGGGTGTTTTTTTTGTTTTGTTTTTTTTTTGCACTACAAAGAAGACATGTGCAGAGTGCACAGGAATTTGTTCACTTTTTTTTTCAAATGATAATTTGGCCTCTCAACAGCCTGAGGGACCATGAACCGGCCCTCCGCTTAAAAAGTTTGAGGACCCCTGGACTAGACAGTTGTGACAAATAGTTTCCAAATAGTACACATGCACTGTGTAGGGAAAACATAGGTAGGAAGCAAAACTATGCAAAAGACTATTCATAGAAAGTTACATCAACATGTACCAGTCTTGCATTATTGCAGTGACATGTTAAAATGATTGTCATAATAACAGTATGATTCCACTTGTTTCAAGGTCATGGTGACAATGAGGCAACTGAATGGTATGATAAAGCCCAAAGACAATTGTGAAAACATTGCTTTTAGATTTCCATATTTGAAAAACATCAAGATTATAAATATCCATTATGCAGTGAACATTTTAGATGTTGCACCCTTTGAACTGGTGATATTTTAGGTGAATGAAGAAAATAATGTGAATACCTTTAAGTTGTTTAAACAGTGTTCTTATGGAACTAATGTTCTGAGAAGATGAAAAAAGAGTACTCTAAACAATCAAACAAACAAAGCAATATGCTGCATATTTTTTTCAAGCACAGAGAGGCTAAAAGTTCATATAAAATCGATGTCTTACCTTGTGGAATATCGGTGCTCATGGCATTTGAAAGCTGCCAGAATTGCTGGTTCTAATTATAAGAAAGTGGCTCTTTTACTCACAGTGATGTGGCCCAAAGTGAAGAGCTACTTGCTGTCATGAAAATATCTGTGTATTATTTTGTTTAGTATTCATGAAAAAGATCTTCAAACTGTGGACTCTGCAGATCTAAGACAACCAAGAAAAAGGATTGAAGGAAAATATGATCATTAAAATGCAATGGTGCTACAATCAAGCAGCTTTAAAACCATAATACTTTTCACAAGGTCCTTCAAAAGCTACACATTTCAGGATTTCTATAAAAAATAAATTTATATGGACAGCCATAACAGGAAAGAGTGGTGAAAAGTGAGCCCAAAATTTAACAAGTAAAAGGGATATACCTTTTCAAATCGTTCATAGGATTATTATTGAAAGGATAGCAACCATCAGCCTCTATTAAAAATCTGAAATATGAGTGAGAAAATCTACTAAACTCAGTAGGGCTCATACAAACCGCAACAAAAGTAGAGGTTTCTATGGCCTTAACATGTCTTAGAAAAACAGAGCAACCCAAATGTTTGATAAAATTTACTAGCAAGGATGGAAAGATAATATGTATCCAGTTATCTATTTATAGATATATAGATATAAAGGTTGATTTTTTTTTTCTCTCAAGCAAAAGGAAACCATGACAAGAAGACACCTGGACCAATTAGAATCTTGCAGTTCACAATTTATTCTATGTTAAAAAAAAAAAGCACATCTTTCCCTCAGAAAAATAAATTTTCTGTGTAGTAAAGAGCAGGAAATAATATTTCTGTAGAGAAATATGATTCTGCCTCAAATGTAATTTGCTATAAAGGAAATGATGTTTTCTCTGTGAAACCCCATTTGTAAATTTTACATAAAACAAATCCCAACTGCAAAATGTTCTACATAGATAGTAAAAAAAATTCTGCACAAAAACGTTGTGTCTTGCCCAGAAAATTCTGCCTTCTGTGGGAAAAATAGTACAGATTTTGTGCAGCAATAGTCTCAAACTGTAAACTGCACTTTTTTCCCCAAAGACTTTCTTTGAGTGTGAAGAGATATATTAAAATCACGGGTTGCTTCCTTTGCAAACAAAATTAGCAAAGTATTACATTTCTAGTAATTTTTGCAGACTCAGAAATGCTTGCTTTTGAAAAGACTTTTGCCTAGAAAACAGACAGCTATGAGTCAACATTTATAGCTCCACTTGGATCAATCCAGCTGCAGAGTTTTCAGTGACTCACAAACATCTCACAAATTAGATTTTCTTACATTGGAAAAAGAAAGGATAATTAGACTTAATTTTGATGTGTTTTTACAGTGATTTTAGAAAACAAAGTCACAACTATGCTAAAATATATTTTTAGGTGTAGCCCATTTCTCCCTCTCTCTTGCTTTCTCTCTTTCACATTTATGAAAAGGTGTATAGTGAATGCTTCATGTTAAAAGTTTTCCTCCATGTTTATGCATCCTTTCAATGAGTTTGCAAAGGAAGGAATTCAGTATATAAAGTTAAGGACTCTAATTGACCTTTTTATATCTGTCTATCTATTCCACTATTTTCAGCATCCTCTTTCTACATTAAGTGTGGCAATCACATGGCTCTCCAGATGTTACAGAACTGCCATCTACAATTCTTCTCCATTTATTGCATTGGCTAACTGCTAGGCCTTGCAGTATAACATCTGGAGAGTTGAATGATTTCCAGCCTGACTTAAATATTTGTCTCTGGTCACATTGTAATGTGTTGTTCCTCTGCAGCTAAACCTGTTTTCTTTTTTTAAAATGGCGTTTAAGTTGTACAAGACTAAAACACAATATAAGGCTGGGCTGGGGCAGAAACAAGCAGCACTCTAATATTGTAAGTTCGTTATAACTTAAACTCATATGTTTGTTTACAGTTTTTTATATTCCTTGTTCATTATTTTTTCCAAAACATCGTTTCCCCTTAGGAAACCAAACCAAACAAAACAGTCACTCATTTAAATTCTAATGTTTATACATATTCCATTTTTAGTTAGCATGACTCATTTTGTACCACAATTATTTCCATACAGTGGACTTTCTACATTTTCTACAGTAATGTTTCTACAGGTACTGCAGCAACGTTCACTGCAAGACTCCAAACCCTAAGGAAAATATATTAATGTTTTGTTACATTATGCAGACATATATTGTATACTCTCTGCAGTAACAATAGGGGATTTAACAAGCAATATAACATATTTTAAGGAAAGAGTGTTATACCTTTGGCATATTATGCCTAGAACAGACAGTGGTTTAATTGCTTATATTTATCGCCAAGTATGAAAATCAAAGATCCAAGGTCCAAGTGGTGTGAAACTGTGTACATTTGTATGTTGGTAACATTAAATGAATTATTTGTATATAAGTGTATGGAATGTTTATAAGACCTCCCTCTTATATATGATCTTACTTAAGGGCAGGGATAGACAAAATGTGGCCCTCCAAGTCTGTTTTGCGGCCTCCATTGCTCTAGACATCCCAAATTGATCTTTCTCTAGACCCCCCAATAGTGAATGGACACTTAGGGAGGTGACTAAACATTTTTCATGTAGTCTCTCTGCTATTCAACCCCAGAATTATCTGTTTTACCAAAATGAAATGATGTTGATCAGTCCATGCAGACCCTGAAACATCCCAGGGTGAGAAAACTGCCCTCTGGACTTTCCATAGTTACCATCTCCCTGGGAAGTCGTCACTAGCTTCCAAGTTTTTCACATGTAGATCAGGCCTTGAAAAATACATTTTAAATCAAATCATGACTTTTACTCCTGAAGCAGTTGTTATCATTACATGTTACTGTGATGCCTTATTGTTTTATTCCATTATAGGTTGTGTTATACATTACATTGTATCATTTTTCCTCCTTCTTTATTTAAAAATCTATCTTTTAAAAAGTAAATAAGTGACTTACAATTAGGCGAGGAAATTGCCTTAAAATACCTCCCTTACTACATATCTTCCAACTGTCCTGATTTGTCTGGGACTGTCACTATTACTCCTCTAACTTGACCTTCTCAGTAGGTTCAAAGAAAAGCAAGTTGCATCAGCCTCTCCTATCTTCTGTATTCTTCCTTTCACCATCTTGTTATGTTTCCTACCACATGTATCCTGGTTTTGACCTGTGAAATGTTGGAAAGCATGCTACTTTGGGGGGGGGGGGCTTAATGTTCTAATTTTTTGGGAGGGGGTAATCTCACATTGTTTCTTTTGACACCACACTCTGGACTGCATATGCACTTTTGTGCACATGTGCATGAATACACTGTCTATAACAAATGTTTTTCAAATGCTTTGGAAATCATTTTAATGCATTTGAAGGGAACTTTGATTATCTTCTTATATCCTGTTTTGAAATGCTGAATAAAATGGAGGCACATGCTGAGCACATCCCGCCTTGCTTCCCATGCCAGTGAAGCTATTAATGCCCCTCACTTGTGTCAAGCTCTCCCACTGATTCTGATGGGATTTCCTCCCACTGCCTCTTCAGAAAGAGATTTGGTCTGCTTCCCATTCAAGAGCAACCAATTTTGGCCTAACAGCCACTTTCTATTTCTTTTGTAATAAATAATGTAGACTATTGAACAGTATCCAATTTAGAAAGTAAGTTAAGTGTCTGAAAGGCCAATAAAATGAAGAAGAAACAGTGCTGTGTTCTTTTACAGCAGTTTAATAATTTCCCTTTTGCTGCTTTAGTCCTTTTCTCTGTCCTCCTTTTGCCCCATTCCTTCTCCCCAACATCTAATCTGTGTTTCTCACCTTCTTTTGAAAAATCAGGGGTCACAGGGATCTTAGAAAAATGAGGAGCAGCTTCCATACCTGATGTTGACTTTACATGATTTATGTAGGAAGTCTGCAAAGGGTACAGTGAATCTGTGTTTCATTCTCACTGCTTTGCTCTGATTGGGATCAATTATTAGGCTTGTGCATTCCAAGTAAACCATGATATATTTTGGAGTCCAGGATTTCGTTGGGGACCCAATCCATTTTTTGGAAGCCTCCTGAATTCAGGAGAACAAATATCATTTTTTGCTCTGGGGTACCGAAAGATTTGTTTTCTATCTGTCCCATTATGGGGGGGGGGGGTCCCAAGTTCCCCTTCCTGACATTTTAAGCATTTAAGCTGTTTCTACTCCAGCGGAGAGGCACTGCAGGCAGGCACTTGTGCTTTCTCTCCTGGGTCTGCACCACACCACACCCCCTTTTCAAGGCATATAAAGGAGGCAAGTTCTTAAAGCTGTTTCTACTCTAGAGGAGAGGTGCTGCAGGCAGGCACACATGCTTTAAGGAAGCTTCTTACCTGTTTCTACTCTAGATGAGAGGTAATGCAAGCATGTAGGTTTTTTCTCCTGGGCCTGTACTATGCAACACATTATTTCTAAGGCATTATAAGGAGGCTTCCCCACTTCCTGGTAAGGAAAAGCGATGGCCTCCTGGAGCTATCCTCCCTGGGCTTTCTTGAAAAGCCCCCCTTTTTCCTGGCACACTTCTATCTCATTTCTGCTTTCAGTTTAATTCTTTTTTACAGCTGTTTCTACTAGTTTCTACTCTACAGGAAACTGGTAGTAGTTTTCAGGGAATTAGGGTTTTCTTTTTGTTTCCTGGGGAATTAATAAAAAAGATTAAACTGTGATGCAGAATAGGAGAGGAGGAGCTGAGATTGGCTGCCAGGTGGTCCCGCTACAAAGAGAAATACGTAACAGCTGCCCCCTTGCCGTTTCATGCACCAAAACAAACTGAAGAAATCGGATTGGCCAAAGGAAACAGCTAAAAACAGATCCGTACACAGCTCCATCAATTATCATTTTATTACAAATGGGAATTCCTCAAGAACAGACCAAAGGTAATTTTCTCCAACATCCTGCTTCCACAGAAACTAACGTCCAAACAGGAATTCTTCAAACAAGGGCACAAAGGCACAAATGTTTTGCCTCTAATGTTCTTCATAAATAGGTACTGAAGAGATGTATTGTTCTACTTCAGAAAATGTGATGATGAACATTGAAATCATTAATGACAAGCCAGTTCTCTCTTTACACAACTATAACTGCCAGTTGCACTTTTTTCATATCATGTTCACTTCTCATTTCAATCCATGTGATGCAATTTGCATGGGGATGCTTTCAGAGACTGTTCATAAATTTCAAATCAAATGGAAATGTTCAATAAGACCAATTTCTGGTTTGCTTTTTTAGACCAGATTTGGGATTCCCAAGTTAGGCACTTTGTTCCCCAGTCACCAAAATAATGACTCAACACAACAGTGTGGGTTAAACTATGGGCAACTTTTCTGAACATTACCAATCAACCTCTAAGTGACCCACCAACCAATTTAAAGGGCATGAACTTGGTGTGGAATAAGCTGAAGCAGTGGCCATCCAAGACCTACTCCTCAGCTAACATGGGTGAGACACTTGGGGCCCCGGATACAACATACTATTGATTCCAGAGTGACTGCTTAGGGAAACGGATGGAGAATTCTGTCCCAATTCCAGAGGATATTGAGACCTGAATTCTTCCCACTAAAAGCCATTTCTGTTCACCCTCACCTTGGTTATTTATACTGCAGGTGAGGGTTCCCAATCATGGCCTACACCACAAAGGGTTGCCTTAAGTGCACACCGGGATGTCTCCCTGTTTTCCTGCATGATGGATTATTTAAAGCCCATGCACCCAATTAGCCCCTAATGAAACAGTGTAGGGTAGGCAAAAAAACCCCTAAAACATGGGGTGGGTGGGAATTCTTACCCTGCCTCAATGGCAACCCCACAGTACACTGTTAACAGGTGGTTGACTCAGCACAGGATCTAGAATGGAGAGCAGGGTGGGGTCATGTGACCACATTGGCCCCACCCCAACAAAGTGCCAGCTTGGACTATTTTTTTGCTCTCCCTTTGCTGCAGGGGAGAAAAGAGTGTTCCTCCCTCTCAGGTATGAGTGGGGGAAAGCAAATTCTATTCCCTGAGGTCCCATCTACACTCCCATATAATGCAGTTCAGTGCAATTAAAACACATTATATGGTAATGTAGATGGGACTTAACTCTTGGGAGAAACTGTTTTGATGTCATAAGAACAATTCCTTGTGAGGTTACAAGAATGAAGGTTTTTAAACAGAGGCCATCTGATGGCAACATTGTGTGTATTCCTGCCTTGCAAGGGACTGGACTGGATAGTCCTTATAGTCTTTTCCAACACTATGATTTGGTTATTCTAGTTTTGGAAGGGAGACCAGAACTGTTTCTGGGTTATCTGATTGTGGAAACTTGGTAATATGAGTAAAGGATTTCCATGTTTGGGTGAAAACAAGTAATATAGAAATTGAAAATATGAAGAAAGCCCTTTTTTCAGTAGCTAGACAGTGAAACATGCTCCGTTGTTGCCATTTTCACACATCCCACATGGCCTTAGGTTTAGTGCACATGTCACATAGAGATTTTTTTTCAGGCCTTATACTGCCACTGGGACTTGAAGAAGGCTCAACTTCAACACTTACTCATTTTATTCCATTACAGCTGAGGACAACGAGCTGAGATAGAGAATACAGAGTAAATTGTGAAACCTCTGTTCCCTGATAGGTTGCTCTTCTATCAGTTGCCTTACATTGTTATTCTGGGTGCTTCCAGACCGCCCCCAAATCTGTGCCAAAGTGGGTTTAGGAAACCCACTTTGAAACAAATTTGAGTCCTGACATCAGCCCAAAATCACTGGGCCTTCCTGGGGGTGATGCAGTCACCCTGAAGCCCTGCAGATTTTCCCTTTAAAAGTAAATAAAACCATTACATTTTTCTTTGCTCCCTCCTGCCTTCTGGCACATCATTTCTTCACACCGGGAGGGTGCAAAGAAGAATGTAATGGTAGCCAGGAAAGTTTTATTTACTTTTATAGGTAACTTTGAGATTTGGAGAAAGGGAGTGAGTGTCCTTTTGGTTTTTTGGGGCTCCTGGAGAACAAAGATGGCTGTGTGGATTAGGCGCCGGAATCATGTGATACTTTTCCTGGGTCCAATCCACACAAGGCCCAGAAGATCCGGGTCTTACCAGGTGTTCCAAATTAATACGGTTTTACTTTCATTTGGATGCTTCCAGTAAAACTGAGACAGGTCTCAGTTTTTGGGCCTGTCTGGATGGGTCCCCTATCATTTGTTAGTTTTTTTAAATCAATTTATTTATTAAAATAAGCATACCATGTAAATGTTTGTTGCATACAGTAACAATATTGGGACTTCTATATTTTCAAGCTGCTGAGAATTCATTAATATTTATAATATTTTATCAATATTTAAGGACTCTCTGATATTTGTTTGTGTAAGTCAGATAAGAGAATCAGAGATTCTAAGTTAATATCAGTTTCCTCTTAGCCTGCAGCCTTATACAATCCTCTGTAGATTTTTTGATAACCAGCTTGACTTTATTGTTGAGTTGTTAGATCACTGGCTGCCATTCTTTAACAAAATCCTCTAGTTGTTCTCCTCTTGAGAGTACAGTTATTTTATCCATTATCAGCAAATCAATCAACATCTGGGTATTCTCTGGGCAACGTCCTTGCAGACAGCCAGTTCTCTCACACCAGAAGCAATTTACAGTTTCTCAAGTCACTCCTGACACACACACAAAAAGCAAATGAATGAAGTATTTTCCCCATTCTTCTATATCAGAAAACTGGGATTTTCCAATATATGACGTATACTAATCTTGCTGACACTATCATATAAAATAAAAAATTACCAAATTTCTTTTCTAATTCTTTATCTGGCATGTTCAAAAGATATATTAGTGATGTCATTACAAAATTCATATTTATCATCTTTTCATGACATAGGTGATCTGTTTCCAATAATTGCTTCCTTTATGGAATGTCCACCACATGTGGTAAAATGTGCCTTTTTTGTTTCCTCATTTCCAGCATTTGTCAGCACAGTTATATATTTCCGCTAATATCTCTGGAGGGAGATACAATCTCAGGTGCAATTTGTGAACATTTTCTCTCAGATTTTGGCATAGCATGTATTTCATTCTTTTCTTGCAAGTCTTTTCCCATTGAGCCATTTTTATCTCTTCACCTATATTTTGAGCCCATCTAACCATACAGTCCTTGACTACTTCCTCTTCAGCATGCCAGGTCAATGTATTTGTATGTGTGCATAAGTCATATATATAGATATAAGAGGTAGGTGGTCTATAACAGTCTGCCAGCACATGCTATGTCTTCTCATTACTCCCAAAGTTTTCAAGCCCAGGAACTATGGGGGATAGTTTTCTGTTTAGGAGAAAAGAAACAAAGGTGTGCTCAAGTCTACTGAATGCTGTGTTGAATTATATGACATTCTCAGAATTAATGAGGTTACATTAGTATCATCATCACAACCATCACCACCACTACTACTCCATTATTATTACTTCTACTATTAAACTTGTCACTATCAACTACATTTACATTTTCTAGAGGTAGATAGCCTCATAGTTATACATCAAAATGTTTTCTTCCTCCACCCCACTCCCCAATCCATCATGGTTTAAACTCAGCATTTTAATGTCCTGTTAGTTAATATGGTTTAGAATCCAAAACCTGAAATACTCTTTAATGTCTCCTATGTGGTAAATCTTTTTAAATGACACAGTGCATCTTTTATTCACAGACAGAAACCATTGTTTAGCAACAAGATCTGAATACAACATGAGCTTGCGGATTGTGCTAAATAATTCACAAATCTAATCTGTTTAAGAGAAATGAGCAAATATTGATCCACTTTAAGTTGCACAGTTGTCTGATAGGCAATATGTTGTTTCAGGCAATCACAACACACTCTGGAATTAAGTAAAAAGTTGTTCAGGATTCTGAAGCATACATTACATTCCAGAAATGCAACTTTGTATTCTTAGTATGAATTCTACTTCAGCTAATATTTTCAGTAATATGGAATCCCCAGAGCCAGCAAGAAACCTAGTAAAAGTAGTGTCAGACAAACCTGTGTATTTCCTTTGCAGTTTGTTCCTAATAACATCCAGTACCATTTCTGCATTAATCTTTTTAATATAAAGATTTAATATAAAAGCGTAAGCTGTCTGGCACATATGCTCCACTTCATTCTCCATTGTTGTAGTAGACCCTCTTCAGAGACCCTCCCAAGTGACAGTTGGGACATCATTAAAGTGATTGAATGGTGCCACAAGTTCATGGGCCACTCCTACTGATGCGTCAAGGCTGGAAGGCCACTGTAGGAGAGGACTAGGATGGAGTGGGTCACACAACACAAGCTGTTACAGGATGTTCCCACCCGAAGGAACTCCACCTTCTGGATACTCTAATAGCTGGTGGCACAGCAGAAGGTGATCCACAGCCTAGCCCTGGAATTGAAGGGTTTCGGCTCTGTGCAGACACCCTGTCGAAGAACAACTGGAATTGCATCTCCCAGCTGATCTCTGTGCTCCAGCCCTTCCTGGAGGCCACATAGACACTGAGTGCTTCAATAGCTTCAATGGCACCAGAGGGATGCTCCCTCTGGTGCCAGGATTGAAAGAGCACTTGGAAGAGCTTGGGGGGGGGGTATGCTTGCCGGCCTGGCTTGGACACTGACACCCCAGGTGCAGGCCATGGTGACATGCTTGATTGTTACCATCACGAAGTGCCTGGAGTCACTCTTCAGCAGCCAGACACACATGTTGGCTGTCATATGTGATCCACACATGAAGGGCACTGTCTGCTCTATCAACGCAGCTGTAAGTTGGAAGTCTGAGCTGGTATCAGCAATCAGGGCAGCTTACCTGTGCAGGACTGGAGAGGGAAAAGGTGACATCACCACTTCATCATCCTCACCCTCACTGGGGACCCTGAGCAGCACTGGGGTCCCTGAGAAGCCTGTCCCCATGGCTGGCAGATGGCAGCACCAGGATAAGAGGTTCTTCACGGGGGCCTTGGCAAAGATGGTTTGGCCCTGATATAGCCAGCCACACAAGGCAGACTCAGCAGAGGTTTCTGTAAACCAGTACCTGGAGGAGCCAGTGGAGGGTCTGTCCTGTGATCCGGTTGCCTACTGGGCATCCCAGAGCCAGGATCTGGTAACTAATGCCTGGAAATACTTTAGCTGTCCACCAACCACTGTGCTGAGTGAGAGGGTTTTCAACATAGCTGGAGATGTTGTTACCCCTCACCAGACCATGCTGGACCCTGTCTCAGTGGAACAGCTGGTGTTCCTCAAGGCTGAACACTGTCAGAAAAACTTTATCAAGTAGCAGGAACTCCCTGGCTGCCCTGCTGCTGCAAAACTCCCACTCCACCAATGTGAGGAAGACCAATTCTATGTTATCATTTGCCACAAATTCTCAAGCTTGCATTCTGTGTCAAGGCAGCCTTGAGTCTCTTTAATTGGCTGAACGATTTAATAGAAAGGGGGTTGCATTTGCCTTCGCCTTCATCTGATGCTGAGAGAATGTGACCATGTCTGATCAGAGATTTGAACTTTGGTCTCCAGAGTCAAAATTCAAAACTCAAACCATTACACTATGCAGACCATCTATACAAAAAACATGCAGTATCTCAATCCTACATACCTTGCATTCAAAAATAAGGATGGTATGCATGGTGTACATCCATAAAGCAGAAACATATGCCTATCCTAAGAAATTACATATTCATTTAACCCCAGCCTAAAATGATATTGCTGAAGCAGAAAAGGTAGGCTGCCTTTTCATTTTATTGCCTGGCAATTTTGCAGACCATGTTGTACAAACTCCCAATCCACCAATGAGGCTGGCTGACCTCCTCTTTTATCCCCCACCCCTCTTTTTAAAAATCCACTACCTTTTCCCTAAACCACCTCTCAACTCTGACACACCAGTGAACCCTCTGCCCCCACACCTAGCAAGTCAGACCAGCAAGATCCTATTTACCTGTCTGTTTCCTCTGACAGGACTAGCATTTCACTTTACAAGTATGTTTGCATATAAGTCTTATTGATATGAAAGTGATTTAGGTTAATCACATGTGCTAAAATTGATTTTTAAAGCAGTGGATAGGCTGATTGTTCTGAAGCTTTTCAGGCTTTCTTCTCTGCTCATGTTGTTTCATTGTGCCACAGTTTGAGGTGATACCTTAAATATATTTTAATTTAATCAACTCTAAAAAAACCCTCTAAAATCAGTTGATGAAAGGATATCTTCTGAACCCTGCAGGATTGATGCCCTGCTTATGTTGTTCCATTGTACATAAATTCAAGGGGATACCTCTTTTGGTTTTTTTTTAATTTAAAGAAAACTAAAAACTTCCTTAAAATCAGTGGATGACTGAAATGCTTTGAAACTTGGCAGGGTTAAATTTGTAAAAAAAATTGCCTACAAGTGCACCAAGTTTCATCCTGATAACCATAGACATGACAGAGAAACAAGTCTAGAAATTTTTCCCTATTGCTGCTAATGGAACAAATATCAACAAAGCAATGTTGAAGCTTTGGTGATTTGGATTACGAATCGGAAAGGGACCCCTCCAAATCTTTACAAAATGAAGCAGCGTCCATACAAATCTCTGAAATAAATTACTAATCAGAGTTCAACCATTTTACACACCTCTAAGTGCAACCCTGTAATTGTTATCTCAGATGTATAGTTGGCCCACTTATTATGCAAGCTTGTTGAATTATACACAGAGAGCTTTGAATACTATAGAATCACACAGGGGACCCAGTGATGCCCAGAAAAGTGTTCTCTCTTGACCTTCAGTCCAAGTCTACTAATCGAATTTCAGCCGTTTTGCGCATTTTGCACATCTCTAATGGCTAAGCACTTAAACTAGGCAATATAAATGTAATTTATGTTCTTAATTTATTTAATGCTAAGGATTGCAAGTGAACATTTAGAAAATACAGAATCTATTTGATAACGTAGTTCATATGACCATGTTAATCCAACAGTTAATCCATTTTATTTTTATTGGACTTTACAAATATCAAGTTTCTTAATGACAGCTAAGCAAAGGAGAGTTTTAGAAAAGGAATCCTAGTCATGAGTTAGGACTTTGAAAGAAATTGAACCAAACAATCATGCTAATCCTAAATCATAATTCTTTGAATAGTAATCTAAAGTGACCTAGTTCAATTAAGACAACGGGTTTTCTATAGTTGCATTGCTTTTTTAGACTGGTCCATGAGGTCCTGAAGAGTCGAAAATGACTAAACAAATAAAGAAGAAGAATAACCTTTCCCCAACCGAGCACTCTTCACTCTCATTGGTTATGCTGCCTTCATACAACAAAGATTGAAATCCAACACAGATGAAAGACAGGATGATTGGAGCTATGATCCAGTGCATCTAGATGGCAACAGAGGGAAACTACATACGGTAACTTATAGTCAACTCAATGTTAATGGATTCAAGAAAAAAGTGCAATTAGCATCAAAGTCTATCAATTTTATTTGTTAAAGGTTACATTTCTCATTATCCACTGGTCAACATGGCCAATGTTTTTCTCTGCTGGCAAACCTGCTATAATGGCTACGAGATATAGCTTCAAGTCAGCAAATGTCTGAGTCACATATAATTTTTTTATATCAACTAATAGGGATGTGAAATCCAGAAAAAATGGTTCAAAAGTCATTGCAAAACTGGGGAGCACTAGCAATTTGTTTCTTAAGTGCTTCTGAAGTATAGTTAGTGAAAAATTTGTTACTATAATGAGAGTAATGAAATTTCGTTACTATTTTGTTATTAGGCATGTGCGATACATAAAAAGACTCCTTCCAAAAAAACTCCTTACAAAAATAGGGGGCACTGGCACTTCATTTCCAAAGTCTTCCCAAATTTTTGGTAGTCAAAATTTTGGAACTCTAATGCAACTTACGAATCTTCGTAAGTACTTCGTTAATGTCATTCCCAATTGCGTAATAGGAAAAAACAACACTGTCAGTGCGGGAAATTGAGGGGCTTCTTTCTCTCTCATTTTTTGAACTGTCATGATGAAATTTGCTACAGTGGTAGAAAACACTGACCACAGTTAGCACAACAAAATTCAGAACATTTGACTTATCCGTGGAATTTTCATGAATTTTCAAAGTTTTTATGAAGAACATTTAAAAAAAATACAAGAACTATCTACTTGAATTTTATATACAGTGCACAAGATAATGAGAACATCAATCCCTGGAAGTATCAGAAATAATCACACATCTACAGATTTTTGGGGATTTTTAAAAGTTTAGACCAAAACAATTTATCTCCCAAAAAAGTGACAACAGCAATCCCCTTGAATGTCTTCCTGTCCTTATGACACACAACCACATAACTTCAACTTAGCACAGATACTATTACTTACTTAAGTCCTTTCTTGCAGATATTTATTTCATTCTCTAAAGGGCGACTGAGAGGCCAGGCCTCATTTAGGTTCTTCAGGCTCATTTGAGTCCTAAGCAGCTTTGCATGCTAGGAAATGTAGTTTGTAGCAGGGCCTTTTGCAATACTTTACCATTGGGAGTCTGGCCTTTCCAAACTACAGTTACGATGGCTGTGATTAGTCATGCCCACAGCTCCCTTCCTTATGGCAGTTCCAGCGAGGGATGAGATTTAAAAAACCACTTTAAGTTATCTTGGCTTTGCCAATGTTGCTTAATGGTTATAGTGAAAATTAGACTGACCTTGGAAGACATCCGGACATTACAGAACATTTCTGAAAAAAATGGGTGTTTCAAATTTTAATTCCCCCCTCACCTTTCCAGCATGCCTCGGAACTCACCTTCATATGCCAAAATTTAATTTATCTGATAGAGTTCTGATTTTCATTCTAAATTATGCACAACCCTATTTGTTATAATAATTATGCATAATTACTATAATTGGGGAAACTTCAGGGGCTCCTTTCTCCCTCATTTTTACAGCTATTGAGGTGAAATTTGCTACAATGGTAAAACACATTTATCAGTCTTAGCCCACTAAAGTTTAGAATGTTTCACTTATCCTTGTATTTTGGGGAAATTTTCAAAGTTTTGATATACAACATTTTTAATACTAAAGAAAATACATTCCTAGTTTGACGGTATTATTTCCTGTTTAATTCTATATTTCTTACTTTGAAAGTAGTGATTCTACATGGAGAACTTTGTCCACCAAAAACTTTGTTAAATGAGTGGATGACAATGTTAAATTGGTGGACTGGATAGCAAAATGTACTATAATATAAGGTCCCTAGTGCAAAGACAAAGTTTTGGCAGTTTAATAAACTTTTGCCATGTTTTTATGACAGAACCAATTAGGAAATGACATTTATAACCCAGGAACAAAAATTATAATTTATTGGAACTCTGGCTGGCTACGGAGGGGCAAATCTTTCTGATGCTGAGCAATGCACTGCATTTTGGGAAATGTAGTTTAGAGTAGGGCCTTTATAATTCTCTAGAATATGGCTCCTCCATTCCCAAACTACATTTCCGAAAGTTCTGTGCTGTTCACAGAAAACACTGCTCCCTCTTTTCCCCACTCCTAATGTCAAGAGGCCATTAATTTACAAATGAAAGACAAGGCAGGCACCAAGGCAGCCTTTTTGGCCTTGCATTTTCAGCTTTGCTTCCTTGCACTGAATATGAAACTGACTTTGTAAGCCTTCTGAGATTTACAAAACTAAAATGAAAAGGTATGGGATAAGTTTTTATTCTATGTACCGGATATTGCCTCCTTAGTACAAATTTAATAAATTTGATCCAAATTACCAGGACTAATGAAAAATGCACACCCCTATTAACTAATTAGATATTCCGAGACAAGTCATTATTCTAAGCATTAAATATTATTTATAATATATTATCTGGAACAATATTTACCTCTCAACATGGTGGTTGTGAGAATTGCCACAAACTCATGTGTAAAGCACTGAATTCAAATGCCACATTATTTATTGTTAAATGAGTCCTTCCCAACTGGGAACAAGAACTGAGAATTTGAAGGAAACCCTACTAGCTTTCTGCAAGAAGTTTATAGTATGAGTATCCAAATATTTCTTTTTCTTTTTCTACATTTTTTTCCAGGCAGCATAAACAAGGAATTTATATAGTCCCTAGTGATTTTCTGTGTCTGATAACTGATTTTGATTTCATGGATTAGAAGTTGTGCAAGCTTTTGTACAAAAAATTATAAAATGGAATGTCATAGAATAACATTCCACCCATAACAGATCCTTATGGCTCCCTGCTGGCTAAAAGGCAAGCAGCTGAAACAGAAAAGTTTTACAGCATTTCTTTAAAATGCTGAGGCTGAGACCCAGGAGAAAGACTTCCATATCTGAAACATTATGAAACATTGGTACTACAGGAAACGTATTCACAATCAAAGACAAACTGTCATCTGGAAATGTCACAAAAGAAATAACAATTCTATGGTAGATAACTGTCCCAAACGAAAAACAGGCTACATAGCAATCAGTGAGGCATAGTAGCATAGTACAGGAACTTTGCTTGGAACTAGTATTGAAAATAGTAAATGAACTGGATTAGTTCACTAATTAAAAGGTATGCTGTAGATGCCCATATCAATGAATGCTACAGTACCCAGAAGAGGATTTTAGTGTTTTCAACCAGCACTTGAATTTTGTCATTGCTCTGATTCCTGAAATGTCCAGTGATGCAAAAATGAAAAGCAGGAACTCATTTAAATAAATTACTGTTCAAATACCAGGTTGGAAAACAGGAAAGAAAGTATTTATTTCAATTTTAGAAATAATCACAAGACTCTGAAGTACAAATGGTTTAAATCACTAACAGAATCAAACACTATGGAATTACAGTTATAGAAATGTTAAACCATTTTAAATCAAATCAAATAATCAATTAACATTACTGGAATTTCATAACATTTAAGAATGATTTAACTATCTGGTTACTATCCAAAAGCAAATACCAGAGAAATAATGTTGAAATATTGAAGATCACATAAACTTAAGAAAAGAAGAGGAAGCCTTTTAAACCTAGACTCTCTAATTTTAGAGTGATTGGAGAAGCTGATTGCAAAAGGGTAGGGCCCAAAACATCAACATATAATAATAAATAATAAACCTTTATTTATATACCATTCCATCTCCTTGAGAGGATTCAGGGCGGATTCCAGCATGTAGAAAACATTCAGTTATCAAAAAACATATTGTTGTTGGATGTAGACAAGTCCAGGCCCTTTTGCCAGTAACTTTGGGCTTGTCTCCAGTGGTAAAAATGAATGGATGGTTAACTGTCTCCATGACACTCCACTATTTCCATTTAGTTTCACATGGTTGTTGTTTGAAACTTGAGCAAAGTTGGGGGATACTCTAGAGTTTTCTTGAAACTCCGGAGTATCCTGCAGCTTCAAAACAGTATAGAAGTGGGATCAGGTTTGATTCAGATCGATTCACTGTCCAGACTGGAACCTAGTGCCATCACAATTTTCCTACACAGATCAGTGCAGGAAAGGGGGTGGATTTTACCTGTGTAGCTGCCAATTCAACTCCTAGCCAACCATAAAGCTTTGTATGAGCTCCTGGCCATTGCAGGTGCCTCTGCTGATGTTCTTCTTGCTTATTGTGTGGGCGCCCCTTTCTTCTGTCAGCAGAGGCACTTGCATTGGCCACAGGTTTGGATGGAGCACCACAACTTGCTAGGAGCAATGGTGACATGCAGGAGCCAATGTGTGCCCTGCCTTAGCAAAGTGGATGCACTCCCAAATAATGAATGGCACATTCATGTCAAATTCAATGGACCTGGATTCAATGGTGTGCAGATCTGGAGTTGCTCCAGGGCATTTTTACACTGGACTAAATTGCCTGATGAGGATAAGCCCTAAGAGACATTTCAACTTTTATAGTGGAAAACCCTTCACAGAAGTAAGAAAACCATCAAATGAAACAAACATGGCATAAAAAAGGAACAGGCCATGAACAAATTAGAGTCAGTTCTAAAAACCTTGGTATAAAATAACATGGGCTAAAAGATTAATTTTTTTATTATTATTATTAAATGTTGGTTGATCTAAGACAAGCAATTAATTTTTGACAAGTCTTAGCAGACATATGTTTTATAACTTTTACAAGACTTTTGCATGTCTCATGTAAGTTTAACATTAATATAATTATTAGGGATACGAAAATCAAACTGGAGAATTTTTCATATTTTGCTGGAAACTCTCGAGTATCCTACAGCTTTGAGGCAGTCTGGACAATGAATCCAATCCACTACCCATACTGGACACCAATTCCAACTCCCTTTCCCTGCACTCATCAGTGAATGGACAGTGAATGGATCATGCCTGTGACATTGCTACCACCATTCCCAGCTGGCCATAGCACTCTGTGCACTCTGGCCATGGTTGTGGGGTGTCTATGGTGTCCACGAGCTCTGTGGCTGGGAGCCGCTTTTTGTTTAAAAAGTATTAAATTATATAGAATTATTATTAGCTGCCCTGCCTGCTATTTGTGGTGAAATGTTCAGTGCTGGGGAAAGTTACTGTATGAACTACAACTCTTAGAAAATCAATTGCCTGAGCTGTTGTTGCAGGCAAATGTCAATTGTTATAAGTTATGCTTGATAAATATGACATGTTTAGGCAGGAAATTGCTTCTGCCTAAAGACTGAGTATTGTAAAAGACATTATGGCAGTGTAACGAAAGCTGTCCTTGATTTCTGGCCATCTTAGAGAAATCAAGCCTCATTTTGAAATACAAACTCAAATTTTCTTTTGAAACTCCCTCCATCCTGCTGGCAAGGAAATGGTCTCATTGATGCATTCAAGGAAGCAATCCATGCTTAGCTGTCTTGCTTATTTCTACCTTGCCAAAGTAGCTGGTATGCCCTGACCCATTGTTGCAGGTCCCAGAACACTCTTGTTTGTGCTTGAAAGACAGAAAGACAGAAAAATGTTGATACTTAATTTGGGTTTGTCCCATATGTGTACAACTCTATTGTTTTTGTCAGAAATCCATCTAAGAGTCATTACTAGAGAGTTAGAGATAGAAGTCATATTCAGATCTGTCCTTTGTACAGAAAGGAGCACACAAGGAGCACACTTTGCATGCATTATTACAAGCACTTGGGGGCTTTTCTTTTGAACTCCCCATAGGATAGCATTAAGTCAATCTTTTGCTCCACTCAAAGGTGTTTCCTTCACTTCAGGTGATAGCTCCCAAGTTAGTAACAGGTTAAAATACAGGCAAATGGGCAAAATAAATGTCTTTTTAAGGAACTTTTTGGTTAATTGTCCATTTTTAGAACCTTTAGCCTGCAAGATTCTGCAGAAGCAGTATCTGAGAGAGCATTCACCCAAAACCAGTAAACACAGCACATTGCTCTTACGACAATTCTCAATCTCTCTTCCATGTATAAGGAGGATATTACAGAGCTTCTCCCATGACATATTAATTTTTTTTAGTAATCTTCTTCATAGGTTTCTTCAACAGAAAACTAAAGTCTGCTTTATTTATTTGCTAAACCTCGTGGGACTAATGATGTGATACTGGTTCTTGCTCAACTTCTGCTTGTGAACACTAATTACTCTGATAATGATGTACACTACTATCTCACACATTTCTAACAATTATAGATAAAACAACTTTATTTGAACTCTGAAAAAAGTGGGATATGGATTCAGTTGATCAATCAGTAAGTTAATCAAAATGGGGATAATTTTGGTAATGCAAGGAATGTTTGCACTCTTCCTACATTTTCACAGCTTGTATCAGAGAGGGAGCAATGTTATTATTTTTGATGAGGAGACAGTAACGAGGATGAGAAGATAGAATAAAGGAGATAAAGAAGATGAAAATAAATGGGTGAGTATGTGCCTATGTTCTTGAGCCTCCTTTCATCTTTGACCCCCATCTGCAGCAAGGATGTTGCTCCCAAGAGACTATGTACATAGAGGAAGTTTTAAAAGATTTCCAGCCCCAATAGAGAATATTCTTCCAAATCTATTTTTGACACTATTTAACTGTACTCTCTAATATACTATTCAGTATGGCCCTCATATCCTATGCTAGAGGTTCATTTCTTTCAACAAATTGTAGTAAAGGAATTAATTCATTGTTCCCATCAGCAATAAGCAGTCTCACAGCTGAAAAGAAACTGATATGCCAGTGATTGCTAATAACAGCAGGGGTTGCTGACTTGAAATTAGAATCTGACTGAGAGTGGACATTTTCATTTCATTTAGGACACCAGGAAATGCTCTGTGCAGTTGATCAGTGAATGTACAAATGAGGGCATTTTAATGACAGGGTTGAAGAGTACATGAATGCCTCACAGCTATCACATCAGCCAAGTGCTCATCTGGCTCCTAGCTTCTTCTCATACACCCAACAGAGGAATAATTTGATTAAAGCTTGGACCTCGTTAACCCTCTTGTGGGAAAAACACACACACCATAACTTATTTGTTAAGAAATATCATAATCAGGGTGGTAATTAAAAAGCCCAAAATGATATATAGCTGATGCATAGGTGTGCACACAGGCCAATATTTCATAAGAACAATATCATCACAAAAGGCAAAAGGTGCGGATATGGGCAATATGGGGACATGATAATAATTTTTAATGGCTTCATTTTGAAAAAGAAAATGGCTCACACTAATCATTCCAAGGTAAATATGTGATTCTGAAACAAATGTAAATATTATCCATGAAGTCCAGAATACTGTGGAATTTAACATGATTGCTATTCTAAAATAATCCCTGCTCCCTCATAAGGATTAACTAGAAATGAAAGTACCACAAAACTACATCATTATTTTGATGGACTGGTGTCATGTTTCTTGAGCCCCAACACCCAATGACACTTTATAAATTATTTTTATAACTAAAGACTGAACTCATAAGTAATGGGATGAAGAGGTCTTCTTCTTCTCCTTCTTCTTCTTCTTCTTCTTCTTCTTCTTCTTCTTCTTCTTCTTCTTCTTCTTTTTTTAAAAAAACAACAAAAAACCCTCAGTTTTACCCAGCATTTTAAAGTGACTGCTGAACAAAATCATCTTTGAGGGAACAAGGGAAGGAAAAGGAGAAATTTGGGGATGATAGATTAATTATGAGTTAGTTTTATCTTTACAAATGTCTGGTATGTTGCAAGGAGAAAACAAAGTAGATGAAGATTGTTGAGGAATGAGAAGTTCTTTTAGAATATTATCATTGTTACAACAGGTCATCATCTCTATTTCTTTAACACATATTACATAATATATTGAGGATTCTAACAATTTTAATTTTAAGTCCATTGGTTGTATCTTTTTCTATCTTCTCACAATGTCCTCTGGACTTCATATGTCCTTTTCCAGTTTTTCTTCAATGGAAATTAAACTGAATTTTTCATAGCAGATTATTTCACATAAAACTTTTCTTAAATTATTTCTTATTAATATCTACAAATAAAGTTCTAAAATTTTCATTTAGATTGTTAGTAGGTTAGTGTTTTTATCATTTTATCATTATCATGCTCTCTCTCCTTCGGTATTTACATCAAATATATTTTCCATCTATACCTCTTGGAATCATAAGCTCTTCTGACTTAACCAAATCATCTTAATAGAATGAATGTCCACAGCATCTAATTCAACATAGTTTGTGGCAGCCAAAAAAACAAAGTTTCTCGAGTAGAACAACTACTTTCAAAATCAAACAGGAAATAATGCTTTCAAACCAGAAACAGGACTTTAAAAAGATTCTGTAACATAGTGTAATCACAGGAGCCATCTACAAAGGACACAAACCCTAAAATGGGCCCGAGGTTGCTCCTGGGCATTCATATGATATCCAGGGGCTTCCAGCCCCAATGCAGGGGAAAATCCAGTTGACCTTGTAAAGTTGAAATGCATAGTATTCTTTCTAAGTTGTTATACTATGTTCTCCTTGATTTATGTCCAATTTATATTGCTACCTTAATAATTTCTGTCAAGTTTTTTCTTATAAAACATGCCTATCTTGAAACACATAACAGGCAGCATTTCGGGAGTGTGGGTTTTGTCAAGGTAATCATCAAAATATCAGCAAATTGTCTTAATTTATGTGATTATTTTTCATCTTTATGACTGTAATCTTTTCAATTTGCCTAATACCTTTAAAATGAATAACAATGGTTGCAATGGATATACAGCTTTTTTCTTTTTGTATCTCACATGGGTTGGATAAACCCACTACACCATATAACATAATTTTTGTTCCTGTGTTATAAATGTCATTCCCTAATTTGTTCTATCATAAACACATGGAAAAGGTTTATTTAACCACAAAACTTTGTTTTTGCAGGACATCCTGCAGCACATTTTACTATAATTTTTTTTAATGAATATCTCATCAAGTCTCAACCAATGAGGTTTCTGGAGCATAACAACTACTTTCAAAGTAAGTATTAGGCATGGGCAAATTCCTCAGAATTGTCATAAATCAGAATAAAATCGGATCTATTCTGATTTTTGAATGGGGTTCCAAAGCACATTAGTGTGTCAGAATTAACCCTTAATTCTGAAGTGTTGAAGCCCATTCATTTAATGGGCTTGTAGTTCAGATCGAATATATGAGAAAGCATTTTTAAAGCACCCAAACTTGTTTGCAGGGAGGAGCAGCCTAGCATGGGCTTGCCTCCCTATCCAATTGGTGGGGACATTCATGTAAGGCAAGGGATTTGGTTCTGTCACAAAAACATGGCAAAATGTTATTACACTGCCAGAACTTTGTCTTTGCGGAAGGAACATTGTGCTATAATAGCACATTATGGTTTGCTAAGTGTCCACCAATTCAACACAGTTTCAGTGACAAAAACAAAGTTTCTGAAGTAGAACAATGACTTTCAAAGTAAAGACAACCCAATACAGAAAATAACACTTTCAAACCAGGAACAGATTTCTGTAATTATTAAAAAATGTTTTTTTATATAAACTATGAAAATTCACCAAAAAACAGATGATAAGAGAAACGTTCTGAAATTTGGTGAGCTAACAGTGGTAAATGTGTTCCACAACTGTAGCAAGTTTCATCAGGATATCCCAAAAATAAGGGTGGGAGAGTCTCCTAATGTTCCCCCCTCAGTGTTGTTTTTCACTATTGCGCATGCGCGCCCGCCATTAACGAAGTTTTGGAAGTTTTGGAAAGTTTCAAATTTTTTGCTTCAAAATTCAGAAATGACTTTAGAAATGAAGCACCATTGCCCCCTACTTTCGAACAGAGTTTAGAACCGTTCTTTTCCTGGGATTGCACATGCCTAGTAAGTACCACATACTTAAACAGGAAATAACACTTTCAAACCAGGAACAGAAGATTTTTCAAATGTTTTTACATAGTACTATATTCATGTTTTGTAAACAATAAAGTTAACCCATGACATAAAGTTATCACCAAATGAAATCCAGTTTAAATTATCAAAGGCCTGGATCAAATTATCTCAATCTTCATGAATAAAGTCCTGAATTACAGTGTGCAATCTGTTTATCAAGATCAAAATAATCAACTTACACTCCTTATGCAAGAATGATAATGGTCTTTAATTTTGTTTGTCAAAGTCAAATTCTATTCTTCATTTGGTATCAGAGTTATAATAGCCTCTTCCGTACTGTCAGGCATGTTCCCTGTTTTAAAAAAAAATATTTTGTAATTGAAACAAAGGCTCCCTGTCAAAGCAGCTATAGTATATTGCCAGCATTCTGTTTAGTCCTGTTGTCTTCCCTGTTGAAATCTTATTTATAACATCACATATTTCTCTTAGCTTAATTGGAACATTTATGTATAATCTCTGTTCTTTTGTACATTTTTGGAAGTTTCTGTTTAGTCATATATTTTCCAGTTTATTCATTTAAATATCTTGTGGTTTATATAGAGCAGAACATGTGTGGGTGTGCTTTCTACTCAAAACTTAAATGAGGGATCCTGAAGCCATGAGTTGAAAATATAATCTAAAACCAAACACAATGTGGCAGATTTCCATTCAGATCTGTGAGAAGCTAGAGGGAGGCTCCTGGGAACACCTTGTTAAGACTGCAGTGCCAGAAGGTTAGGATGTGTTTCCTGCATGTGATGGATTCAGCTTTTCCCTTGACAATGCCGAATCATTCCTGTCAGATTAGTCATCCCTAACACTATTTTAGAATGAGTGAGACAGCCAGAAACCACAGATACCTACAAATGACTTGGAAAGCCACATAATATATTCAGTGCTGTTCTCTAGTTGAATAAACAGGTTCCAGAACTTCCATGCTTGCGGGCTTAATTTTATTGTTTTTTGAAAATAAAATAAATAAGGGACATGTCTTGTCTATATTTGACTTGATGTATTACAGCAACACCTGGTGACATTTCTTCAAACCTAGAAAAAAAGACACAAAAGAAAAGAATTCATTTATTTTTCAAAAGCTAATGATGAGCATGTGACACAAAGAACAACAGGAAAGGAGAAGCATCCTGGAATTACTTGACACCATTGACAGTTCCTATTCCTGGCCTTCATCAAAATGGGTGCCTTAGGTAAACATTGAGATGTCAACTCCATTCCAGTTTCTCACAGGACAGCCTATTTATGACTCCACCTGAGCCAATTATCCACCTATGAACAGTGCAGGGTAGGTGAATCCACTCACCTGTCCCAAAGAGGGGAGGGGAATTCCTATCCAGCCCTGAAGTGACCCCTAGACACACTGTTGTAGGGTGGGCCGGCATTTAGCTCCAACTGCGGAGATGTGGAGCTATGGAGTTGTGCAGCCTTGAACAGGCTCGTCCTGTCCCCACCCAGTATAATCCCAATTGGGACTATTTACCTACCAGCAAATAGCCCTCTCCTCCCAGGCTGGCAGGGAAGAGAAACCTAAGACCTGCAGGTGGAATCCAGCCCACCATGTCATTTTACATGTGGCTTTATTTCTTCTTTAAAAAAATATTTATCAAAATAGTCATACATTTGTAAGTGTTTGTTGCATACAGTGCAATATTTTACAGCTACAGTAGAGTCTCACTAATCCAAGCCTCACTTATCCAAGCCTCTGGATAATCCAAGCCATTTTTGTAGTCAATGTTTTAAAAATATCGTGATATTTTGGTGCTAAATTTGTAAATACAGGAATTACAACATAACATTACTGCGTATTGAACTACTTTTTCTGTCAAATTTGTTGTAAAACATGATGTTTTGGTGCTTAACTTGTAAAATCATAACCTAATTTGATGTTTAATAGGCTTTTCCTTAATCCCTCCTTATTATCCAAGATATTCACTTATCCAAGCTTCTGCCGGCCCGTTTAGCTTGGATAAGTGAGACTCTACTGTATTAATGTTTCATTATCATTTCTCACATAATATCTTTTCTTTAATATCTGCTTCCTCCTTGTCTGCAGTCTTATAGGATCACCTATGCACATTTTTAGTTTGATTATATTTTATTGAGATGTTGAATCACTGGTTGCCATTCATTAACAAAGTTCTCTAATAGTTCTCCTCTTAAGAGTACAGTGATTTTGTCCATTATCACTAAATCTGTAATGTATTTTCCCAATTCTTCTAAGGGAGGTATCTTTGAGGTTTTCCAATATCTAACACATACTATTTGAGCTGCCACTATAATGAAAAACAAAATTTTTCCAAATTTCCTTTCTAGTTCTTCATCTGGTATGTTGAAAAGGTACACTTGTGGTAAATTTAGCATTTTTTCGAGATATACATGAATTGTTTCCAATAGTTTTTAACTTTGTTGCATGTGGTAAAATGTGTCCTTTTCATTTCCACATTTCCAACATTTGCCAGTGCAATTGTACATCTTCGCTAGTCTCTCTGGAGGGAGATACCAACATAGATGCATTTTGTAAACATTTTCCTTCAGGTTTTGGCATTCAGTGCATTTCATTCTTCTTTTCCATGTCTTCCATTTTCATTCTTCTTTTCCATGTCTTCTCCCATTTTTATCTCTTGGCCTATGTTTTGAGCCCATCTAACCTTTGAGTATTTTACTACTTCCCCTTCCGTGTGCCAAGTCAGTAGATATTGATTGCACTGACATGGATTGGATTAAGGCTTTTGCACAAGGTCTGATGGATGAATGGCATATATATTTGGTGTTTCACTGTGTTAAATCTTTTATATATTGTATTTTACTATGTAATTTAACTATTGTAACAGTTTTATGCTTATTTTATTGTATTATGATGTACTGGTAGTGATCCTACCAGTTGTGTAAGCCGCCCTGAGTCCCCTCGGGGAGAAGGGCAGGGTAGAAATACTGGAAATAAAATAAATAATAATAAATAAATATTTGTAAATCTATGATATAAGTCCTGTTGGTTTCTGGAACACCGCCACATCAAACCAGTCTGGAAGCCCAGGGTTCTAAGTTATTCTTTATATTTGTCATGGAGCTGTCTATATAGAAGCCAATTGCATTTGTGGCCCATTTGGTTACATTCTAGAGATTTCATTTCTGGGTTTTCTAAATCAGTCTGGATCAGTTCCCTATCGGTTAACAATTTCCCTTATAAAGTGTTTTCCCTTTTGTAGTATGCCTCATGTGGGAATATCTATTCTGGTGTCTTTGTATACATTCTTTTTTAATATCTGTTCCAGATGTTTAGAATTGATCTCCAAATATAATGGTCATTAAATATGCCTGTTGGTTTGGCCTTTTGTATGTCCAAATATGCACTTCCATCCAATGGGAGACTTATGCCTTCTAAATCAAGTAGCTCATTGTCTTCTAGGGTCACCCATTCTTTAATCCAATCCAAACAGCACACATGAAAATAGAGTTGTAAATTTGGAAGGAATAAGCCACCTCTTGTTTTACCTTCATTAAGTATCTTTAGTTTTTACTCTTGGTTTTTTCCCAGCCCAAATAAATGTTGAGATATCTTTTTGCCAAATTTTGAAAAAAAAATTGGGATAGCTAACACTGTAGAAGACAGGAGCAGAATTCAACACAATCTTAACAGATAAGAGAGATGGGCCAAAACTAACAAAATGAAGTTCAACAGGGACAAATGCAAGATACTTCACTTCGGCAGAAAAAATGGAATGCAAAGATACAGAATGGGGGACGCCTGGCTTGACAGCAGTACGTGTGAAAAAGATCTTGGAGTCCTTGTGGACAACAAGTTAAACATGAGCCTACAATGTGAAGCGGCGGCGAATAAAGCCAATGGGATTCTGGCCTGCATAAATAGGGGAATAGCATCTAGATCCAGAGAAGTCATACTACCCCTCTATTCAGCCTTGGTCAGGCCACACCTGGAATACTGTGCCCAATTCTGGGCACCACAGTTGAAGGGGGATATTTGCAAGCTTGAAAGCGTCCAGAGGAGGGCAACTAAAATGATCAAGGATCTGGAGAACAAACCCTATGAGGAGCGGCTTAAAGAGCTAGGTATGTTTAGCCTGCAGAAGAGAAGGCTGAGAGGAGACATGATAACCATATACAAATATGTGAGGGGAAGTCATAGGGAGGAGGGAGCAAGCTTTTTTTCTGCTGCCCTGGAGACTAGGACGCGGAACAATGGCTTCAAACTACAGGAAAGGAGATTCCACCTGAACATCAGGAAGAACTTTCTCACAGTGAGGGCTGTTCGGCAGTGGAACTCTCTGCCCCGGACTGTGGTGGAGGCTCTTTCTTTGGAGGCTTTTAAGCAGAGGCTGGATGGCCATCTGTCGGGGGTGCTTTGAATGAGATTTTCCTGCTTCTTGCAGGGGGTTGGACTGGATGGCCCGTCAGGTCTCTTCCAACTCTATGATTCTATGAAAATTATTGTTTATTATTGGTATGTTCTGAAACAACAAATTTTTTTTGATAATGTTGCCATCTTAATGGATGATATCCTCCCTAATAGGGAGAGCCCTTGTTTGTCCCATTCTGCTAGTTCTTTTTTTATCTCTCTCCCACACATTTTTGTAGTTATTTTTGAATAGCTCTGATTTTTCTTTGTAATGTACAGTATATTCCTAGGTATTTGGCTTTCTGTGCAATATTATAGTCTGTATTTTCTTTTAGTTCTTGTTTTTCCAATTCTGTCAGGTTCTTTGTTAAAAAATGACTTTTCTCTTTATTTATTTTTAACCCAGCTAATTCTGAGAAGTTCATCAAGGTATTATTTAATTCTTTCATTGAACCATTTTCCAAGGTCAGCACAGTATCATTGGCAAAAGCTCAAATCTTGTAATCTTTTCCTGCTACCTGATTCCCTTTATCTCCTTATTCCCATTTATTTGCTTTATAAGCATCTCTATGCACATAATAAACAGGGGTGGCGATACTGGGCAGCCTTGCCTTGTACCACACCTCATTTCAATTCTTTGTGTTTTTTCCCCATTGATTATCGACTGTGCATATTGGTCTTGTATATAGTTCTTATCATTTTCATAAACTGGTCTCTTGTATCATGTGCTTGCAGAACTTCCATCATAAAGATCCAATTTAGGCTAACAAATTCTCTTTCTAGTTTAGAAAGAGTATAGCTAATTTCCTGCTGGGATATTTATCAAATAGTTCAAATTATGTCAATGAGGCATCTTGTGTTCTGTTTGATTTGTCTATGTGGCTTTCAATGCTAGGGCAACATAATTACATTTATACAGTCTTACGCTAGCAAACGGCCATTTGAATGCAAGTATAAGAGTGATGTAGCCCTTGGTGAAAATGAGTTTGACACTCCTACTGTAGAATTAGTCCAATGCTACCATGGTTCAAGGTTATATTTATACAGCAATGGCTATGGTTTCCACTGCCTTTCCCTAATAACACAGCATAACACTGAAAAAAAGACTCTTTCCTACCTCAATATATCAGAGTTTCTCAAACTGTGCTCCTCCAGATGCTTTGGACTTCAGTTCCCACATTTTCTAACAGCTAGTAATATGGGATCTGAAGTCCAAAACACCTGGAGGAACACAGTTTGAAAAACACTGCAATATATGGTTGGTAGCAGAGAATACTGCCTGGTAGTAGAACAGAATATGTCAACTTCACTCACTGTTTATTACTTCTACAATTCACATTGTTTGGTCCTTCAGCTGTTTTGGAATTGTGCTCCTGAACATTGCAATTATGGCCAATGTTCAGGGTATCTAGGTTCTGAAGTCTGAAATATCTGGAAGGAAGGAAGTTAAGAAATATAGAACTATTTTAAATGGCAGAAGCTTCCCAGGGTTAGAATCATAAGCTTTTCTCATCACCTGCTATGCAATCATTTTTGCTACATATTATGTTTTTCTCCTAGAATATGAACTATTTATCTCAAACTTTTCCCAAAAAAGAAAACACTATCCTTCTTCCCTATACTCTTCACTGAAATATGGTTCACAAACATAGAAGAGATGTGAGAAGAAAGTTGAAAAAATTCTGCATCAATCTCCTATATATAATTTTCCATGTGATTATGTACTTGATTACAGTGGGAAAGATCTTGGAGTCTTTGTGGACAACATGAGCAAACAATGTGATGCTGCAGCTAAAAAGAGCCAGATAAGGATTTGGGGTTGCAACTGAAGGAGTGTCTAGATTGAAGGAAGTCATAGTTCCCTTCTTTTATTTTGGTCAGATTGCATCTGGAATACTGTGTCCAATTCTGGGCAACACAATTTAAAAGAATTGATAACCTGGAACGTGTCCAGAGGAGAATAACTAAAATGATTGAAGGTCTGGAAACTATGCCTATGAGGAACAAATTAAAGAGATGGGCATGTTTAGCCTGCAGAAGAGAAGGTTGAGAGGAGACATGATAGCCATATACAAATATGTCAAAGGCTGTCATAAGCTAAAGGAAGCAGGCTTGTTTTCTGCTGCCCTTGAAACTAGAGCTTGGAGCAATGGGTTCAAATTACAGGAAAGGATATTCCACCTGAACATTACGAAGAACTTCCTGTGGTGGAAGCATCTTCCTTGGAAGTTTTTAAACAGAGGCTGGATGACCATCTGTTGGGGGTGCTTTGAATGTGCTTTTCTGCATAGCAGGGAGTTGGAATTGATGTCCCTATGATTCTATGAACACATATGACATAAGTGCCTAATAACAAGGAAACATAGGAAATTACCTTGAACTGAAACATATTATTGGTCAAGCTAATCAATTACTGTCACTGACAGACAGCAATAGTTTCAAAAAAGAATCTTTCCTTACACTACCCAATAATCTCTAGTATATCAAGCAGGAACAACCCTGCTTAAATTCCAAAACAAAATAAATTGTTTATATAAAGTGGCAGGTTGATTAAAATTTCTCTTTGGGCTCTTCTTCACAGACACTGTGATTCAGTTTGAAGCTGGCTTGAGGGTAGGGTGTTCACCGAACATACATCTTCAATGGACACTGCAGTGTAGATCAAGCCAGAAATATGTTTAAAAAAACTCATCAGAAAGTTCTGAACAAACAAGATAATGTGCTGCAGGTGATTAGAATATATCCCATGTAGGGGATAAGCACATTTCAATGGACTGGTAAAGAAGAAGAAAAACCCTGCATATTTGAGAGGATGTCTAGCCGTGGATATTGCATTTCCTGTATTCAGTTCCAATCTTTAATAAACTGATACTATGGCCACTGTCCCAGCCTCAAACTGATTCCTGGGGTCTTTACCTAGATGCCACAGAGTGAAACTTGTTTAGTTTAATCCACTTCCAAACTAGAGAACCACCCTGTGACTCCTGAAATAATTTCTTCCCCATTCATTTAATGTCTATTCATTCTTATGGAAGAACATAGCTTGGAAAATTTACTTTTAGAATTGCCATGCCTAACATACTTACTGGTCAAGTTATTTGTGGAATTTGGGAATCACAGTTGAAAAAGTAACTTCTTCAGGATCTGTTCAACATTAGACACAACAAATATATCCTTGTGTTTTCTAGACTCCCTTAAGAAGGTAGTTAGATCAGTGTTTGTGTGTGTGTGACCACTACAATAAAATATAAATGCATCTTCCCTGTTTCAGATAAGTGTCATAGAGATTTGTAAAAATCAAGTGATTGTCAGCTTCTGCTGGTAGTTTCTAGCAATTAACCAGTACTCACACTCCAAGTTGGACATAGCCAGCTTTATTGCTCCTACACACACATGAGAAAGAAAATAACACTACTAATTTTCTTATTACATTCAGACCCTTTTATAGTACTCTTCCCTCCTCCCCTTCCAAACCTTTCCCCAGCCTTCTCCAACTCCTGTGAATGATTTCTCCTGATTATCGCTTCCTCACAGGACTGCTCTCCTCCTCCAGGTTCGTTTGTTAACGCTGGCCTTGCTTCAGGTATGTTGGCAGGGGCAGGAGTCAAATGCTTGTTCTTCCAAGCTTTGAATCATGTCCTGACATGATGCCCCTAAAAAAGGGAAAGAAACCGCAAAATCACAAGAAAGAAAAAAGAAAACAGTATCAACGTTGACCACCCGTGACGCCCTTACATCAGAATGATTCACCCATTTAGGGTCAGGAAAGCCTTTCCACAAAATTAAATATTGGAGTTTCCCATACTGTTTTCTGGAGTCCAGAATGTCCTTGACCTCAAAATGTTCTTGTCCCTCCACCATGATTGGTTCTGGCACCCGAGAGAGGGGGTGCCATTTGTGTTGACCCAGCACCGGTTTGATTAGGCTACAATGGAAGACAGGATGCATCCTTTTAAAGTTATGTGGAAGGTCCATTTTCACAGTCACCGGATTTATCTTTTGCACAATAGGGTAAGGCCCCACAAACTTGGGGCCCAGCTTTTTAGAGGGCTGAGAAGATTTAAGGAATTTTGTTGACAGATACACTAGCTCCCCAATGTTAAACTTCACTTGAGGTGCCCTTTTTTATTTGCATACTTTTTATATGATTCTTGTGCTTCATGTAGAGTTTGTTGTATTACTGGCCAATTCTCTGAAATTTTAAAACTCCAGTCCATTGGTGTAGTAGATTCTAGCTCCCCTTGCCCCAGTTCTGGAACTGGCATGGCGTCTTGTCCTGATACTGCCTTGAAAGGAGAGACTCCTGTAGATGAGTGTACTGAATTATTGTAAGCAAATTCACAAAAAGGCAGCAATGACACCCAGTCATCTTGCTGATAATTGGTATAACACCTTAGAAACTGTTGCAAAGTCTTTTGAACTCTCTCTGTGGCTCCATCTGTCATGGGATGATAGGCTGAGCTGAGAGCTTGTTTGGTACCTAATACCGTGTTTCCCCGAAAATAAGACAGTGTCTTATATTAATTTTTGCTCCCAAAGATGCTCTAGGTCTTATTTTCAGGGGATGACTTATTTTTCCATGTAGAAGAATTCACATTAATTGTTGAACAAAAAATTGAGCATTTATTATATACTGTACAGAAATTGTCATCACAAACCAGCTCATTGCTATTTATTTATTGTGTTGCTTGACGAAAAGGACTAGGGTAGAAATTTGGAAAAGGGTTAAGAAATAATGATTCTAAAAGCAAGGAGGTTGATTATGAACCAGATGAACTAAACCTGAAAAATGCAAAATGTAGTTTCAGAGCAGTACATCATTTATACCTGGACCTCACACATTGCTTCTGGCTTAAACTTTGCATATTTTTGGATGCTGTTTTTCTGTTGTGCTGCCATAATTAAAAGTGCATAATTTGTTTTAAGATGGGATGGCATAAGGTTTCTGTTGTGTTTGCTTTATTGTGTTTTAACTTCTGCTCGTGATTTGCTATGTATTTTATAGAAAGTTAATATATAAATCTTGATAAAACAGAAATTAATATAGATCATGGTTCACAATTTAAGGGAAAAGAGAACATCACCAATATCTGTGCTAAGGAATAAGGAAAGTAATTTCTGTCTTTATTCCTTAGGAATCTCAAAAAGTACCTTCCCTGGGTTTTGAAATATTCAAATTTAATTATATTCAGATGTTTAACTGGTTAAAAGCCAAACAGTTAATTAGTTTAAAAGCACCTGATCATCTGACTCTGGAATATACTGCTGAAATAGGCACAGAAAACTGTCAAGCCAATCTACTTTTAAGATTTGATACAGGAATATGTCAATGCAAAATAATATGTGAGAGGCTAACTTTATATTAAAATATACATGAAAGTTTAAGTAGCATTCCCTTTTTACTGCATTCTCATAGTAGACTTTTCATCTTATTTCTCCATTTTACCATATTTATTTTAAAATAAACCAATTGGCTTGCCAAGAAATTTGGAATTCTAGGCCTTATTCTATGAAGAAAGTTCATGGAAGGAAATCACTAAGGGCCCTTCCACACAGGCCCAAAATCCATGCTGGGTTTAGGATTAACCTGAGGTGCCCAAATGATATCTCAAATTAATCCAGAGTAAATTGGGATTTCCCAATTTACTCTGGATTTTAAAAAAACACCTGAGAACATCTGGGCCTTACTGCAAGATCCAGATCATTTTATGTGTTGGACCTGTGGGGATTGACTCTCGGGATCATCTTTTGCAATCATAGAAATCAATCCCCGATTTCATCCTGGTTCTTCAGGCTCTAAGAGCCTGAATGAGAGGGATGGCACCTAACCCTCCACCCCCCACACCACCAAGCCCCTTGTTTTCCCTATACAGTTACTGGAGGCATCTGCCTGCATTCTTAGCCTGCTCAGAGAAAGCTTCTCATACATCAATGCAGCAGAGGGACCTAAGGACACAGCCAGGACCCTCTGGTAAGTTTACAGGGGACACAAGGGACTGGGGGCTGGTCAACCCGGGAATGCATGTAGCCATCCCTCTTGCAAAATCCTGGGGTTTGGGGCTTCTGTGTTGTGTCAATCCCTAGAGGAACTGGGATTTAAAAATCCAGTTCCTTTTGGGATTTTGATCTGTCTGGAAGGACCAAAAGGCTGGATTTACACTACCCAATATCCCAAGATCTGATCCCAGATTATCTGATTACCAAAATTTTCCCACAGTGTAGACTCATATAATTCAGTTCAAAGTAGATAACCTGGGATCAGATCCTGGGATATAAGGCAGGACAGACCCAGCCTAAGGCAGCCCCAGTTGACTCAGCTCTCATGTGAGCTCAGAGTACAGTTTTGGAAACTGACAGTCCTCTCTGGTGGTTGAACATTGCATGAGAAGAACCACAGCAGCTCTAATGGACAATTTAATAGTAACTTGTTCCCAGGTAAACAGAACATTACCTCTGATAAGCCCAAAGATTTTCAACACTATTCAAAACTCACTGAAATTGTGCATAATAGTTCTATCATTAATCATCTTTGAACAGAGTAATTACCAAAAGAAAACGTTAATTCTGGTAATGTTACTTTTTCTCAGCATATTGAGAACTACCCCACATGTTGACTCTTGAACTTGAGTGACAAATTGTTCATAATGGGGTCTGCCTACACAGTGATATTACTGTTTGTATATTGGCAGTTCCAAGTAAGTATGGCTGGGAATGGTTCACTTTACTTTGGTTTTGATCAGTTATCAGTTTTATCAAATATAAGTTGATTATAGGAGAAGAAAGGAAAACAAGAAGGCCTGTATATTCACATAGTGATGAGTAAAGACTTTCTTAGCTCATGAATGGAAATATAAAGCCACATCTATATTGATTATTGTGGTTGGTGTGAGTGGTTGGTGTGAGTGTGGATCAGCCTGCGGGCAGTTGCAAAATGAACGTAGACCAATCTGGTTTAACCCAAGAAAAGCTGTTTAACATGGCTGTGCCCCAGATTAAAATGGATCCTGAATCAATGTAGACACCCATTGTGTTTCTCAACAGCCATCCAGGTAGAGCAGGAATGAGGGATGGCTGTCCCGTATTGCCCTCTCCCACCATTGCCAGCTATAGCAAGTAAAATAGGATCTACCTGCTGCTTTCCCCTCTTGCTCCTATGAAACTCCTTTTCCAGTCACATAACATAAGACCAGGAAGAACTATGAACTAGCAGCAGGCTCTTGCAATAATGTAATAGCTTGGGCAAAGGATTTTGATTCTTGCATGACTGGCAGAGAACTCCTCAGTGAGAATACACCTTACATCACCAACAGAACGGCAACCAAAATCTAAATGTCTGAGTTCTGAGAAAACATGGTGTTTACAATTGTGCAGGGGACAGTATTATACAATAGCTACAGTGTAACTCTAGTTCTCTCTTGACTGAATAATAAAATGTGACCTGAGGTGCTAACTTGCCCCACTGTAGTCTAAGGAAGTTTGTTAGCTACAGTATATGGATTGTAAACATTATCTTCATTTTTTTCATTGTTATATTTTTCATTATACTTTGCCTACGTTTTCATGATAATCTTTTATGGTTTGTGCATGTTAGCAATTTCCTTGCAAACAGGTGAAACATGAGTTTCATCATACTGTGCAGATACTTGAGAAATCCATTTAGTGCCTTTTTAAAAAATGAAAGCTTACCAAAGGTCTTACATATCATTATGGATTCAGTGGAAATGACTTCAGGATATAAAAGTATAACAAGAATGTGGGAGAAAGCAAATGTCTTTTCATCCAGTGATTCAGTAACACAGTCTAATGGAACAGTAAAGCAATAAGTCTTATGATGACAGTTTAGTAAGATTCATCCATATCCTACAGCAAGGCTTTGCAACACTGTGTTCCCTTCTGTTATTGTATTTTAGCTTCCAGCAGCCCCAGTCAGATAATGGTTGGAGATACTGGAAATTGCAGTCCAACAACACTTGGAAATAGTTTGAGAACCTGTATTCTTGGGCATTATCTTTAGATAACAGACATTTTGTTTATGCATGTCCTTGTATATACCTCCATGGATGTGTGAGTGAGGTCATTTCAAATCTATCCTCAATGTTTGCTTTCCAGCTAAATTCCACTTGGCAATTTTAATCAGGAAAGCAAAGTCTCTGGTTCAAGAGCAAAAGAAGCCACATATATATATCTGTGCCTTTCATAACAGTGAGTAAATAAGCTTGTTGGCAGGATGAGCATTTTTCATCATGCTGCAATGCTGTAATGAGAAGGTCTCCAACTGCCAAATGCCTTCCTGCCACTTTGCTGTTAAAGGTGCAATGGCACCCTTAATGTGCTTGCCAGGTGTTGGCAACCCAAATGTTCAGACTGACATGGTCAAATTAAAACCAACTACTCCCAGGCTCTTTCTGAATGAGGTATATGGCTTGCTTGAAATTTCTTTTTTCTCCCTCCCTCTCCACTTTTTTTTTTTACCAGTCTCTGAAATTGGCTTTTAGGCCTGGCTTGAAAAAAGCATAATCAGGTCCTTCAGTTCCTGGTAAGGATTAGATCAAAGAGCTTAACTGTTTGTATGCTTTTTAGTGTTTAGCCCCAACAGCCCACAAAACCATAATTGCTTTTTGTGAGCAAAACTCCAATACAAATAGCCATTAATAATGAAAGCAGGAATGGCAAGCAGCAATTTGGAATGGCATGGAAAGTTTTGCACTTTGCTTTTTGTAACATTTTACTGTCACTTTTTAAAGTACATACATGAATGAGTTAGGATTAATTAGCAGATGGTCTCAGGAAACAGAATGCAAATATCCCTCTTTGTTTCATATTGTTCCTTTTAAAAAATACTTATTATTCTTGCAGTTGAGATATTTGTTATTCATTTAAGCCACACCTAACAATACATATGTATATAGTAAAAGCAAAAGCTTTCCCCTGACATTAAGTCTAGTCGTGTCTGACTCTGGGGGTTGGTGCTCATCTCAATTTATTGGCCGGCATTGTCTGTAGACACCTCTAAGATCATGTGGCCGGCATGATGGCATGGAGCATTGTTATCTGGCCGCTGGACTGGTACCTATTGATCTACTCACATTTCATGTTTTCAAACTTCTAGGTTGGTAGAAGCTGGGGCTAATAATGGAAGCTCATTCAGCTCCCTGGATTCGAACTGCCAACCTTTCAGTCAGCAAGTTCAGCAGCTCAGCAGTTTAACCCGCTGTGCCACCAGGGCCTCCTACATTTGCATATATATCAAAAATATTCAGGAATGGTGTCTACCAGATCAGTAGATGAAACCATGGGAAAAGTAAAAGTAAAGCAATATTCCCATATGAAGCTATAGAGATATAGTGACCATTTCAGTGATATTATTATTTATGCATTACAGGCTAGCATTAGTATTATTGTTATTCCAAACTGTGTAACATCTTGCTGCCTGCTATTTTCAGATGCAGTCCATTTGAACATCAATGATGTGTAAAGGTGCTTCTTTTCAGATAAGAACATAAAAGCTATCTGACATATACATATCTCTATTTCCTGGCCTCTTTCATGTGTGGCCATGTCAGTTCAGATTTCATTTCCACACTCAAAATAATATTGCTTGCTCTTGTTATTGGTGCTGCTACTGATCCTTCTCCCAATAACAACAAAAAACAATAAGAACACAGCTGCTGACCTGTTTATAGAATATACTGGGTCCAGAAAAGAAACCTATAACAGGCAGAAACAATACAAACCCTATAGTACACATCCTCATTAAAGTGGATCACATATCCATTTTAAATGGTATTCTTAGTTACTGACTTTGGGTAAAAAGTAGAGACATTATGTATTAATAATAGTAACAATGTTTAACCACCAGAGGTTTACAAAATTAGAAGAACTTCAGCTGGAAATTGAAAGCATGATGCTTCAGAATTTTAGGAACCTCAAGGTATGGAAAACATGGAGAGTCAATTCACTACAGAAAGATAGATTTGGCAGATCACAAGTGATGCTATGCCCACATTTAGCAGGTGATGGAAGGACTCAGGATGGAAACTGGAGCCTAAGAAAATAAAAAAAGACAAATAGCAGCAGCAAGAAGTCTAATTAGTCAAAGAGTTAAATGATGAAGATAATAAAATGACTGGCATATTGGTATACATGTGTGAATGAGTGATCACAGAGTTAGCATCCCAGATGCCACATTCATATAAACCCACTTATACTGTAATCTATTAATACAAGAAATGAAGTGTCATCAAATGTGAAGCACTCACACGCAGAAGACCCTGGTGGCATCCTCGTGTCCGTGAACATGTCCCTAGTAATTGAGAACTGACCATTTGAATTTATCAAGCTTACAAGTACTGTATTTAAGGAAATTGTAGGCTCATTTTCCTGGAAACAGATAAAGTGCTTGGACACTTGTACTGAAGACTATGAACGCATTTACATTGTAGAATTCATACAGCTTGACAGCAATTTGATTGCCATTGTGGGAGTTGTAGGCCAAAACACCTGGAGACCCACAGATTGAGAACCACTGGTATAGATCCACTCTATGTGATTGTTCTGTTTAGACAAAGGCTGGGTCTACACTGCCATATAATCCAGATTATCAAGTCAAATAATCCTGGGGAGCTACAATTTTCCTTGCTCCTGGAAATGATATGACATCACTTCTGAAGCTGGGATTTATCCTAAAAACAGCAATTAAAAATGTGTTTTGGAAGTTGTGGTGAATAGAAAGATAAATGATGCATGAACTACTACTACTACTACTACTACTACTACTATTAAAGAGTGCTTTGGGGGAAATTGTATTCTTTGAGAAGTGAGTTCAGTATGCTTTTTCTTCTTTCTATTTTGGTCTCCATAAAGAAAGCCTGGATGGAGATAATGCCATTATGCATCTTTGGAATAGATTTTATGAAGCTGTCTATAGAGTGTCATTATGGCAGTCATTCTGCATTAACATATCACTACAAAGGTGTCATTTATAAACAAAACCTATTTCTGTATCCCACACAAATGGGTTCTGGTCTTCCAGACCTATAAAACATCCTCCTTCATTCTTTAGGCAACTTGCTTTTGCTTCCAAAAAAAAAAGAATAAAGAGAAAAAAAGAAAGGGAGATGAAGGCAGAGAGAGATGTAATAGAAATGGGCTAAGCATTGTGAAAAAAATAGCTTATAGTATGAAAAGAAAAAGAAATGGAAAGGTACCTGACAGGTTGAAAAAAAATAGAATACCTGTAAAATGCTTGCAATCTTTGAAAGAGGAGAAATAACAGCCCAAAATGTTCTACTGAAGCAATTTACTATATTTCCCAATGCTTTCTGTAGGGGAAAAATCATTATTGTTTATTCTGAAATTTTCTACCATATATACATCTTTAATTAATTCTTAATATCCAAATACTTTTTTAAATAAAAGAATCCTTAAAATAAGGTAACACTGAAGAAAGTATAATCAGGTCATCAGAAAATATGAGCAATCGTGAGTCAGATGAGGCAATTTCGGCAATTTCTAAATTATTCTCACAGTCCATCCAGGAAAAGTGTGAGCATTTGTAAGACAATGCCCAGTTGATGAAGAAATGGCTTTCCCTGTTTCATTAGTGCAGCGGAAGTAGTGACCAGCTGGTCATTTCTTCTACCATAATTGCCAGAGAACAAATCACATCTCAGTAAGTATTACTTAATTAATTCTATTGTCCATGTACTCAGACCCAAATAATTAGTTATTTACTGCTATCACTTTAAATAGTATTCATCTAATTGCAATCTGTTAAGGAAAATGATTCCACAAGAGTCTAATATTGCTTCAAGCATGAAATTTTTGTTGTTGCTCTAAGTATTGGTGGTGTAGGTGGCCAGAAAATGGCAGAAAGTATTGGATCTATGTATGATCCACTTGGGCTGAGTTCAGGGGTGTTGTGATGGGGTGTAGATGATGGAAATGCCCCCTGAAATAAAAAAAATCTGCCATCTCCTAACATTTTCATTCAGTCCTTAAATTTATATCATTGCAGATAAGCAATTAGAAATACAGTTTAGATGTACAAAGGGACAGACATGTTAGAATCCTGCAAAACCCAGACACTAACTATCTATGGTCAGAGTAAAACCTTAGCAATAAAAAAATGGAAGTAACAGATCTGGAAGAATTGTGTCATTGTATCCCTACTAGGGATCAAAAGACAAAATTGAGAAATGTGAAAGGAATGTCCTTTCTCCATCAGTTTAAGTCTTTCTTTCTATGTACCATGATCTCCAGCACCATATCTATATTATGCAAACAATATTGGAGGGAAAACTCAAATTCATTGCTTTATCTCTTGAGAATCCCGAAAGTGGGTAGTTTATGGGAATAATCAAAACAAATTCATAAACGTTCACTTGTCTTTCTCCATTAACATGGACTTATAAGAATAGATATAGCTATCCATATATAATTATTTTTGTGCCAGAAGGAAGTTGTGTGTGTGTCTGTGTGGTGCACATGGCAGCAACGTAAGTAGTCATGGCAGGGAGAAAAAAGCTATGGGCATAATAGTCAAGAAGGAACAAACAGGCTGCTCAGAGCTGGCAGATTTTCTTTAGAGATGTAATTCTAATTTCATTCTCAAATGAAAAAAATGAATAATTTCACTATATTTGTTCCCTCTGTGAAAAGGTCTTTGAAAATTCTATAGGTTTTTTTTTTTGCATGGAAAAGGTTATTTTCTATGTAGAAAATGCTGTTTTCTGCACACACAAAATCATGCGCAAATGTTGAATAAAATAAGCCTCCAGCTACTACATTTTTCACGCTGTAAAAAAAAATATTTGCAGCAGATATTGTTTCCTGCATAAAATCACATGCATTTTGTGCAGAGCAAGACCTGGATTGTGAATATTCTTGTCAGTCTAGGATTCTCCTCATCAGAGTTTCCTAATACTCACAACACCATTTTTTTCAAGAATTTAAAAAATATTGTATTAACTCAAATCTAAGGTTCACCTCTTTTGGTTAAAATTATCCTTTCAAAATTAGGATGCACATTAGGTTCAAGTAATATGGTAATCTTACTGCTGAGCCAAAGCAAAAGAGAAAGCTACTTCAGGAGAACCTGGAGCTCCCATGTTACAGACATCTCTAATTTTAATTTCCATAGCTCAATACTTATACAAGGCTGTGATTTGTAGCTTGGAAAGGCATCAGTATTCTTTGTTGGTCCCCATGATCCCAAACTTCAACTTCCATGACCCCATAGAATTGACCTAGGGCAGTTGAAGTAGATTTATTTTACTGCATAGATATCAAAGTACACATATGGAATTGCATATGATAATGTCCTAGGGACTATAGTACCAATTTTCACATTCCTGAAGTCAGGTGACAATTGCTTATGGTGATCTAATTACATTTCCCCACATCCCTTTTATCAGACAGTGCCCACCTTATATTTGCATCTAGTAAACATAGATGTTAACAAACAAACAAATAAACCTGAGTCTTTCTTTTTTTGGAGAGGGGATGACAGAATGATGAAATGACATCAGTGATTTCTTTCAACAGGGGAAAGGACAACACTGGTAGAAGGATACCTTATTTGGTATTAAAAGTATTGATTGTAATGTATGAGAAGCCAAATGTGAAGGAGAGTAAATTCCCATAGGAGAGATAGGATGTTTGAGACTAGTAATATAAATACAGTAGAGACTTACTTATCCAACACTCGTTTATCCAACGTTCTGGATTATCCAACGCATTTTTGTAGTCAGTGTTTTCAATATATCATGATATTTTGGTGCTAAATTCGTAAATACAGTAATTACTACATAGCATTACTGCATATTGAACTACTTTTTCTGTCAAATTTGTTGTATAACATGATGTTTTGGTGCTTAATTTGTAAAATCATAACCTAATTTGATGTTTAATAGGCTTTTTCTTAATCTCTCCTTATTATCCAACATATTCGCTTATCCAACGTTCTGCCGGCCCGTTTACGTTGGATAAGCGAGACTCCACTGTAGTATGAAATCACCTAAGTTCCACTGAATCCTGCACAGTGCTGCAAAACAAATCTGAGGATATGGTTCATTTTCATTTCATTTCATTTGTCTCAACTAAAAGAACAATCTTACACAGATATGCTATCTGGAATAGAACATTTGTCAGATATAACATTTTGCATCTGTAACATAGTGGAACTTAGAGGAGAACAGAAGGAAACTTGGAAACTCTAATCAGTAGAAAAGACACAGTTGTGCACATATCAGTTTGCATCAGCTTCTTTCCCTTTTCTAGGACAAACTTATGCCTGAAGCTGAGCCATGCAGTGTTCTTAGACTAGCCAATTAGAGTAGCTAGTTGTGTATAAATGAATGGCATTTTTAAAGAACAGACGTCCTGAATTAATGTAGAATTCCATTAAGAATAATATACCTTCCATGCTGAAATGGGATCAGATACTTTCACTTCCAGTTGTTTTGCTTGGCAAAACTGTCATTCATTTTTCTGTAGCTTGCTTATTTTGGCTTGTCAACAAAATTATGCCCAAGGTAAAATTTGAAGAAAATTTGTGTGTGTGTGTGTGTGTGTGAGTGAGTGTGTGAGTGAGTGTGTTGTTTCTCAGATCAAGCATCAAGAAATTTCTCAGGAAAACCAGAAGAGTTTTAATAGGTTTAGTGAAATACCTCGGGCAGATTTGACACATCCCTTCACAGTCACTATAGGTGCCAAATGTCCAACATGTGCAATTCTTATATGAAATCTTCACAGTGAAATGCAAAGTGAAATTGGAGGTTTCTTCTAAATCAAATATTGGAGGAACATGAAATGAGTAGCTAGCTATGCTTTTCAATAAAGTTCCATGGATCTTTACATAGTTATTACATTTTGTTTATTGAGAAACACGGATGCTCATCCTGGATGGAATCTTGCAGAGAAATCAAAAAGGCTTTGGCAAAGATCTCTATATATTCTTGGCAAATTGATATTTTGTGGCATTTCAGAAAATTGGCACCTTGAAAAAATGTAAAACCCTGCTGGTGTGAACAAACTTCTTCCACTGATATGAATCAGACAGGACTGCACTTCTGCCAGTTCTACAGCTCATGTAAATTGATAACTGGTTTTGAAAGCTATCTGAAAGCCAAGGAAAATATAGACAGTAAGAATCACATGTTTTCTCCTCAGCACTTGAATGCCTTCATGAAAGAAACAATCACTACAGAAGTTTCAATGCCTGCCGATGTGAAAAATTCAAGTTTGGATGTCACCCTTCTAAAGTCACCTCTTTCATTTTTTTTCTCCAGTGGAACCATCTGACACTCTCTGTGGAGCCATTGGATTGCACAATGAAAACTGCATTAAATTAAGTAAATAAATTATTGATTTGTCAGTTTTTTAAATTCAGATGACAGGCTTTGTACCAAGATAAATAGTTCTAATTTGTGTACATCCCAATTCTTTTTTTTTATCTTGTTATCACAGCTTTGGAATAGCTATTAACCCAAACATTCTTAGTTCCATGAGTATATTTAAAATGAAGACACACTAGTACAGCATGAATAAAAAATGACTTCCTGTCTGTTGTGTTTAGTGACGTATCATTGTCATTACCAATAAAATATACTCTTGAGTCTGTTTCATGAAACTGTCAGGGATGCATCGTCAACTTAGTTTAAATTTGCCATGAATGTCTGTTCACATCCCCATGACATTTATCATGCAATGTTCTGTGTCATCTATTATTATTGATTATGTTTACAGCGGTATAGTAAATATAAAAGTTATATTAAACTATTTTAGGCAGTCATATAAGATTAGGCTTGTGAAAAATAAAAGAAAGAGTTTATAATATTGTTCTTCATTTGAAATTACATTATTGATGTTTCCATGATGGCCATGAAAAAAAATACAAAAAAATTCCTTTGGGCCTAGTTAGTGATCTGAGAACACCAGATGCTATAGCTTTACTGAAAATAAGCAGATGCAGTCACCAACCTGCATATAAGATCAACTGAAAGGGCATAAAGAATAGTATAAGCATATAATAAAAGCCAGAAAACAGAACAAACAAATAACTTCCTGAAATTAATGATCTATTCATCTATCTACCCATGAATCCTTTTTGTTCCAATGAGATTGTAATGTGTGATTGCTTTTTCCAAATCTGTTGCTTTGGTGGTGTGCTGTTCTTGGCATCATCTTCATCTCTTTGATCTTGATGTGCTTTTCTTTAAAAAATATTTGGGTGTCTCTGAGAGCCTTGAATCACCCTTTAGCTTCTTTTTCTCCTCCCCTTGTCTCCTTCTGAAAATACTTTTAAAAGATTAACGATTTTATATGTGTGTGTGTGTGTGTGTGTGTGATGTCCATAATTTGGACAGAAGAAACAACAAAACCACTGGGCCAAATCACACCAAATTTGGACACAATACTCATCACAAGGATGTCCATAACCCCCCCCCCCCCAAAAAAAAACCCCAGATTGGCCTATATCTATTTTTCACATACCCCCTCCCTTTTAGGCCTGAATGGTATACTCCCCTCTTTTCTCTTCACTCTCCACACTTTCTCTGAGGGGAGCGACTATGTTTACAGTTGAAGCGGGGGGAGCCCGGCACGTGGAGAAGAGCAAGTAGAGAGAGAACCAGCTGCCAGGGCTATTCTTCTTGGAGGGGCTTCCCTCCCTCCTCGCATACATAGACCTCCAATTAGAAAGTGGGGGGGGGAAGGAGGGAGGAAGAGGAAGAGCCATTCTCCGCATGACTGCCAGTCAGAAAGGTAGGCCCCACCCACTTCATGTCATAGCAACCCCCTCAGCCACAATAGCAGGGTTCACTGAGGGCCTTTCTACACAGCCCTATACCCCAGAATATCAAGGCAGAAAAATCCCACAATATCTGCTTTGAATTGGGTTATCTGAGTCCATACTCAGATAATGTGGGATTTCTACCTTGATATTCTGGGATAAAGGACTGTGTGGAAAGGTCCTTAGGCCTCTTCCATGCTGCCTATAAAATACAGATTATTTCAAGCCCCTTCCACACAGCTATATAACCCAGAATGCCATGGCAGATAATCCACAGTATCTGCTTTGAACTGGATTATCTTGAGTCCACACTGCCATATAATCTAATTCAGTGTGGATTTTATGCAGCTGTGTAGAAGGGGCCTCATATAATCTAGTTCTAAGCAGATAATATGAGATTATAAATATAATATATAATAATTACTGTGGTATAATAATACAGAATAATATAATCTCTAAAACCAGGGGAGTAAATAAAGAACAACACTATGAAAACAGGGGAATTCCAGACAGGAAACAAACAGGACCACCTAACACCTCCCAACAAAGAATTCCCCCATGGAGGACTCAGCCAGGCTTTGAAGCTACAAGGCCATTAAATGCTAATCAAGGTGACTAATTCCAGCATTCAATCTTACCTCCAACAGGCAAGAGTTCTGGACATTATTCCACATGTATATAAACTTCACTTGCTTGGCTACTTCCTACCTAGGGAAATCCATTGAAAATGAACAAAACCTGGCACCCAGCATTAAAAAACTCTAAAATCAGGACAATAAATAAAGAACAACACTCTGAAGACAGGGTAATACACTACTGAAAGAGTTTGAGATGACTGACTCACCATACTGGGAGTTCAACTTTACGCTACAGTCAGAGGCCACACTGAACCCCAGCAGTCCTGCATCTAGACCAAACTTGCCCAACATAACAGACTCTAAGTACTGAAGGAGTTTGTGGGCATTAACCAGGCATGATGTGAGTTGCAGTTCACACACAACTTTATTCATACTGTACATATATACAAGCATATAACATATATTAAATACCACCACTTCCTCATTACTTTTTTTCAAAACCAGCATGGCCAGGCACAGCTAGTTATTATTAATAATAATCCAAGCAAACAAACAGAAAAGCTTCATTCTCAGAAAACTGCTTAGTTACCTACCTACCTATAATTCCATTCCTGTGCAAACAAACTCTCTCTGATTACATTTCTCTCTGTGCTCTCTGCCTTCTGAATGCTTGCTTGCTATTGCTGTATGTTTTGTGAGAACAAGAAATGGAAAAGCTTTGCAAGAAGTTGCTTGGTGTTGTTTTTTATTACTAAAGAAGAAAGTGTAATAGTGGGGCACTGGGCTGTGTGATGTGGAAGTGCAGCTTTGACATTTGGCAGGAAGGAATGGTGCTCTGCTGCTGCTCTTGGAGAAGTTACAGGGTGGGGCCAGTTGGGGAATTTTTTTAAGGAGATTCCATTTCTAAAAAGAAAAGAAATTCCTAAAAAAAAAAATATATCAGGGGATGACCCAAACGTTATGAGATTTGGTGGGCTAGCAGTGGTATATGTATTTTCTAAGTGTGGTCATTTTTATCCCACTAGCCCTAAAAATGACAGGAAAGTGAGCATGGGAAGCCCCTTCATTGCCGTAAATGGGCTGGATATAGCTGCATTTTTGGCTGCATAGTGAAAATGACTATTCGGCTACCCGCCTGTTTTTGGGAGATGCATGAAAATAGATCCTGGGATATTCCAAAATTCAAACAGCAGAAACAGATCAAGGGTCAGCCAAAATGCGCAAGCCTAATATCATCTAACAAGGTTTTCACTCATCTTTGATTCTTCTTTGGATCTCCGTTCTTGAGATAAAAGTGAAGAATAACTATCATCATCATCATTATCATCCTCATCTTTATCTTCCTTTGTTTAATGAAGAATCACATTGCCATTAATCTTCTTGGGTAATTTTTTATTACAAAAGCATTTCTAGCAAAAAAAATCAAGAATATGGCTTATCATACAATAGGGTGGGAAATAGCAACTGAAATTCTGCAAGTATTCTTCCATTGCACTTTTGTTTGCTTTCTGTGTGGCATCAATTCACAGGGAGTGCTATGTCTTTGCAGTTTTTATTCTTGTGTCCACAACATTATTTGACACCCATGTCAGGAAAAAAAATATATATGAGGCAATGCTAAAGATGCTTTTATACAATTATCATTTTAGGTAATAGGAAACCACATTAATAAGATAACATCTCATCAGTGGTAGAAAGCATTGAAATGGAAACTACATAGGTGGTGTTTTACATTTAAAGTTCATGTTCCTTGAAAGTGCTGTTGTTGTTGTTCCAAAAATGCTATACTGTATTATATTGCTTGGATAAATCTCATTCTCTATTAAAATTCCATCTCTCTGCTTGGCAAGATGTTGTGACAGATAGTAAGTGCAAAAATCAGACGGAGGACTTTTGCAGGTAGACTTAGCTCTTAGAGTATATCAAGTGAATATATTTATCATGCTGGCATCCCAGCTCTTGCACTGAATTGACTTGTAATAATGGCAATGAATCTGGCTGCTGTACTGTATGTATTGGTGTGCAAGTTCATATTTAATAAGGAAATCACCTCAAGTACTAGCCGTTGGGGAGTATTTTATCACTTTGCTAAAGTGACAACTTTAGCAGTGACTATTTCAAATGCAGGACATTGCAGAATATTCCCATGAGAAATGCACCAGGATAAGGAAAAAATCTCTATGGAACAATCTAAAATGCATAAGAATATATTCAGGAGGCGATTCAAAATGTATGGGAGAGCGGAAAGTGAGGAAGGGTGGGAAGTTAGAACAAATTGAAGATGACAACAGAACAGTTTCCAATATGTGAAATATCTTTTCCCAATCTGGCCATAAATCCAATTGCTGTTCTTAACTTCAGTACATACACCAAATCGATGAAAATGCACATAAGCATTATTTACTATGTAATAATTAGTTTAATTGGTATTTTATAGTTGTGACTAGCAATTGCATTTAAGATTAAAACTGAGAAATCAAGCCTATTGGCAATGCTGGCTGCATTTGATGGGATCTGAAGTCGGAAATATTTAAATATAATAAAGTTGAGGAAAGATTATAGAACATACCCAAATTTATAGTGAGTAGAAATACATAAACCCAGCTTCAAAAATATCATTAGTACATTCAACAAAATAATGACATACACCAAGGTTCCAAGCAAAGTCTTCTTCTATTATTATAAAAAGGTAAAGGTTTCCCCTGACGTTAAGTCCAGTCATGTCTGACTCTGGAGGTTGGTGCTCATCTCCATTTCTAAGCCAAAGAGCCGGCATTGTCCATAGACACCTCCAAGGTCATGTGGCCAGCATGACTGCATGGAGTGCCGTTACCTTCCCACCAGAGCGGTACCTATTGATCTACTCACATTGGCATGTTTTCGAACTGCTAGGTTGGCAGAAGCTGGAGCTAACAGTGGCGCTCACTCCGCTCCTGGGATTTGAACCTGGGACCTTTCAGTCTGCAAGTTCAGCAGCTCAGTGATTTAACACACTTCGCCACCGGGGCTCCTGTATTCTTATAACTGAGCCCTATTCTCTGTTAAGATATGTGCCTAAAAATACATTTGATAAAGGACAATGGAATAATATCAGCATACAGAGAATGATGGTTAAATAATGACTGCCTCATTTTACCTTAAACTTATTTAATATGTATAGCACCTGGGAAGGAGTCCTACCCTTCACTAAAATTCTATCAAGACTGAAGTGATATTTCTGCTACCTGGTACAGGGATAGCAAGGTGCTTCTTTACAAATCTATTCTCCTTCCAACTATACAAGGTGTTTGAAAAAGAACTCCCTAGTTTTAAGTTAAAACACATTAAAACTAGGGAGTTCTTTTGCAAACACCCTGTATTGTACACCTACAAAATATGGACCATCTACAAAGGTCACTGTTAACTTCTGGAGAAATAATCAGTGTTGCCTTCAAAAAATCCTACTAATCTCTTGGGGAGATAGGCAGACAAACATCATTATTTTAGAAGAACCAAATGCCACCAGCATTGAAACAATGATTTTCTGCCATCAACTTTACTGGACTGGCCATGTTGTCCAAATGCCCAATCACTATTTCCCAAAAGCAGTTACTTTACTCTAAACTTAAGAATGGAAAACAGAATGTCAGTGGACAACAAAAGAGATTTAAAGAAGGGCTTAAAGCTAACCTTAAAAAAAAATGGTATAAACACTGAGAACTTGGAAGCCCTGGCACTCAAGCATTGCAACTGGAGGTCAGCTGTCACCAACAATGCTATGGATTTTGAAAAGACATGAATAAAGGACAAAAGGGAGAAGTGTGCCAAGATGAAGGCATGTCAAGCAAACCTTTGTCATCACTGCCTTCCATCTGGAAATCTATGTCCTCCATGAGAAAGACCGTGCGAATCCTGAATATATCTTCACAGTCACTTACAAATCCACTGCCAAGACCTCCTCTGGAAGAAAATCATACTCAGCCATGAGTGATCACCATGAAAACATAGTGCATCATGGGAAAAGTGTCTGCTTAGTCCCTTTTTCTTACCAGTGTCATGTGCAGCAGCTCCCAGTAGTCTTTTATTATTCTGACTTGACTTCCAAGGACTCCTAAATTTGACTTCTCTGATATCTGACTCTTGACTTTGACTGACTCTCTTGCTGTCTGTTTAATCTCCTGATAATGTAGCCTAGTTCATGACAATCAGGCCAACTCACCTGGCCCTCACTCCCGGTTGCAAGTATCCCAGAAATAGAAATAACATATTGCAGTAGACTCTCCGTTAACTGGAACTAAAGCAACTGGAACTTGAAAGCAATCAGCAAAAAAATCAAAGAAATGATATTGCATGTGCAAAGCTGTTTTTACAGTACAAACTGAGTTACGTCAAGTTTGTCTTTATTTGTCTTAATTTGCTCTTAATTACAGTATTTCAATATTAATATCTAGTCAATATAGAAATTATGATATGGTACAATATTGAGTATAATATCTGTTAGGCCTACTTTTAATAGTAACTCTCAAGTAACCAGAAGCTAAATTTATCAAGCACCTTCAAAGCATATGGGTGCTAGTTTACTGAGAGTCTACTATACTCTCTTACAACAGATGAACTCCATTAGCATTGTAGAACTCTGTCAATTGGAAAATTATGGTGGGAATAATTTTCCCAGCCCATAGCTATAATTGACAGAAGCTCTGAAAGGTTAATATGTAAGTTATGTATCTACAGCTAGCTATCTTAATTGTAAGGTTATTTTTTTCAGACTTTCCTATAGATATCTTTATAGGGTGTAGCCAGATGAATAGAATATCAGATTTCCCAAGTGTGCATTCAGTAGCCATCTGCACAGTTATAGGCAGCTTTATCTGAAGCTGAAGATGGTAAGAAGTAAAAATAGATATTCCTGCAATCAAAGCATGTGTTCTATCACCGAGAAGCACAGCTGTGAGATTGCTAGACAGATGTGAGAATTCCTTTCTGTGTGAAACTCTACATTTAATCATTATCTTAGGTGCAATCCACAGGGACCTTCACACCGGTGTGCAGGGTAAGGTGAACAATTTAGTCAAAAAAAGTGAACAGCACTGTGCGTAACATTGGCTTGCTTCCTGTCTCCATAGCTAGGTTACTGGTCTATGTGTGGTACAGAATAAGATTCCTTGCCACTTTTGAAGTAAAATTCAACTATTAAGACCAGATGCTATTGCAAGCCAGAATTGGGGAAGGCCCCCATCATGTTCATTACCAAAGGCATAACAAATGTTGAAGCCACATTTATCAGCATAAAATGAACTTCAAGCCTGTGTTATTGGGAGCTCCAAATAAGAATATATATCTCCAATTGGTTCTGCTGAAAGTTAGTACATATATCAAACATTAGAGAGTTTGGATTTGTTCACCACATGAATGCTTCATTGGGACTTTGTGACTGCTAGAGATAAAGAATATAAAAGTTGTGCTGTATGACTCACCCTTCATTTCACACCTTTATAGTGCCCTGAATTGTTTTGGTTTTTTTAAGGATTTATATCAGTTTATGCATAGCTAAATATGGGACTCCAGCTGAGTTGTTTAAAATCTTGGAAGGTGATGATGTCAAGGTGATGCATGCCATATGCCAACAAATATGGAAAACACAAGTTTGGCTATCAGATTGGAAAAAATCAATTTTTATCCTCACCAAAAAAGGGAAATGCTAAAGAATGCTCAAACTTCCATACAGTGGCACTTATTTCCCATGCCAGTAAGGTAATGCTCAAGATCCTGCAAGGCAGACTCCAGCAATACATGGAGCGAGAGTTGCCAGATGTACAAGCTGGTTTCAGAAAAGGCAGAGGAATGAGAGACCAAATTGCCATTATCTGCTGGATAATGGAGGAAGCCAGGGAGTTTCAGAAAAACATCTACTTCTGCTTTATTGACTATTCTAAAGCCTTTGACTGTGTGGATCATAATAAACTATGGCATGTTCTTGGTGGTATGGGGATACCAAGTCACCTTGTCTGTCTCCTGAGAAATCTGTATAAAGACCAAGCAGCAAGACCAGATACAGTAAGAACAGATCACGAAACAAAAGACTGGTTCAAGATTGGGAAAGGAGTGCGGCAGGGCTGCATACTTTCACCCTCCCTATTCAACTTGTATGCAGAACACATCATGTGACGTACGGGGCTTGACAATTCCAAGGCCGGAGTTAAAATTGCTGGAAGAAACATTAACAACCTTAGGTATGCAGATGATACCACTCTGATGGCCAAAAGTGAGGAAAAGCTAAGGAGTCTTATCACCAAGGTGAAAGAAAAAAGTGCAAAAGCTGGGTTGCAGTTAAACATCAAGAAAACCAAGATCATGGCAACTACACCTATTGATAACTGGCAAATAGAAAGAGAAAACATGGAGGCAGTGACAGACTTTATATTTCTATAATGATGCAGACTTCAGCCAGGAAATCAGAAGATGTTTACTTCTTGGGAGGAGAGCAATGGCCAACCTTGATAAAATAGTGAAGAGCAGAGACATCACACTGGCAACAAAGGTCCGCATAGTCAAAGCAATGGTATTCCCCATAGTAACTTATGGTTGCGAGAGCTGGACCATAAGGAAGGCTGAATGAAGGAAGATAGCTTTTGAACTTTGGTGCTGGAGGAAAATCCTGAGAGTGCCTTGGACCGCAAGAAGATCCAACCAGTCCATCCTCCAGGAAATAATGCCCAGCTGCTCACTGGAGGGAAGGATATTAGAGGCAAAGTTGAAGTATTTCGGCCACATCATGAGAAGACAGGAAAGCTTGGAGAAGATCATGATGCTGGGGAAAAAGGAAGGAAAAAGGAAGAGAGACCGACCAAGGGCGAGATAGATGGATGGTATCCTTGAATAATAAATAAATACAAATAAAACTTTGTTGATATCCTGCCACCATCTTCCCACAGGGACTCGGGGCGGCTCACATGGGGCAAGGCCCGACCAGCACAATTTACAAAAACAACAGCATAAATACATTGAAGTGACTGGCTTGACCTTGAAGGGACTGGGGGCAATGACAGCCGACAGGGAGCTCTGGTGTGGACTGGTCACGAAGAGTCGGAAACGACTATGTGATTGAGCAGCAGCAGCAAATTAGCTCATCTTAGAAATTTATCACACTGCACAATATGACTGCACTTTAACTATCATGACTGGATCTTAAAGAATACTGGGGTTTCATGTCCTGTGAGGCACTAGAAGTCTTCCCTGAACTCCAAACATCAGGACTCTGTAGGAAAAAAACCATGACAGGTAACATGGAATCATAATTCTATACTTATATAATGTGAAAGGGCTCTTCTTTTATGTTTAACTTTGTCCCTTCAATTTTAAGGATGGCCTGTAAGGCTTGGGGTTGGCATCGTCCAAGCTGAGTGGCCATCAGGAAAATAGATTATATCAACAAATTACTTATCTCATGTGTTAAGATATTTGCAAACATCTTAGGACATAATGTTTTACTACAGCTTTTTGTGAAGTTTTGATGAATAAGGTTTTCATAGAATCATAGAATCATAGAATAGTAGAGTTGGAAGAGACCACATGGGCCATCTAGTCCAACCCCCTGCTAAGAAGCAGGAAATCGCATTCAAAGCACCCCTGACAGATGGCCATTCAGCCTCTGCTTAAAAGCCTCCAAGGAAGGAGCCTCCACCACGGCCCCGGGGAGAGAGTTCCACTGTCGAACAGCTCTCACAGTGAGGAAGTTCTTCCTGATGTTCAGGTGGAATCTCCTTTCCTGTAGTTTGAAGCCATTGTTCCGTGTCCTAGTCTGCAGGGCAGCAGAAAACAAGCTTGCTCCCTCTTCCCTATGACTTCCCTTCACGTATTTGTACATGGCTATCATGTCTCCTCTCAGCCTTCTCTTCTGCAGGCTAAACATGCCCAGCTCTTTAAGCCGCTCCTCATAGGGCTTGTTCTCCAGACCCTTAATCATTTTAGTCACCCTCCTCTGGACGCTTTCCAGCTTGTCAACATCTCCCTTCAACTGTGGTGCCCAAAATTGGACACAGTATTCCAGGTGTGGTCTGACCAAGGCAGAATAGAGGGGGAGCATAACTTCCCTGGATCTAGACGCTATTCCCCTATTGATGCAGGCCCGAATCCCATTGGCTTTTTTAGCAGCCGCATCACATTGTTGGCTCATGTTTAACTTGTTGTCCACAAGGACTCCAAGGTCTTTTTCGCACACACTGCTGTCAAGCCAGGCGTCCCCCATTCTGTATCTTTGATTTCCATTTTTTCTGCCGAAGTGAAGTATCTTGCATTTGTCCCTGTTGAACTTCATTTTGTTAGTTTTGGCCCATCTCTCTAGTCTGTCAAGATCGTTTTGAATTCTGCTCCTGTCTTCTGGAGTGTTAGCTATCCCTCCCAGTTTTGTGTCGTCTGCAAACTTGATGATCGTGCCTTCTAACCCTTCGTCTAAGTCGTTAATAAAGATGTTGAACAGAACCGGGCCCAGGACGGAGCCCTGCGGCACTCCACTTGTCACTTCTTTCCATGATGAAGACGACGCATTGGTGAGCACCCTTTGGGTTCGTTCGCTTAGCCAATTACAGATCCACCTAACCGTAGTTTTGTCTAGCCCACATTTTACTAGTTTGTTTGCCAGAAGGTCGTGGGGGACTTTGTCGAAGGCCTTACTGAAATCCAGGTACGCTACATCCACAGCATTCCCTGTATCGACCCAACTCGTAACTCTATCGAGAAAAGAGATCAGATTAGTCTGGCATGACTTGTTTTTGGTAAATCCGTGTTGACTATTAGCAATGACCGCATTTGTTTCTAAGTGTTCGCAGACCACTTCCTTAATGATCTTTTCCAGAATTTTGCCTGGTATTGATGTGAGGCTGACCGGACGGTAATTGTTTGGGTCGTTCTTTTTTCCCTTCTTGAAGATAGGGACCACATTCGCCCTCCTCCAATCTGCTGGGACTTCTCCCGTTCTCCAAGAACTCTCGAAGATAATTGCCAGTGGTTCTGAAATAACTTCCGCTAGTTCCTTCAGTACTCTTGGGTGTAGCTGATCTGGCCCTGGGGACTTGAATTCGTTTAGAGAGGCCAAGTGTTCCTGGACAACTTGTTTCCCTATTTGGGGTTGGATTTCCCCCAATCCTTCGTCCATTCCGTGTTGCTGAGGTTGAAGATGGCTTTCTTTTTCTGAGAAGACCGAGGCAAAGAAGGCATTAAGTAGTTCTGCCTTTTCCCTGTCCCCTGTCGCCATCACCCCATCTTCTCCTTGCAATGGCCCTATCGCCTCCTTTTTCTTCCTTTTTCTACCAACATAAGCAAAAAAGCCTTTTTTGTTGTTTTTTATGTCCCTGGCAAGCCTGAGCTCATTTTGCGCTTTAGCCTTGCGAACCTTTTCCCTACAGGTGTTGGCTATACGTTTGAATTCTTCTTTGGTGATTTCTCCCCTTTTCCACTTCTTGTGCATGTCACTTTTGAGCTTTAGCTCAGTTAGAAGTTCTTTGGACATCCATTCTGGCTTCTTTACACTTGTCTTATTTTTCTTCTTTGTTGGCACTGTTTGCATTTGCGCCTTGAGTATTTCACTTTTGAAAAACTCCCATCCATCCTTAACTCCCTTGTTTTTTAATATCGGCGTCCATGGAATGCCGCTCAGTAATTCCTTCATTTTTTGGAAGTCAGCTCTCTTAAAGTCCAGCTTTCTGTTTTTGCATTTTGAGTCTTTTGTTTTGTAAAGAAACCCTAACCCTCTATTAAACAATCTTTACATTTATTCAGCTCCATAAAATCTATTGCATTGGCTGAATTTTGTTTTGCTTTCACAAAAAGCCCCAAATTATGAAAAAATTAAAAACAACATAAAGCAAGAGATATAGCCACTGCCAATAAATGCTTTTCTAACAAATAATGTTTACTTTGGGTTGTTGTATGTCTTTCGGGCTGTGTGGCCATGTTCCAGAAGCATTCTCTCCTGACGTTTCGCCCACATCTATGGCAGGCATCCTCAGAGGTTGTGAGGTACCTCTGAGGATGCCTGCCATAGATGTGGGCGAAACGTCAGGAGAGAATGCTTCTGGAACATGGCCACACAGCCCGAAAGACATACAACAACCCTGTGATCCCGGCCATGAAAGCCTTCGACAACACAATGTTTACTTTCATTGGCAAAAATGAGATAAACAAAGATTTACATCCCCAGTGGACAAATGAGAATGGTGTCAGTATACTTTGCTGGATTAGAAACCTTGGATATCTCTTGCCCTATGGCAGCATGCCACATGAGTAGACTTTCTTTTATTAGCTTCTAGATGGGAGAAGGTTTTTTAAACATAACATTCAATTACATGACATGATCCCCCTGGTTCATCTAATTTAATACAGTATGATTCCATAAAAATATTAACATGTGAACTACTATATTGTATACTTAGGGGCCTTGCAGAAGAACCCTGCATGTTTACATGCAGTGTTTTGTGTTTCATGTACTTTGGTTCCTTAAAATGCCAGCCTTATTTATTATACCATTGCAAGTATTAAGTGATTGTAAGGGGAAATATTTTTATGCTCAAAATAGAGTAAGGGAGGGAAATACCTGATGTAACCCTGAGAAATGTCACAAAGTCTTTGACATTGATTAGCAGCAGGGTTGGGAAGAAAAATGGGTACTATTCTAAATATAAGAATCTCTGTTGTGGATGCTTTATGTTGTCATGGTGACCCACAAGACATTTCACAAGAAAAATCTTTAACATGAAGTGCTCAAGTAGAGAAAATAATCCTCCACCAAGCATAATCTATCTCCAACAGATTTCATTCCAGATAATTATTTACATCTAGAGAAATGTGAACAGTTTTCTTTTTAAACTATATTGCACCAACAGTTTTAGGGAGGGAGGGGTTCTTTTTATGAAAGTAACTCTCCATAAAGTAGTAAGAATTTTCTTTGAACTACAAAACTCAATACTGGTTGTTTTCTCGCCTTCTAATCTTTAATTAAAATAAGAAAAGTATTGTGCTTTTTTATACTTCACTTGATACTCTGCCAACTCCAACAAATTTGATTCAGGAATTTTCTGTCCATCCAAAATCTACTTGCCAATCATGGTCCAACATACATTAGAAACACCTTTGTTGCATTTTTTTAATCTTTTGTCAAATACCAATATAACATTATCTTGTAAAACATCTATGTCATATCATGACATAATGTAGATGTTTTTACCTTTGGTCAAAGTTTATCCCATTATTCTAAGTGTACATTATATTCAAAATGTTGCAACCACGTAATAATACAACCTTTTACCTGTTCCATCTCCATTTTAACTAAAATTCATGCATTTTGCTAATCACATGTCATTATCTGTGCAGAAATACATCTCAAATTCTGATTTACTCAATTCAAAGTCATACTGTTTTTTCAATCAATTCTAAATATTTTAAATATTTCTCTGTTTTGATACCACTCGAAGTGATGTTTCCAAAGGCACTTGAGAAATAACCGATTTTTCATTTTCTCTTGTTTCTTTCCTGTGATTAACCCAATAGTAGCATTTTAGGCATAATCTGTGTTTATATCTATTCCATATTCTTAGTAAGTCACATCTCAGAAAGTGAATAGTAAACCTAATTTTCACTTCAACTTTATTATATCAAACCAAAATGGAATGCCTGCAAGATCTAATGAGCTCAGTAATAGAAAATTAATTGCATGTTTAACTTCCTTGTTGAAATCAATTGCCCCTGGTTTCTCTTTTTAAAAATCTTCTTCTTGTTGTGTGTTTTCCAGTCATTCATCAGTTATATGACCCTATGAAAAGCTTATGAGATTTTCTTGGCAGAATTTGTTTAGAGGGGGCTGCCTTTTCCTTCTGCTGATGCTGAGGGAGCATGACCTGTCCAAAGTCACTCAGTAAGTTGTTATGTCAGAAGAGGGATTTGAACCTGGATCTCTCAGTATCTTAGTGCATCTCTCAACCAGTAAATTACTTTGAAGCCAAAAAAAAGATATGGTGGTACCTAAACTAGAAATTGCAGCACAGGGCTTTAATGGAAAGGCTGTCCAGATCTGATGATGAACCCAGTCAAAACCAAGCACAAGAGATAGAACTGTCACAGACAGGAGCTCAAAGTAGGAATGTCCAATAAATGGACGAACTAAGAGCTGCTGTACAAACAAAGTACAGATGTATTCCTTTTTGAGAGTAAACCTCTGGACTCATTCTTTTTACAACCAGGAAAGCTCTTTTTCAATCACTTTGTATTTCCCAACTGGTGCCTTAACTCCTGATTGCCAGGAGGTTATGGGGAAATGGTGTAGAGTACAGACTTTTCTGAACACATCTCTCCAGATCAACAAGGGTTTGGTGACTTTCTTTGTTTCTAATTAATTTTACAAATTTCACATATTTCATTATCTTTGTGTTTTTTGATCACAAATTTAATGTCTGAATCTTCTATCTTCCTAGCTATGAAAATCAGAAAATAATGAATATTCCTTTCACAGGGAACTAGATGAAACCAAGTGTAACTTTAAAAAGAACTTAGGGGAGGATAGCTGGTGGGAGGAAAAATTCTTTTCCGAGGATGTGTGCTGGCTCCAGTTACAGGATATAACATGAAGACGAAATAGCCATGGATATACAAAATCATCATTCCCCCTCTATGGACAGTGTTTTCTTCTCCAATTCTGTGATACACTACAGATTATTTTAAAATCCAATTTTAGAAGAAACAAACTAAAGTGCTATTATTTGTAGGCTGAGAGGCTGTGAGCACTAAAAATAAAGAGCAGGGGGACCTTTTGACTTCTGTGTTTGGCTATGATGGAATTTATATGAAATTACTGCTGTCTTAAAAAGAACAAGATTCTTCTCCTAAACAGTTGAATGAAAGATACTTGACAAAAGTCATCTAGCATGACAATCCTGTTGCAAAGGGCTGTAAAAGTAACTCAGTTGGACAGGTCTTTAAAAAGACTATTGGAGAAAATGACTAGTAAATGGGAAGATAGATGTTGCTTTGAGTAGGAATATTATTCATGAATTCCAAGAGAAGACATGTACATTTAAACTCTATGCACATTCTCAATGAAAACCCCTGACACACTTGATAATTTTAAACAGTTTGCACCTTAGGAGTCAAATATAATGTGTTTTTTTCCCACTCCTGTTTAGAAAGATGTCTGACACTCAGTTGGCCATCAGTCCATTTATCTTATCATTTTCTGCACTTGCAGCTCTAGTATACTTACTACACTGATTGGTAACAGCAGCTCCATAGGACTTCTTTTTAAAACTATATGTAGATCAATGAGGCTATATAAAAAAACTTCTGTACTGTTTTCTGTTCTATCTTTTTGTAAAGGTGACTGTGACAATGTTATATTTTACTTATATAACCATAGATGGCTATATAAGTAAAAAAAAAAAAACATTGCCACAGTCCCCTTTACAAAAAACATTCCCATATAGTCTCATAATATCCTGATGATTCCTGTTTTCCTATCCTTTACAATTCCATACTTATCTACTAGTTATACCTATCCATCTTTTCCCCTTCCCGCTTCCTCCCTCCCCCTCATCCAGGAACAGTTCTGCCTTTGCTTTATTTATTATTGTATTTATTCAATCATGAAGATTGTCTGATTCAATTCCTTGTGTTTTCCTTTCCTTTTTACTCTGGTTATAAGCCCTTTCCATTTCAACTCCCAATTCTTCTTAGGATGTCCATTTATATCGTTAATTCTCTTTTCAGTAATTTTGGAACATATAATATGATAGGTATTCATACCATTTTTAAAGTTCCCATTTCATATGTTTTTTTCCAATGTTAGGTTACTGTTGCTTGGTTAGATGCTATCATTTTGACCCATCCTCTATTCCCACTTTACCTTCTATTTTGACCCATACTTTATTCCCACCTTTTGTGAGTAAAGAATTGGTTTTGTTCAGCTCTATTTTATCCCTAATATTTCCTCCATCTTGTTCATAGTTTTAAAATATTTTTGTAGCTGTTAGCAGTCCCACCTCTCTCTGTTTTCAGATCTAAAGTCTGTCTCAATGTTTAGATGTCGTGCTAAGCCATTGTGACTGATGATCAGTTTAGTGCCACTGCAGCTAAGTGTCAACATGTGACTCCTGATGGTTAAAGGGCATCAACTTGCCCATCTTAAATACTAGCTAGCATATGATCTTATTAAATAGAAGCTTGCTTGGAGAAAGGCTGGAAGTCAAGATGACAAAGAAAACATTATCTCACCACCACCATCACTGTAGGTGAGACATGCTGGAAGTTGCAATTTGAAGAGCCTATCTATTTTTATCATCTCTAGATTTCACCCCATATCCAAGCAATTTTCTATTTAATAGCAACACTTCTATTCAGACGCTATTGTGCATGTACTTAGAGTTTCATGAAGAATACATGTGTCTGGGCATGACCCCATGTAAGCCGCCCCGAGTCCCTCCGGGGAGATGGGGCGGGATATAAGAATAAAATTATTATTATTATTATTATTATTATTATTATTATTATTATTATTATTTAAAAATTATAGACCCAATTTCAGTACAGTGTATTTTACAATAGCAAGATATTACAACTACACAAAATGTTACAAAAATTTAATAAGTTATCAAGTTTTGCTAACCATTTTGAGAAAGAAACAAATCTTAAAAATAACTCATTAAGCCTTATGTTGTGGGCTTAGTATTTTGCGAATGATCTGTGTAGACTCATATAATGAAGTTTCAAACTGCATTATATGGTAGTGTAGATGGGACTTATGCCCCATCCTACCAATTGGTAAGAGTTTCATTCATGGACAGTTCATAGTTGAATAGATAAAGCAATTTCAAGTTGGACCCATTTTTTGAAGGACCTTGTAGAGTGGGAATAATCCAATTGCCATTGTTTGATTCTTCCCACTGAAATGGGTGCAGTTCTCCCTCCCTTTTCTATTAGGGCTGCACAATCAATGAAAAAATATGTTTCAAAACTCATTACATTTCATTTCTAAAGTGTTTCTAAAGTATCATTAGTGAAAATTTTGTTACTATGACTTTTGAATGAGTTAAGTCTTGAAAATGACTCCAGAACTCCGTCGTGGGCACCGCTTGTCTCCCAAAAGTGATGGATTTGATTTTTATTTATTTCATTTATTTATTTATTTCAATTATTTATACCCCGCCCTTCTCACCCGAAGGGACTCAGGATGGCTTACAAGTGGCAATTGATGCCGTTACACTGTTATACAATGAACTAAAATGTTAAAACAGTTAAAACAGTCATAAAATACAATATACAAAGTTTAAAACAATACAAAGTGCTTATGCCATTGATTTCCCCAAAGGGTTCTGAGAAGGGTAATGAGGCTGGGGTGGAGGAGAAGCTCTGCTTTTTTCCCAAAGGAGGAAATGAGGAGGGGCAGGAGGGGGAAGGGATGCCTGGATTGATGGCTGGGCATGGAAGAAGCCTCCCCACACATGACTGGCCCAGAGAGAGAGGCAGGAAGCACACTCACATTGAGGCTTTATCACAAGAAGCAAGCAGAAATTTGGGAAATAAACTCCCCCCCCAAAGAGCTGGGGGATGGAAGTGGCTTTGCCCCCTCCCACCAGAAGGGGGAGTTGCTGGAGAGGTGGGGCTTCTAGGAAGCTGCCTGCCCTCCTTGTCACTCACCTTTTGGTCATGGAGGTGGAAGGTTCCAAAAGTGAGGTCTCTAATGTCATTGAGGTAGTTGTTGGTTGAAGAGGTCTGTATGTAGCCCTATGGGGGAGGGGATGCTTCCCTTGGAGCCTCACCGCACCCCCAGTTCAATTACTTTTGCTAAGTGATGGGGCAAGGACGAGGGGGTCGGGCCACATAGACACTTGGGGGTGGCCTTGGGCCTCTCTTCAGGGCGGCAGCCTTGCTCCCTCCCCCCATCTCCTCGTCACCCAATGGACTTCTGCGGTTAGTACAGTTAGAATTGTGGTTGTCTTGTTACCCAGATTTGGATACAGCCAGTTACTTATGTAGCAGCTTCAGAGATAGTTTTAGGATTCCTGCACAAGGTCTCAGAGCCCATTTTAGAGCCCCCAGTTTGAAATCCATTATTGGCATGGAGGATATTGTCCTTGCAAAAATTAATAAAGAAGTGGCTGAGGGTAGGGTACTTGATCCATTCGATTCACCACCTACACCTTACTTAAGAGTTTCCCCATTATGGATTGTCCCAAAGAAGGTCCCAGGGGAGTTTCACCTCATTCATCATCTTTCCTATCCCAGGGCAGATCGGTGAATGATGCCATTCCTGATGAATTTTGCAGTCCATTATACTTCTTTTGATACTGTTGTAAGGAAAGTTAGGGCCTGCAGGTCAGCAGCCAAGTTGGCGAAGTGTGACATCAAGTCTGCTTTCTGCCTTCTTCCAGTGCACCTGCTGGACTTTGAACTGTTAGGTTTTCAGTTTGACAGGCTGTATTATATGGATCGAGCTCTCCTGATGAGCTGCTCGGTTTCTTATGCGGCATTTGAAACATTTAGCACCTTTCTGGAATGATCCCTCAAAAAGAAGTCAGGACTCTCAGGGGTAGTACATTATTTAGATGATTTCAGGATTTGACTGAGCAATTGGGTGTCCCTTTAGTCCCAGAAAATACAGAGGGCCCTGTCTTGATACTTAAACTTGGGAGATGCAGTGACTCGGAATTATGCCCCATTGTAGCATTAACATCCTACGTAGCAAGCAGAGGGACAGCTCCGGGTTTCCTTTTTTGTCACCGAGATGTAGCGCTGCTGACAAAATATCAATTTTGGGCATTGACATCCAAGGCATTAAAAATGTTAGGCATTAAAGATCAGAAATTTGGTAAGCATTCCTTTAGGATCGGAACTGCTTCCACTGCTGCTGTGATGGGATATTCAGTGGATAAAATTAAAGCATTGGGGAGATGGAAATCTGGAGCCTATTGTGCGTACGTGCACGTATACCATGTTAGTTACAGTTCTTTGTCTTTTCAGACCTGATCCTGTTGGAACGTAGACATCGTGTGCTCATTTGCGAGCACAGCTACATGCACTGGGCAGAATGACAGATGTGTAGTAGGCATGGGCGAATTTATTGGAATCATCGTAAATTGGAATGAATTCTCTTGGAACCCCGATCTCAAATAAGAAACAAGCACTTTATATTCCCATTTTTTGGAAAAAGGACACACATTTTCTAGTTTCAAATTCTGTATTTTAGAAAAAAATCATACCAACCTCACATGGACATAAAAAGTTTTCTCTTGAAAAGAGAGGCCTTTTGGATGTTTAAGTTAAATACAGTTTCTCCCACTGGTCTTAATGACAAATTAGACTTCAGTTGCTTTTTGAAATAAACCCTTAATTTTAACCTTTCCTGCCTAGAAATCACACAACAGCTGTAATCTGTAACAACCTCAGGCCATAAATAATTTCCTTTTTGAGATAATGTTGCTCACTTCTGAATGCCGACTGTATCTGTAGAGCCATTCCTCTGTGGAGACGTGTAAGTAATAACATGCCTTCAACCCTGTCTGTTAAAATATGTATAATTACTTTATTGTCATTTTGTGATATCGGGTGCTGCTGGCATATCTATTATGTTGTCTGTTATCACTTATTTAGGAATTTGTTAAGTCTAATAACACTCATGAAGATACCGTAGAATCCTGAAGAAGAGAGTTTCCCAAAACAAGGATTTACAAACCCAGGGATCTTTGATGACACTTTTCCAAGGACACCTCAAGTGTCTTACTCATTAATACAGAGACTTTTTTAAAAAAACTCATTTTTTTCATTGTTTATCAACCAATTAATAGACAATACGGAAGAGTGAAGATATAACTCTGACAGTTTGAATTACCTCCACAAGGAGTATACAAATTACCAATGGGACTTATATTCAAAATACTACATGTACGAGCGAATCCAAAAACTCTGATCATATGAGTAATCTCTGCTAGAAAAAAACCTGCATTATTAGGTATTGTACCGTTATATATCTTTGTTCAGCTACTCATTTCTAGATTAAATTGACTCATATGTTTAAGTACTGTATAACACTATTGTGTATAACAGTTGATAACGTTGTTTTGCTATTTGGTATTTGTTATAGATATCTCTGTCTCTTGGGCATTAAATGTTTGCCATTTCATTTTTGGAATCTGCCCCAATTCCCCTTGGGGAGAGAGGGCAGGTTAAAAATAAAGTACTACTGCTGCTGCTGCTGTTGTTGTTGTTGTTGTTATGAAAATTAAAAAAAGAGAAAAATCCTAAAGTGACAAGAATATTTGGGATTTATTTTGGGCAGAAATATTATTTCCTGAAAATGCTGTAATTAGGAATTTAGTTGCACAAAACATTTTCTTCACAGCAAACAACATGTTTCTGGACTGATGTATTATATTCTGCCCTGTAAATGACTTTTCCTGTGCAGAAAATGCTATTTTCCTTAGAAAACAACCATATGCCAATTTTGCACGAAATAAAAAACTTGTGAAGAAAATTGCTAAAATTGCTGGTTACTTTCTTCAAGAAGAAAGGTATTGAAGAATGACTTTGCTACTCTTCGTCACAAACTTGTAACTGTAAGACAGAATAGCAGCTATTATTTTATCTGCTATATTAGCATTTTTAGTCTTTTAAATAACATATTCTCACCTATTTGGGAATTTATTGTGAAAACAGAAAGCAGCTTATTCTGATTCAGTCTAGACAATTCAGCCTTGAACTGCTTTCTGTTCCCTGTTTAAATCTATTTCTATTTCTCATAATGATTTTTCTGCCCCTCATTTGAACTCCATTTTAGAAAAAAAACTCAACCATTTTGACTTCCTGAGTTGAGTTTTCTACTATGGGGAGCTCCTATTGAGGAATTTCGGTATATTCATATTTTAGCTAGATCTTATTACACATCCTCCACTGTTGTTAGATATTGTTATTTTGCTTTAATGAGCCAAATGACCACATACATTTTGCTGTACTGACTTTGAACATATATAAGTTATTATTACTGACACAGTTCCAATTACATCACTGGACATGTTCAAGGTTTAATTCATCTGGTACAGAAATCTATTGTGGTGGGCCTTCAAGTCATTTTGACTTATGGCAACAATAAAGCAGCATATCACAGGGTTTTCCTGGCAGGATTGTTTGGGGGGGGGGGGTTCTTTGTCTTCCTTTGAGAATGAGAGAGTATGACTTCCCTAGATCATCAAGTGGGTTTATATGGCCAAGTGGGGATTTGATCTCTGGTGTCTAGAGTAAAAACACTTAAACCTGTGCTCTACACTGTCTCTTATTGACATCTGATTAGGATATATTTCTAGTGAGTTTTAAGTCTGCTATATTTGTAATGAAAGCAGCTTAACAAACCCTGGATAAGAGATAATGGTTGTATCATTATACTTGTTTCAATTCTTTTGAACGGTGATATATTTATTTATACATCTGTAAACTTTGATTTCTCCAGTGTTTGTACTTCCTAAAATTAAACTGAAAAAAATGGTCACCCATCATGAATTCCAAAGCAAGCTACAGTTCTAGTCAAATGAGACTCTTGGCAAATTACCACACCAGTAAAAGACAAGGCAATATTAGCTTTTAGAATCCTTTCCAGGGCTGTATATCTTATGAAGGCATCTTCAACTCAACCTAGGTCAAGAAATGATTTCTAGTATAATAATACTATTGGTTTACCTGCTCCTTAACACACACCTTTTTGTAGCTCACAAAACATACACTGCACTGAAAATGCAGCACAACACATTTAAAACATGGATTAAGATAAATAAGAAAAATAAATGCACATCACCAAGGATCAAGATGGTAAGCTATTTAAACAACTTGGATGAATCAATTGGTTCATCAATAATCATAAAAATTGAATCTTATGAATCTGTCTCAGGTGCAGATTTCCTAGCTTGAGTGTTACATCTAGAAAAGTTATCTCCTTTGTAATCACCCATCTTACTTCATTTTCCAAGACATTGTGACCAGTGTCTCTGAAAAGTGAAGGATAACTATTGGGAAAATAAATCTCCCATTTCAGCTTTTCATGTTGATTGGATTCTTTGTAACCAATAGAGAAAATTGTGAGAATCTAGAGCCTCCCTAATATCTTTTTAAAAAAGGTATAGAATTACTTCGTGAAAAATATCAGCACAAATTTCACCGTCTGTTATTACTTATGTAGGAAATGTTTTTGAGTGAAGCTGTATTTCAACTTCACCAAGGATATGAAAACACCTTTGGAGATACAAATTGCATTTCAGTATGTCTGCCTTAATGCCTCAGACATTGGGCTATAACCTGCTATTCTTGTGATTTTCATTGGAAGTTTAATGTATGTAGCTTTCACGTTTAGTGCAAACTGATATGGATTTCCTGATGTGAAGAGGGTCATACTCAGCATGAAAGAAAACTGGAGGCAAGGAAAACACAAAGGGGAAAAAAGCCTACAACATGACGAATTTGCAGAACTACCAGGGAGAAAAACAATTTAGAAGAGCTTGCCTAGCATATACTCATACTGCACAGTTTGGGATAATTTGGCTCTACCCTTTGTAGATTTACAGGGAATGTCTCATATACTAGAAGAAACTTGGCAGAAAAATGGAAAAATATATAATACCTCTTATGAGATATCTATATCTCTATTATATTTTTCTTTATGACAAGGGCAAGAGGTTCTTTTTAATAATAGCCTAAGAATATTAATGTAATTCCAAATTCTCTAAAGTTTCTCACTATTGTGCATAATGCTTATAGGAATACGTGTATTTTTCAGTTCTGGCTTCTCTCTCACACTCACTTTATCATTCACTCGCTCTTGCTCTCTTCTTTTTCAGTAGAAAATGGCTGGCTTTACCAGATTCCTCTTCAGTGCATTTTAAAAAAACAAAATGAAAATGTGCACAAAGGTTCATTTTTGTCCATATTCTTTGCTAATGAATATATTTTACGAACAGCTTCTTGACTATACGAGCTGTTTGATAGGGGAATGTTCCATTCTGACTGTGGTGGAATTTCCTTCTTCTAAGGTTTTTACACAGAGGTAATATGGTCATAAGTCATGAGTGCTTTTGGATGTGTATTCCAGCATGGCAGGGGAATAGCCTCTTCCAATTCTATGAATCTGGGGATTTTTAGTCTATTGTCATATTTATTTATTTATTTATTTACAGTATTTATATTCTGCTCTTCTCACCCTGAAGGGGACTCAGGGAAGATTACAATCTATATATATAAAAGGGTAATGGAATTTGGGCCTAGGAGTAAACAACAATACTACAAGTCCCAGAACCACCAAACTTGGCAGCACAATCCAACGACCTTTCCCCTAGATTCCAACAACAAAAAGAAAAGGAAAATAAAGTCCTAATTAGAGGGAGAGGAATAATTGTTTTTATCCAATTGCTGCCAGTTTGAAGGCTAAGCTCCGCCCACTTGGTCTGCTGCCAGTTAGAAGGCTAAGCTCCACCCACTTTGTCTCCTAGCAACCCACTCAGCCCAGGGCCTCTTCAACCAGGCTTCTTCCACACTGCCTATAAAATACAGATTATCTGATTTGAACTGGATTATATGGCAGTGTAAACTCAAGGCCCTTCCACACAGCTATATTACCCATTTATAATCTTATATTTTCTGCTTTGAACTGGATTATCTTGAATCCACACTGCCATATAATCCACTTCAGTGTGCATTTTATACAGCTGTGTAGAAGGGGGCTCATATAATCCAGTTCTAAGCAGATAATATAAGATTATAAATATACAGTAGAGTCTCACTTATACAACATAAACAGGCCGGCAGAACGTTGGATAAGTGAATATGTGGGATAATAAGAAGGGATTAAGGAAAAGCCTATTAAACATTGAATTAGGTAATCATTATACAAATTAAGCACCAAAACATCATGTTATACAACAAATTTGACAGAAAAAGTAGTTCCATGCACAGTAATGCTATGTAGTAATTACTGTATTTACAAATTTACCACCAAAATATCACAATGAATTTAAAACATTGACTACAAAAACACTGACTACTAAAAGGAACACTGTGTTGGATAATCCAGAACATTGGATAAGTGAATGTTGGATAAGTGAGATTCTACTATTATATGAAATAATTACTATGTTATAATAATACAGAACAATATAATCTCTAAAACCAGGACAGTAAATAAAGAGCAACACTCTGAAAGCAGGGAAATTGGGGATTCCACAAAGGAAACAATCAGGACCAGCTAACACCTTCCAAGAAAGGATTCTTCCAGAAAGGAAGCTGAGAAGGGAGTGAAGCAGTGTGTATTACCAAAGTCATTATTATTATTATTATTATTATTATTATTATTATTATTATTATTATTATTATTATTGTGTTGCTGTGAACCATGAAAATAAACACAATCTGGCTCCAAGTATTCAAAAACTCTAAAATCAGAATATATAAAAAATACTGTGGTATAATAAAACAGAACAATGCAATCTCTAAAATCAGAACATTAAATAAATAACAAGACTCTGAAAACAGGGGAATTCCAGGCAGGAAACAATCAGGGCCAGCTAACACCTCCCAACAAAGTATTCCCATCACCAAAGTCTGGCAAATCCTCTGTTTTCTCAGGGCCACAGACGTTTTTTTAGACTGTGTGCGCTCAAGCACTGCATATGGGTACTTCTTCATCTACATAGACAGTAGAAGCACATAAAATATTGCAAAGAACACCACTCTGAAAACAAGGGAATTCCAGACAGGAAACAATCAGGGTCAGCTAACACCTCCCAACAAAAAAATTTCCTCAGGGAGGAAGCAGCCAGGCTTTAAAGCTGCAAGGCCATTACATGCTAATCATTTTGCCTAAATGCAGCATTCATACTTGCCTCCAACAGACAAAAAAAACCCAATCAGAAATATTGTATATTCACAAGCTTTAGGAAATAATATCCCCTGATGGCGCAGCATGTTAAAGCACTGAGCTCCTTAACTTGTGGACCGAAAGGCCGCAGGTTTGAATTGGGGGAGCGGAGTGAGCCCTCACTGTTAGCCCCAGCTTCTGCCAACTCAGTAGTTTGAAAACATGCAAACATCAATAGGTACTGCTCTGGCGGGAAGGTAACGGCACTCCATGCAGTCATGCCACATGACCTTGGAGGAGTCTACGGACAACGCCAGCTCTTCGGCTTAGAAATGGAGATAAGCACCAACCCCCAGAGTCAGACACAACTAGACTTAATGTCTAGTTAACCTTAACTACCAACAATTCCTCAATACTTTATTCCCCATACCAGTATACTTCACCACAGCAACTCATGGCCGGGCACAGTTAGTGAACATATATTTGACAAACATTCATTGCTATCAGACAAACAACTTACAGTATAGACACACACAGAGACAATTTTAACATTTCCAGCTTCATGAGGGTATGCTCACTTCCAGCCACAGGGGGAGCTGTTGCTTCATCATCCACGAGTGACACCGAGTTGCTGGCAGTTTTATGGTGTTGTAAATTAGTTAAATTAGCCTCCCACATAAAGTGTACCTAAATTTCCCACTTGACAGATGCAACTGTCTTTCGGGCTGCTTAGGTAAACAGCAAGCCAGGCTATTTAATGGTCGGGGGCTTAACCCGATCTGGGTTTCGAACTCATGACCTCTCGGTCAGTAGTGATTTATTGCAGCTGGTTACTAGCCAGCTGCGCCACAGCCCAGCATAATAATTTGGCATTTTTTGATGCTCTTCATTCTATCCAAAAACCTTTGGAACTAATAGACAACCACATTATCAAGCACCCTTATCCAAAAATGGAATGGGATCAACGGTTAGTTTTCTAACACAATGGCATGCAGATAAGACTTTTTCAACAATAGTCTTATAATTGCCTCATTTGGGCATGTTGGAACTCTATTTTGTTTTTAATGATGCATAGACCAATCCCTCTACTCATTTTTTTCAACTCTGGAAAGACCAGGAATGGTTCTACATAGACCAGTTATGCTGGGGCTGATCTGGTGTGGTGCCTGATTTTCACTGAGATGTTTTATGATACTATCTCTCCAGCCACTGCAGAGGCAACACCAGAAAACAACACTTACCACCCCCTCCCCTTCCCTTCTCATTGTGGCTGCCAACAGATATATCGTTTGTTGTGTTGGTTTCTTGTTGCCTGGAGTAATGTTGGTTAAGTCACTAGAGTAATGAGGGAGGAGGAGAAGAGATATCACCCCCTCCTCTCCCTCCTCTCTTCCCAGACTGCCTTGTCACTCCAGCTAGTGTTACACCAGGCAACAAGTGACTTCAATGATGAGGGAAATATGAAAGTATGATCAGTGCCATCCTGCATGCCTGGGCTACCTGTACCTGATGGACATGGGATGGTGTCAGGGTCTGTGCTGAAGATGACAAAGGGCCTTTTTGCCCAGTATCTGAGTTAGCTGCAGAATTGGAGCAGCAGCTTAATGCTGAAGAAACTGGCTCTGCAGAGCTGATTCAGGAGCCTCGGGATAGTGTGGAGGATGAGATACAGCAACAAGATCGAGAACTCTCAGAGGAAGAGCAAGAGTGAAGCATCCCAGCTTGGTTGCAGTTGATGAGTGATACAATTCAGATGAGAAGGTCTAATTGGTTGGCCCAAGGTGAGAGCATTCAGGAAAGTGGCATAAAAGAGCTGGGAACTGAACTGGCAATTTGCTGGGAGCAATGTTTCTGGAACTGCACAGTCTGAACTTTTGTTTGTGTACTCTTGTTTTGGATCTTTCCTTAGTGAATTGATGGTGCTTTGGACAATGGCTTGCATTTGGTGAGACTGCTTAACCTGGACCTTTGGATTTGAACTTTGATGATCCCTCTGCTTTGCTCTTTGTTGGATTGATTCCTGTTGATGACCACAGACTATTTGATATTGATGCTGTGAGCGGCAGCATTTGCAGGGACTGGCTGCATGGATTACAACAGTAAACAGTTGTTCCTGGTTCTGCCTTGGAATCAGACCAAATGTTTACATGAGTCATGGTTTACTCCAGATTCTGATCGAGAATTCACATCAACCCACACGTTTGGATAACAAAGTTCAAAGCATATTAATCTTTGACCACATTACCCAGATCAGCTTTGTGTATAGTTTAGCCACCACATAGCTGATTCAGTGGCCATCATAATGGGACTCCTACTTCCAGAAGATGCCCTGACCCCCCCCCCCCCCCCAACAAGTCTAACGCCACAAGGCTGTATTTCTCTATGGCAATATAATTTCATCACTCAACCCAGCACAGAAAATGGGGCCCAGAATGTGTATCCCAGTGAATAAGACTAGATACTATTTGAAACAGACTCATTGTTGTGGTGGCAGACATAAGTCCTGAGACACTTCAAACAGATCAATCTCGGCATGTATGTTAAGCTGCTCAGCAATGCAAAGAAAGGACACTTTAGCAATAATAACACTGAGGTTAGCTCAGGAAATTAACATTTAAAGAAACCTTATTCCCCACTACCACCATCACCTACCTACAGGTGCATGGATTCTAAGCAGGATATAGTGGCATGGGACATCTAAAGAGATCAATATAATTATGACCACCATGACTCTTGCTTCACACCTCCCAGGTTTTACCTGCTGCTGCAAGGAAACACAGTGGAGAGATCTAAAAGAGATTAACACAGGTAGACACTCATCCTCATCCAATAAGGACTCTGCAATTCATGCCAAGTCAGCATGCTCATCTGAGATCAAATTGAATTGCATTTATTTTATCACTCATTCACCAGCAGCATTTTTAGCTTCAGTGATTGTTAGCAGGGCTGCCCAGGTCATCTAGGCTAGGAGACAGTTTGGGATATTAAGCACTCTATATAATTATGATGGCCATCTTTTGAGATCCATCACATGCCCTCTTCTTTTAAATAAACCATCCTCCTTTCTATTGTAGACTGACAGTATCCTCAAGGATCATACATTCAATCAACTGACAGATGATATTAGAAATACAAAACCCTATCCCTTTTTTCAAGCAGCAAAGCTGATTCCAGTTACCCCCCTTTGGTGTCACTTCTACAGATAGAAACCCTCCCCCCAAAAGAACCTCCTGCTTTTATTTGTCAGCCATATCAACTGCCATGGCTGATGGGATGGCACTTACTAGCAGAAGGTGGAACTGCAAGGAAGTTCCATAGGTAGAGCCATCCTGGCAATAGCAGGAATAGTATTTTCATAGAATATTCTGAAAAGATACAACTAGAACTTGAATAAATAATTTCTTTATTTCCCAACTCCACATCTGGTCCAAGCTCATTTCTATTAGTTGTTGGATTTCCCGCTTAGGTGATAAAAATCTGTCCTTTTTTCTATATGGATGTTATATTTTGTATCCTTTCCAATCATTAACTAAAAAGTCCTTGAGGTTTCATGTCTTGCAACCATTGCCTTGTATAATTTAAAATAAATGTATAATACCTGGTTAAGTGACATTTGTTATTGGAAGGTATATTCCAGAGTGTATCCAATCTACAAAAACCCTGGGAAATAGAAACCTGGTAGGATCCATTTAAATGTCTTCTGGAGCTAGCCCTTGCATGATCTCAGTGGAGAGCTACTTAAAGACAGGAATGCAAGTTGTCTTCTTAGCAGAGCATTGCTCTGAATTTCTTTACTCTGTCCATGGTAAGAGCCTGAAATACCCTATGATTTGTAGAATAATTCAGATCTTAGACTGTTTCAGAAATGATGAATGCCATTTGAAGTGCACAAATTTATTGAAAAAAATAAAATATTGATGCTCTTTTCTATCAGAACTAGTAGATTATTCCTCTAAATTACTTTAAAATATCATGTATGGTGGTGCTGTGAATAATTAAAAAGCACAAGAACAGTAGTGATGAATACTATTAATTTATAACCTCAACATCTTCCCCCCTTCTATCCATATGTTGCAAAAGGATGCTGTGAAAATTGGTCTCTTAAACTACATTTTGTATAAGTGTGCTATTCTCTTTGGGTATATCTGAATGCTGTTGAAATTACTAAACATTCATGCAATGTTACTGGGTGATCTTGTGTACACAGTGGTGGATTTAGAAGACAAAAGTACCTCCATGACTGTTTCTAGTTAACCTTCATTTAGATAACATGTTGAGGATAGGGATAGAAAATATTTCACTCTCCAGATGTTGTTGTCCATCATGCCTCACCATTTGTTAGACAGAGAGGAAACTGATGAGCATTGCAGACCAAAAACATCTGAATGGCCATATGCTCTCCCTCTCTGCTTTAGAACAAAACTACAAGACAGTTGCTGTAAAAAAATGATGATAACCCCATGTATGCTACCCTGTTTTCTATCATGTGCTGAAAAAAGAAATCAAATTTTAATTTAAACTGAAAAGCAGTTCGCCTTTTGTGCAGTGCATTCAACTGTACTTAAAATCCCTGCTGTGCTATGTACATGGTTCCCCATATTCACATAGATCTATAGCTTTGTTCAGATATTACTTACCATACTTTGTTAGCACCTTACTCCTTGACCTCCTTGACCATTCTCAGCTCATATAGAAAGAGATATTTCCAAATAAGAGTGACTGTTTCTAAGCAATGTAACTTCACTTTGTTTGTAGGTTATGTGATAAGTTTATCTTCTTTTTTCCCCTTTATCTATTTTGAATCTATTTGGTATCTTTGTGTGTTCTTTTTATAATTTGCTTTTGTTACATGCTATATTCAATGTTGGGCCCCCGGTGGCACAGTGTGTTAAAGCGCTGAACTGCTGAATTTCCAGACCAAAAGATCGCAGGTTTGAATCCGGGGAGCGGAATGAGCGCCGGCTGTTAGCCCCAGCTTCTGCCAAGCTAGCAGTTCAAAAACATGCAAATGTGAGTGGATCAATAGGTACCTCTCCGGCGGGAAGGTAACTGTGCTCCATGCAGTCATGCTGGCCACGTGACCTTGGAGGTGTTTACAGACAATGCCGACTCTTCAGATTAGAAATGGAGATGAGCACCAACCCCCAGAGTCGGACATGACTGGACTTAACATCAAGGGAAACCTTTATCTTTACCTATATTCAATGCTATTCTATATTGATTTTAAATTTGAAAATAATAACACTATGTAAAAAAAATCTTCTGTTACTGGTTTGAAAGTGTTATTTCCTATTTAAGTACTTACTTTGAAACTAGTTGTTATACCCCAGAAACTTTGCTTTTGTGGCTGCCACAAATTATGTTGGTTGAGACTCAATGGGATATTCATTGAAAAACTATAGCAAAATGTGCTAGAGGATGTAATTTGTCATGTTTTTATGAGAGAACTAATTAGTAAATGACATTTATAATCCATGAACAAAAATCGAATTACATAGTGCAATCTAACAGTAAACAACATTATTAATACTATAGGATGAAAACATGAAAGGATGCATATACCTCTTGAAAACTGAGACTATATATTGGATATGCTTAGGCCCAGACTCAGGCAGCCCCTAACCCTAAATGAATGAGTGTTAAACATAACCACTTGTTGTCCCAAGCTCTACAAGATCTTAGGGGTGCTGGACCAAACTGATGCCTGTTATCCAAACAGTAACCTTAACCTAATCCCCCTGACCCATGTGTTAAACCAGTGTTAGGCCTCCAAGGTATTATAAATGCCATAGGGTGCATGTATTCTATAGAACTGATGTAGTTTGATACTGAATTAATTGCTTTGACATAGTGTTATGGAAACATAGGAGTTGTTTGGGAATACCTCATAAAATATACGGGTAGACGTAAAGAGGAGGGAAGGACAACTCTGAGGCATGAAAAAAGCCGGATTTTGCTGCCTGACCATACAGAAAGTATCATTATTGTTTCCTCAATATACACTGACTAAAGTCAGGTTTATTTAAAACTTCAGCAGCTTGATTCAAATGTTTTAGTTCATTTTGAGATCAGACTGGGAATTCAATCTACAGCTGTTTCTGTTGTAAAAAAAAGACCCAGTTTTATAATTCCATGTACATCTGGTGGTGTCTTTGTGTTGGGGAGAACCTTCATATCCAAAAGTTTAGTTTTGATTTATCTATTCAAGTGAAGCAAGAGAATAAAAAGGTAAGTGTCAGCCATGCCTATATGCTGGCAAGTGTCCAAGTATTCAACAACCTTAAGTATTTTAGAACTATTCAGCATATTTTTCAGATTAATTTATTTCTTCTTCCTCCCTTCCTTTTTCATCAGATGTTCAGTGGTACAATATCAAATCAACAGTGTTAAATGACTGGTTTTATGACAACAGTAAGAGCAGCTAGTTCTACTAAGTTTTGGGGAAAATGTGGTGTGCATTTGGTATGTTGTTGAGAAACATAGACTGCCAACAACATTCTTCCTTGTTCATTTTGTGTTAGTAAAAAGGCATTCCCATACGGCTGAGCAAAGCTATGGCTGCTGTTGACTTAATTCATTTTGGCTTTCTGCTGAGGAAATTAACTATGGCTTTATTCCAAATGCCAGTGGAATTCTACAATTAACATCCAGCTCTTGTGGCATAGCACACATTTTTCATTCTTTACTGCTGGCATGTTGCAACCCGCTGGTCTTAAAAACAACAACACAATCATAATTGCTAGCAAGAAGAGAAGACGGAACTCACACAAGATGAGGATTTCATTTACTACATAATCTCACTTCTGGAAATGAGTGGGGAGGGAAAATATTATTTTGGTCCAGTTGGGCATTGTTGGCTCGTACATTGCGATGAGACTACGACAAAAACTGTCAAATTGTGCATGGTAATATGTTTCCAAAATTAGGAAGCTTGTTTGTTGTTGGTGAGGGTGTTTATTTCTTTTGTATGCATTTTTTACTATCAAGACACATTTGATGGTAAGGATGTGTTTCCTTCCTCTGATGGAAAAAGAAGGGAGAAAAAATGAGCATTGTTGGCTCGTAGACTGTGAAGAGATTGCAAAAAAAAAAAAAGTCAACTTGTGTATGGTAATATGTTTCCAAAATTAGAAAGCTTGTCTTGTTGCTGGTGGAGATATTTATTTCTTTTGTATTCATTTCTTACCATCAAGACACATTTACATAAAGGATAATACAATAAATAGAGGTCTTGCATTGACCAATGAAATGTTAGAATCATAGGCTGGAAGCCCCCTCAAAGTGCGTCTTGGCACCTTGGAGAAGGTCAAAACGCAATTGTATAGTTCATGCTCTCCACATATAGGATGGTATGCTAAAGAAAAGGTTAAAACTCTACCAAGCATACCTCCGCCTTCCTCCTATGTATTCATCCTGCTTGCTGCTACCCTATAGGTATATAGTGGTTGGAGAAGACAGGGAGAATCAAGGTAGTGAACAGTTGTACTTTTGTAAGTGAGTATTTGAAGAAGAAGACATAGTAATAGATCCACATGTGGTCCTTCCTAAGTCAAGGACAATGATTACTTTGTGCACCTAGCTGCATAAATGCAGTCAGATGCTGCCTGATTGCCTGTGCCCTTTTCAAAATGTTCATGAGAATGTGCTCTGACAGCTTACAGGAAGGCTACTAATATGCATGGATCATTATACAAAAGAGATACTGGATATCACTTTTCACAACAGTCTTAAAAGACAAATGCAGGTGTAACTGGATCTCCTCATTCAGTATGTCATCTAGAAGATTTCAATCATAGATTTCCAAGTTCAATCCTTGTTGATACCTAATTAAAGGTATTTCAGATAGGCATTTCTAAAATGCAGAGAACCATCAGATACCACTTTGGGCAAAATGTATAATTTTGTATTCACTTAATAAGGCTTTTGGTCATTTTGAGATAACTAAAAAGGCCGGTGTAATTATATTTGGCCTTTGACAAGAACAAGACTGGGAATAAAAATATGCACATCTTTAATCTTCTTTTATTTATAAAAACAGAAAAACACATTGCAATTTACCTTTACTATTATTTTCTCTAAACTTAAATACATAACTAGGAATAGAAAATGGAGTATGAACCACTTGCTTAGTTGAAGAAAATGTCAGACATTTCCATAATTACAGTTTCTTGAAAACAGCAACTGTAAATATAGAAATGTTGAAATCTAGCTTGGTGTTAAATGTCCAAAACACACTAACATTTTCTATGTAACCAAATTTGAATACATGATTATATCAACTTTTCACTTGTATTTCTGAAGTGCCCCTAGGTACCAGTTCACACTGAACTCTGCCAAAACACCTTCACATAGTAAGAGGACTCAGATTATTTAAGCAGCTATTATTTATGGCCACTGTTACAGCCACCCATTGAAAATCCACATCCAGTATTTTCTTAGTAACTCTTCAGCACTTGCAATCTGTCTATCATCTGCAACAGCTTCGTCTTCAAGGACCACTGGCATTAGAAAAAGAAGCCAGGTGCAATCATTGACTGGGTTAGGCAACTGAACAACAGTACCTGAAAGAAAGAGCCTTTCCATATGTGATAACCACACACAAACACACACACACACACACACACACACACACACACACACACACATATATATATATATATATATATATATATATATATATATATATATATACTAGCTGTGCCCGGCCACGCTTTGCTGTGGCGAAGAATGGTGGTATGGGAAATAAAGTATTGAGGAATTGGTGGTAGTTAAGGTCAAGGGTAAACGTTTTCCCCTGACGTTAAGTCCAGTCGTGTCTGATTCTGGGGGTTGGTGCTCATCTCCATTTCTAAGCCAAAGAGCCAGCGTTGTCTGTAGACTCCTCCAAGGTCATGTGGGATGACTGCATGGAGCGGCGTTACCTTCCCACCAGAGCAGTACCTATTGATGCACTCACATTTACATGTTTTTGAACTTCTGGGTTGGCAGAAGCTGGGGCTAACAGTGGGGGCTCTGTCAGTTCCCCCAATTCAAACCTGCGGCCTTTCGATCCAGAAGTTCAGCAGCTCAGCGCTTTAACATGCTGTGCCATCAGGGGACATTATTTCCTAAAGGTTGTGAATATACAATATTTCTGATTGTTTTTTTTTTGTCTGTTGGAGGCAAGTATGAATGCTGCAATTAGGAAAAATGATTAGGATGTAATGACCTTGCAGATTTAAAGCCTAGCTGTTTCCTCCCTGAGTGATTTTTTTGTTGGGAGGTGTTAGCTGGCCCTGATTGTTTCCTGTCTGGAATTACCTTGTTTTCAGAGTGGTGTTGTTTGCGATATTTTATATGCTTCTACTGTCTGTGGCCCTGAGAAAACAGAGGATTGGCCAGACTTTGATGATGGGAATCCTTTGTTGGGAGGTGTTAGCTGGCCCTGATTGTTTTCTGTGTGGAATTCCCCTATTTTCAGAGTGTTGTTCTTTATTTAGTGTTCTGATTTTAGAGATTGTATTGTTCTGTTAATTTTTATATATTCTGATTTTAGTGTTTTTGAATACTTGGAGCCAGATTGTATTCATTTTCACGGTTGACCGCAACACAATAATAATAATAATAATAATAATAATAATAATAATAATAGTAGTAAGGATAGTAATGATAGTAAAGATAGCAATAATAATGACTTTGGTAGTACATAGTGCTTCACTGCCTTCTCAGCTTCCTTTCTGGAAGAATCCTTTCTTGGGAGGTGTTAGCTGGCCCTGATTGTTTCCTTTGTGGAATTTCCAATTTCCTTGCTTTATTTACTTTCTTTATTTCTTTATTACTGTCCTGGTTTTAGAGATTATATTGTTCTGCATTATTCTATCCTAGAAATTATTTCATATCAAAGTAGAATCTCACTTATCCAACATTCGCTTATACAATGTTCTGGATTATCCAACGCAGTCTGCCTTTTCATAATCAATGTTTTTGTAGTGAGTGTTTCAAATTCATTGTGATATTTTACTGGTAAATTTGTAAATACAGTACAGTAGAGTCTCACTTATCCAACATAAGTGGGCTGGCAAAATGTTGGATAACCGAATATGTTGGATAATAAGGAGGCGTTAAGGAAAAGCCTATTAAATATCAAATTAGGTTATGATTTTACAAATGAAACACCAAAACATCATGTTAGACAACAAATTTGGCAGAAAAAGTAGTTCAATACACAGTAATGCTATGTAGTAATTACTGTATTTATGAATTTAGCACCAAAATATCACGATATATTGAAAACATTGACTACAAAAATGCGTTGGATAATCCAGAACGTTGTATAAGCGAGTGTTTGATAAGTGAGACTCTACTGTAATTACTACATAGCATTACTGCGCATGGAACTACCTTTTCTGTCAAATTTGTTGTATAATATGATGTTTTGGTGCTTAATTTGTATAACGATTACCTAATTTGATGTTTAATCAGCTTTTCCTGAATCCCTTCTTATTATCCAATATATTTACTTATCCTGCTGGCCTGTTTATGTTGGATAAGTGAGAGTCTACTGTATATTGATCATCTTATATTATCTGCTTAGAACTGGATTACATGAGGCCCCTTCTTCACAGTTGTATAAAATGAACACTGAAGTGGATTATATGGCAGTGTGGAGTCAAGATAATCCAGTGCAAAGCAGATAATATAAGATTATAAATGGGTTATATAGCTGTGTGGAAGGACCTCGAGTCTACACTGCCATATAATCCAGTGCAAATTAGATAATCTGTGGAAGAAGTCTAAGTGAGGCCTAAATCTGCCTGTCCCCTAACTGAAACCTGGCTGTCCCTTGGTTGCTAGGCAACGAAGTGGGCAGAGATTAGCCCTCTAAACTGGCAGCAATTGGATAAAAACAATTATTGCTCTCCCTCTAATTAGGACTTTATTTTTCTTTTCTTTTTGTTGTATCAACCTAGAGGCGTGGATGATGAGTTGTGTTGTCAAATTTCGAGGTTGGGGGGCCTGTAGTTTTGTTGTTTTGTCCACTGCCCTGATGCCATCACTCTTATATATATATATATATATATATATATATATATATATATATATATGCTGTGCCCGGCCACATATTGCTGTGGCTTATGGGAATCATTTGTTGGCCAGGTGGAATAGCATTGAATAGCCTTGCAGCCTCAAAGCCTGGCTGTTTTCTTCTTATGGGAATCCTTGTTTGGTGAGCTAGAATACAATGGAATACAATGGAATAGGTTAGCTGCTTGGAAACCTGGGTACTTGTGTTCTAGGGAAATGGTTTTTGGGCTGCTAGAATTGCAATGAATAGCCTCACTGCTTCAAAGCCTGGCTACTTGCTACCTAGGGGAATCTTTGGTTGGTCAGCTTCAATAGTACAGAGTAGTATCACTGCTTCAAAGCCTGGCTGCCTTCTACCAAGGTTAATCCTTTGTTGGTCTAGTTGAATTGCACTGCAGCTTCAATGCCTGGCTGTGTTATACCTAGGGGAATCCTTGTTTGGCGAGCTGGAGTAACACCCTCAATCAAAGAGCCACTTTGAAGCCTGGCTACTTGCTTTGTAGGGGAATCATTGTTTGACCTTCTTGAATTGCACTGAATAGTCTTGCAGCTTAAAAGCCTGGCCGCTTTCTACACAGGGGCATCCTTCATTGGCCAGGTTGAATGGGAAGGAGTAGCCTCGTGGCTTCAAAGCCTGGAGTTTTTGTTTTTATCTAGGGGAAATCTTGGTTGGCCAGGATGAACAGCACTGAATAGCCTCACTGCTTGCAAGCCTGGCCACTTTCTACCCTGCCTGGGGGAATCCTTTGTTGGGAGGTGTTAGCTGGCCCTGGTTGTTTCCTGTTTGGAATTTCCCTGTTTTCAGAGTGTTGCCCTTTATCTGCTGTCCTAATTTTAGAGATTATATTGTTTTGTATTATTACAGATAAAAGTGAAGGTTTCCCCTGACCTTAAGTCCAGTCGTGACCGACTCTGGGGGTTGGTGTTCATCTCCATTTCTAAGCCGAAGAGTCAGCATTGTCCATAGACATCTCCAAGGTCATGTGGCCGGCATGACTGCATGGAGCACCGTTACCTTCCCGCCAGAGCGGTACCTATTGATCTACTCACATTTGCATGTTTTCGAACTGCTAGGTTGGCAGGAGCTGAGGCTAATAGCGGGCACTCATTCCGCTCCCGGGATTTGAACCTGGGACCTTTTGGTCCGCAAATTCAGCAGTTCACTGCTTTAATGCACTGTGCCACCAGGGGCCCCTTTGTATTATTATAACAGAGTAATTATTATATATTATATTATAATCTTACATTATCTGCTTAGAACTTGATTATATGAGGCCCCCTCTACACAGCTATATAAAATCCACACTGAATTGGATTATATGGCAGTGTGGACTCAAGATAAAGCAGATACTGTGGATTATGTGCCTTGGCATTCTGGGTTATATAGCTGTGTGGAAGGGCCTTAAGTGTACACTGCCATATAATCCAATTCAAATCAGATAACCTGTGTTTTATAGGCAATGTGGAAGAGACCTAACTGAACCCTGGCTGTCCCTGTCTAGGGGTTGCTAGGAGATGAAGTGGGTAGGGCCTAAAGGGGGCAGGGCCTATCCTTCTGACCGGCAGCCAGGGTTGAAAGCGGCTCTTCCTCATCCTCTAATTTGGACTTTATTTTCCAGGTTTTTTTGTTTGAAAGACATAGATTGGATAACTATGTCTTTAGGTCAAATTTGGTGTGATTTGGTTCAGTGGTTTTGTTGTTTACTCGGTCCTACAAATGTACATTACATTTAGGTAGATAGATAGATAGATAAATAGATAGATAGATAGATAGATATGCACACACACATATGTATAATTCTAAGCACTAGCTGAGTGATCATGGTTTCACTCCCACCTTGCCATGACAACAAAGTAAACAAAGAAAAAACTTGCCATGTTTGCTTCTGAACTCAGCCAATTCTCCGTACTAAAAATGAGAGAACTCCCTCCTCACTGTCTTAGGATCTCACCCCACTATAACATCTATACATTTTAAATCTGGTTGTTGCCTCCTGCAGAATTGTGTAATTTGTAGTTTAGAGTGGACTCTTTAAACTGTTCAGCCCTCTGGCTGGACCTCCCTAAGCTACAAACCCTAGAATTCTACAGAAGGCAGAAGCAGATTTAAATTGGATAGATTCTCTAGTGAGATGAGATCTTTTGTGTGCAACAAAGTACTCAACTAGGGTTTGCTTGAAAAGTAGGCTGAGTTAATTTGAGTTTCTATCATCCCTTAGCTATAGCTAATCTACGAGGATTTGATGTAAACTGCAGTTCAGCTCTAATTAGAGAACCACATTTTAGCTATCCAAGTCTTTTCTTATTTTTAGGATTTCAAATGTTATTGGCCTAAACCATCTATCATCCCTTATCACTGTTCATGCTGAGAAGAATGGCAAAAGTTCTAGATGAGTAACATTCCATGAAACAATGTCAGGAAAAAGTCATCGAACATGGTAAAAAGAAGGAAACACTTTTGACATCCCAAACTGTTTGTTTTTTTCTGATGGAGGTTGTGGTGATTAAGTAAGAGTCTTTTCTGCTTCAACAAATGCAAATCCCTTTAGCAGATGGGATAGTGGACTATCTGGTTAGATGCCAGAAATTAGGTTTGTTTTTATTACTTGATTTTTTCTTCTTCTTTCCCAACTCATAGGACTCACCAATTTCAGCATCTGTTGTTGTCGATGCATGAGAACTTGAGTGATCTGTAAATGCTAATGATTGCACGCCCACAGTTAGCATGCTGCACCAGAAAAAAAGGCAAGGATGCTTCAGAGGAACTACTTAGATATTGACTTTATATTCTCTGGTTGATGAAATTCAGATTAAACTATATTGTAAGTGAGGAGAAATTAGTTATAATGCTAGAGAGGGAGAGAGAGAAGCATGAGCTATTTTGGGAGAAAGTTTTAAAATGAAAAAGGACATAAAAATCACTAATATATGTACAAAATTGGATGCATAAACAAACAAAATAATTGTCATTATGAGTTTATGTGAAAGTACAATACACTGCATGGATGTTTGGAAATTATTCTCTTACTCTGGGTATTCTGTATATTGATACAGATAATACTGCTGGCAGGATCTCCCAAAGTTAATATCAGATAATCTAGCATTGACAGCATTTCATTCAAGGTGTGTCTCATTTTTGAAATATACTTTTGCAGCATAGCAGATATATCATTGCTTTGCATAGTATCATAAAATCATTCTTGTTGTAAAGATGAGGTGTATCATTAATTGGGGATTGGAATCTTTGTTTATTTCATTTTGTCAAAAACAGCAGCAACAAAAATCAAAAGTTTTCTTCCCCGTATAAAATTAATAGACTTTGAAATAAAATAAAATAAAAATACTGTTTTGAAGGAATACAATATGTGCGAAATTCCGGCAGTCAATTCAGAATTCAGCCAAATTAGGTGGTTTGTTGATACAAATTGATGAAACAAAATGCTGGAAGGCCAAAACAGAACAAAACAGCCCCCCAATGAAATTCTGGAAGAAGTTCATTAGGTTTGTTTATATTATGACTGTTTTTTCCCATTGTTGGAGCAGCATTATCTCTCTGTGGGATGATGGGGCTGAGTGCAGCCATATTAGCTGAATCACATAGTCTGCCTCAGCCAATCAAACACTGGTTTTCCTTTCCATTGTCCTGAACTTCAATTCCCAAAATTCCCTGTTTTTTCCTGCAAGTTGTTTCCTAAAAATCAGTGGATGACTGGATCTTTCTGAAACTTTGCAGGAATTATTCCATACTCATGTTCTGTCGCTTTGGGCAAATTCCAAGAAATACCTCTTTTGGTTGTTGTTTTTTAAAAATGCTATTTGTAAAAAAAAAAAAAATCCAAAACGTAAGTAGAGTAGCAAAACATCCTGATACTTAGCAGGATTACAGAATGGCGGACACCTGAAATTTGAAATGAAAACAGAACAAAACGGATTTCTGCCATTTCACATAACCCTAGTAAATACTGCTTGTATTTCATTCAAAGGAAGTGATCCAATTATTCCCTGCAAAGTGATTCAAAAATAGCATTGGGAATAAATTGCAAAGAACAAAGAGGACCACCCTGGGGCTTAATTAAATGTACACCTATTATCTCTGCCTGTTTAATTTTGAGACAACCTACTACTACTCAAGCTTTTCCTAAATGCATTTTACTTGTTCTTAGCAATGAGTAGTTGTTTTAAATGGCAATAACTCATTTTCAAAGTTGTTTTCTTTCAGATATCATTTGAAGGTTCCTTATTAATATTTCAAACTTCTCTTCTCTTAGTTTTTTTTCAAATCTTTAAAATGTAGCCATTTAACATTTTCACACCTTGCCTCCTCTCCTCCTCCAGATATACCTTTTCTTGGCTTCTCTTTCCCATGTATTCAATAAGAAAGAGCAATCAAGGACTTCCGGTTGGTGGCTGCAGGGTAGCAGACGTGCCTCTTTGGAGCTCTGAGAGACAGCCAGGTTATCGAGCTAGGGTGGCGTTTTCCCCTTCCTCTATGTAGCAGATTGAGGCCCAGGAGGTGCGACCCTCACCGCACGACTGGCTGATGGTGTCAAAAGGGGCGCCTCCCTCAAGGAGATGTCCCCAAGACACCCGGCAACAGCGTGCAAAGAGGGGCAGCTTGGACCCTAGGCACAGGAGCCGACAGGCTCCCTTTAGAGCCACTTGCTACCAGCATAAGCATTCAGGAATAATCTTTCTAAAATAAAGAAGGCATCACAACCAAAACATTGACCTCGGAGGGAAAAACCCAGTTTGGAAAGGTGAAGTTCTGAGCAAAGCAAATCACCCCCCCCCCCAATTAATTTTAAAAAATCTTTTTTTAAACTGATTATCAATAACTAATCCATAATCAATACACATTCAATTCTACATTAAATCCTAATATCAAATAAGTGGAGGCCTTGTTAAATTTGATTAATTAGCATGGTATAATCAATTTATGTCCTTTTAATCTTAAGTAAGGCTCAAAGGGAAAACTTTTACAAACCTCAAGACTTCAGGCTAAGAGAGACTCACTTCCAGAGGAGATCGGGTTCAAAGAGATTCTGCTTGAGATGCAAAAAATAGCACTCAGACAAGACACGCAATTCCAGGCCTTACATGAAGAAATTCAAAGTTTTAAACAAGAGTTAAAAGAGGAAAAGAAAACAATAAAAGAAAACTTAGAAAACGTGAAGAAGGAAAATCAAAAAATGATTAAATTGAATGACAAGTTGGAGTTTAGGGTTGAGAAATTTGAAAATCTGAATCAAAAATCCCAATTACAAATGGAAATGATACAAAACAGAGAATTAGAATATCAATTAAGATTCAGGAATTTAGAAGAGACAGCAAAGGAAAATTTAAAACAAATAATAACAGATATATTAGCAGAATTGATGAACACCAGTATGGAGGAGATTGATCAAAATTTGGATAGAGTATACCGAATTAATACAGGTTACTCTAAGAGAAACAAAATGACAAGAGATGTGATAATAACCTTTGGTAGGAAATGCATAAGAGATGAAATTCTAAGAGAAAATGCAAAAAGATCGATCTTCTACAAAGATAAAAGGGTGATTATCATGAAAGAAGTCTCGCAGCAAAGCCTGGCCAGACGTAGAAAGTATAATTTCCTGACTGAAGAACTGATTAAAAGAAAGATTAAATTTAGGTGGGAGAAAACAGAGGGAATTACAGTGACTCTTAACGATATAAGATACTGGCTAAATACCGAGGAGAAGGCTTTTACACAGCACATATAAAAGAGAAATCACACACGCAACCGACAAAAAATTACAAGACACATGGAAAAGGTTAACAAGCAAATATGCAAGATAGAAAACTGGCTGAGAAGGAGACAGTAGAAGAGAAGGATGATCTAGAAGAAGAAGAGAAACCCTATAATGCCAAAAGTGAGAAAGACCTTAAGAGATCAAGAGAATTTTCACCCGAGCTAACGATACCGCAGGAATTGATGCAATGGGAGAAGACAGATAACACTCATGAATAAAGACCTAAAAATTTACTCAAACAACATCAATGGGATTAATTCCCCAAATAAGAGGCGGAGAATTTTTAATTACCTAATATAGAAAAACTAGGATTTGTTTGCGCTGCAAGAAATGCACATTGCCAATAAACACACAAAATATCTGGTACAAAAAAAGACTCTGAAAGGAATACTATGCAGCAGCAAATGAAAAGAAAAGAGGAGTGGTCATTTATGTGAAAAAATGGATTCCTACGAAACAAGTCTTCAAGGACAGTGATGCGAGATTTATTGGGATTGTTTCAGAAATAAAAAATCTAAAAATATTAATTTGTAATATTTATTGTCCTAATGGGCCTAAATTGAAATTTATAAAGGATCTGAAAAACAATATTGAAAAACAGGAATTTGATGAATTATTAATTCTAGGTGATTTTAATGGTGTAGTAGACATACTAAAAGACAAATCAGGCAACAAGGACAAGCAAAAAAGAAAAGAAAAGCTGAACTCTAGTCAATTACCTAAACAATTTATCCACCACATGGAGGATTTAAATTTAATAGACACCTGGAAACACCATAATGAAACGGAAAGGGACTACACTTTCTACTCAGGGAGACATGATTCTTGGTCCCATATAGATATGGTCTGGGCGACCAGAGCCTTGTCAATTAGGACTAAAAAGATCAAAATAATTGCCAGGATTTTTTCAGACCACTGTGCATTAGAGATGACTATAAAAGAGACTAACAACCATTTTAGATGGTGATTAAAGGAAAATCTATTGAAGAAAGAAGAGGATATAGAAATTAACAGAAAAATACTAAAGGAATACTTAGAACTTAATAAAGGAAATGAAACTTCTAAAATGATACAATGGGATGCAATGAAGGCAGTAATGTGAGGACACCTTATACAACAAAATATAATAAAAAACAAAAACAGAAACAAAGAAATTAAAGAAATTGTAGAAAACATCAATAAAAAGGAAGAACAATTAAAAAAAGATCCCTCAAATAAGGTAATTGCGATGGATTTGGAAATTCTTAAAAAAGAATTACAATTACAACAAACAGATAAACTAGAAAAACAATTGAGGTTTATAAAACAAAACCATTTTCACGATGCAAACAAGCCTGGTAAATGGCTGGCCAAAAAATTAAAGGACAAAATACAAAAGCAATACATTACAAAAATACAGAAGGATGGGGTAACATATTTGGAAGAAGATAAAATTGCTGAAGAATTTGTACAATTTTATAGGGAGCTATATAAGAAGGAAGAGATTTCCAAACAACAGATAACAACATATCTATGTAACTTAAATTTACCAAAATTAACAGATAAACAAAGAGAATTACTGAACAATGCTGTAACAACTTTTGAAATTGATAATGCTATTGATAACTTAAAAATAATAAAGCCCTGGGACCAGATGGTTTTACCGCCATATCTTATAAAACATTTAAAAATGAATTAAGTCCGTTGTTGAAAGACATATTAAATAATATACTGGATAATAAGGATCTTCCCCAATCTTGGGAAACTGCAAATATAACGTTAATAAAGAGAATACAGACCCGACAGAAATTTTAAATTATCTCATGTTATGGAAAATCTTCAATAAAGATCACTTAAAAAAAAAAAGAAATTAAAAATTATCGGCCTATTTCCCCCCAAAATCATGATTATAAGATCTTTGCGATAATCATGGCAGAAAGATTTAAAATTGTATGGTAAATTAGATATCGGAAGAACAAGCTGGCTTCCTGCCTAATAGACAAATTAGAAATAATATTAGAACTGTAATTAATGCCATAGAATACTATGATGTGGTCTGCATTATTGAAAACCCGATTAAGAATATAAATCTTTTATAGATAAAATAGAAGAATTTGGTAAATTGGCAGGTTTCAAACTAAACAAACAAAAAACAAAGATTTTGACTGAAAACTTAAATGGGGGGAAAAAGGAGTTGCTACAGATGAAATCCGGAATAAAAATTGAGAGTAAGGTAAAATATCTAGGGGTGATGCTGGCATCCAGTAATGCAAAATTATTGAAAAACAATTATGAGCAACTTTGGATTAAGATAAAAGAGATCTAGATAAATGGAAGTATGAAAATTTCTCAATACTAGGACGGATAGCCATAACAAAAATGACTGTTTTGCCTCAACTTCTTTTTCTTTTCCAGACAATCCCTATAATCAAGAATAATTATCTTTTTAAAAAGTGGAACGGTTATCTAACAAAATTCATTTGGAAGAATAAAAAACCAAGAATTAAGATAAAAAATTTTAATCAATGAAAAAAAAGAGGGGGACTAGGTCTCCCAGACCTTAAATCATATTATGAAGCATGCAGTTTGGTGTGGGTAAAAGATTGGGCCACCTTAAAAAATACCAAATTATTAATTCTTGAGGGACATGATTTGTGTTCTGGATGGCATGATTATCTATGGTATAGTAAAAGGAAGACAGAGAAAATTTTTGGTAATCACTACATTCGGGCCTCGCTAATTAAAGTATGGGAAAAATATAAAACAAGACTCTATAGAAAAACCCCGCTCTGGATTTCCCCAATAGAAGCAAAACATAAAAGGGAATTAGGAATAGAAAATTGGCTCAGATATCAACAAATTCTTTAAAAAATGGACAATCAAGAATTAATGATAAAGACGTATGAGGAGCTTAAGCAGGAACACCAAAAGATTACATGGTTTCAATTCTTTCAAATAGTACAATGTTATAAGGAAGACATAAAAATAGGCTTCACTGTGAAGCCCGGCCCCTGGGAAATAATATTGCAAAAAGATAAAAAAAATATTAGGATACTATATCAGCTATTGTTGCAATGGTCAACAGAAGAAGAGCAGATCAAAAACTGTCAAATAAAGTGGGCAAAGGATATTGGACAAAACATAAACATAAATCAATGGGAAGAAATTTGGAACAAAAAACTAAAATTTACTACATCAATAGAGATTCGGGAAAATTGGTACAAGATGTTTTTAGATGGTACTACACACCAGCTAAATTAGCTAAATTTAATAAAAACAGCTCCAATAAATGTTGGAAATGTAATAAAGAAATAGGTACCCTTTTCCACCAGTGGTGGAAATGTAAAAAAGTTAAAGAATACTGGAACAACATACATAAAGCAACACAATTTTTTTTAAAAAGTAAATTTCCCTATGATACTTGAAATGTACCTGTTAGGCATTACAAATGTGAAACTGAATAAAAATCAGGATAAAAATGTTCTTCCTTATAGGGACAGCCGCAAGACTTGTTTTAGCTAAAGTTTAGAAGCAAAAAAATATACCTATTATCAAAGACTGGACTATAAAATTGTTTGATTTAATACAAATGGACAGTTTAATGCAGAAACTAAGAGACATCAAGGATAAAACAGATTGGTCTGGTTTCAACGCCTTTATTCGAAATGGAGGAAACACTCTCATAACAGACATATCCGACATATGAAATCACTAAAATCTAAAGAAGGAAAACTGGGAAACACAAAGGACAATGACGAATCCACAAAAAGTATTTCCCTAAGAGGACAATGGGAAGTCCTTTTATAATTTTTTTCTTTTTTTTTCTCTCCCTTTTTTTTCCATTTTTTCTCTTCTCTTTTGTTGTTTGTTTTTCGTTTTGTTTATTCTTCAGCACATTTCCCTCACTATCCTATACTTATTATGTTTTTCTAGCTTTCACTGTAACCTCACTTATAACATAATAAAAATTATTTTTTTTAAAAAAAAAAAACCAAGTGCTTCAAGTGCTGGTTCTTCAAATTCTTGCAAAAGCTCCGCACTTTCTTTTGGTTCAGTCTGTTCCATCATTCCAAGTGTTGCTGGAGTCTCTGCTTCTGTCTGTGCTGTGACCTGATGGTAATTTGCTTTACAGATTTTCTGAATTCTTCGAGTTCAACTTCACTGAACACTTTGTTTCTGATTATCAATCTTCGTTGATCAGCCAGTTGGGGTTCTGTTATCTGTGAGGCAGGGTACTCATGTTTCCACAATTGATGCTTCCTTTTTTGGTAGCCACGCTTTTGAGGTTCAGATTTGAAATAGCATTTCATAACTGTGCAGTTTTCTGGCATTGTATATTTCTGCCACTTCTGTGACTGTTCATTTGTATTTTGATTCTATAGCCCACTTCGTTGGATGTCCAGAATTGGCAACATCCACCGCGGTCCTTTTTATCATGGGCATGACTGAGCCAGTATTATTATTAATTTGTTCATGTTAGCCTACACATTTCCTCCATTCTTTCTTTCTTTAAATTTACATAAACATTAACTAAGATTTTTCATGCACAATTGTTCCTGCTTGGGAACTCGCATGATGCACATCTCTATGCTATATCCAAACAAGAATAGCCCTTTCTCATCCAAGAAATGCCCGTGAAGCAATCACCAGGGGGAGCTTTTTTCCCTCATCTCTTTTATTTTTTTCTACCACATTCAATAGCTCTCTCTACCCCACAAATAGAAAGTGGTCCAGAAAATGACCTGAAGGCACATGATTCAGTTCTATGACATTAGCTAAGCAGGTTAGGGTCCATAAAGTCACATACTGGGAGACTGTTGAAGCTCCACAGATACACAGCATGTTTCAGCAATTCTTCTTCTTATATGTCAAAGTTCAGTCTAATTCCCAATTTTCAAGCATCCAAAGTAATTCACAAGACTGCTGCATCCTTCAGAAACCTTTCTGTTGCTGCAGATGTGACTCTCCAGGTGTTTGAAGTTAATAGTTTCAGGAGGAGAATTAAACCCTAAGGATGTGACACAATACCTATTGCAAGTGAAGAGCTAATTTTTGATGCATAAAGTCACTACATAAAGTAAAGGGGATTTCCCCTCCAGCTGCAATCACAATGGATGGGTTTGCTTTGATAGCATGCAGGACGTGTTTCATTTAAAATCAGAGGTAGAATTGATTTTTCACTTTGGTATCAGAAGCTTCAAAATTAATTTTTCTCTTGCTAATTATAAAAAGAGTCATATTTATCTTCATTTATTTCCTGGAAGTCAATGTCATGAGATATTGAAACTCAAATTACAGAGAAGTACAGGAATATTATGCATAGGGTTGGTTTGGAGGTGTGCTAATATGTGAAATCTTCCTTCTTCCTTCTAATTTTATGTTATAGTGTGTAGTAATTAATGATCAGTGTTTTCAAAACATACTCTGGTGAAGTTATGTTATTTTACAATCTACTTGGAAATTTCAGTCACATTACCTTCGATGATACATGAATGAGCCTCTCCAAAGTAAATGCTATGAGCCTTGAAAACTCTTTTGATTAAATATATTCTCATGTAAAGAGAAAGCCCTGGTTTTTACTCGCTACATAAAGTTGGAACTCTGCTATATCGCCATAAACACAAAGAACAGATGTCTGATTTAGCACAAGCTTGCAATGCCATGTCACAGCTGAGACAGGGGAGTTCAAAGAAATGGCAGTGCCACCAGTTTTGCAAGCATGCCTTAATAAGAGCTGGCAACATCACAGTGTGTGTCATTATAGACTGTCATCATGAAAAATTATGAGAGATTGCAACTTGGCAGGAGCATTATAACATACACAACTCTCTGCCATCTCATGTATTCTTTCCATTGGTGGCAGGATAGGGAACTTCAGCTTTTTGCCAATTAAAAACCAGTGAGGTGGTCCTTGGAGAAGAAGCAGATCAACATTGGAAAATTGAGGCCAATAATCTTCTAGTAACATTGATAATAGTATTGGCTCCATAATGCCAAGGATTGAAGCATTAACATATCAAGTTGGTAATTAAGAGAAGTCACAGAGCTTCAGACTGAATAGCATTGCCTAGCTTTAGATGAAGGCACAGAAAACTGGCTCAGACCTCCTTGGGGAAGACTTAAGAAATATGTGCTTACTGCAGAAAACTTGCAGTAGCCCTTTTAAAGACTGTTGCCCTTTTACCTCCACCTATACCCAGCCACTGCACTTTATTACTGCCCCATCTTATTAGTGACCTTGCAATATATTGCACATATATAATTTATTGCCTTGCTTAGAATTTTTGAACACATCAATTGTGCCCGGCTGTTGGTTATTGGTTATCGGTTGTTGTTGAGTTTATGCTTTTATGATTTTTTTATGTTTTATGTATTAATTCATTGTAATTTAATGTATCTTATGTTGTTGTATTTTAGTGTTGCATTACTGGGTTTGGTCCCCATGTAAGCCACCCCGAGTCCCTTTGGGGAGATGAGGCAGGATATAAGAATAAAGTTGTTGTTGTTATCCTTTCCTGTTGGCTATATTAAGGTAGATGAAAAGAGCTAATAAAAACTGTAGAGTGCTGCATCATGACCCATATGTTAGTTGCAGAGGGCATTGACTTTGGTTGTTTCATGCTTTGGTTCTTCTTTATTTAACTTCAAGTATGTCTCTTTATAAGTCTCATTTCAATGTCCTTGTATTATGTACATTTTGTTTCTTTCAAATCAATAATGTGTTTCTTTCCAAGCTGAAGTCAACCATTAGCAGCTTGGATCAAAAGACCATGTTCCTCTATGCATGCCCTCTTTTGCATTTTTTACCTTCATCCAGATTTCTCAGCAACATTACCAAATGTGATTCTAGTTGAGATCTTTCAAACCCTGGCATGATGTTCTTTTTGACATGACTTGTCTCTTTAAGAAGACTTTTCTCTGAGTATTCTTTGTTTTGTGGGTTTGTCAAAAGTAATATCATAGATAGATAGATAGATAGATAGACAGACAGATATTGAAGAGACAAGTGTAACAAATAACGTTTCTATTTTAGTCACATTTTAAACTTGTTTTAGGCTCTAGGGTAAAATATGTTAAAATGTATATTTTGAATGAGATATATTCAAAATATTGTACTAATGTTTGTGCAAATATTATGTGTGTATGTCTGTGTAGTGTTGTAAATATTTATTTTCAAATAAACATGAAAGTGGGAAAGACTACTGTAAAGAAGTTTGTCTTTGTTTTGATTTATGGATGACATGTTTGTTTGATTTTGTTTTAGAAGTCATGTTTGGCTAAGTTTAAAATGGGTAAGTATTGGAGTTGACAATACATGGGGAAGGTAACCATCTCAGCATTCTGAGGCAGGTTACCATAGCAACGGGGGTAGAGCCAACCGTCGTTTGGAAAAGAAAAGGAGGGAATGTTTTAAACCCAGCTTAGTCTGTGATTTTTAGTCACAGGGAAGACACTGGTTTCAGGTTTAGGGAAACCAGGGAGGTTTGAATCTTAGTCTGTGATTATTAGTCACAGGAGATAGACTGGTTTCAGGTTTAGGGAACCAGGGAGGCAGACCTCTAACAGAGCCAGACTAAGAAAGTTGGGTGACTTGTTTAGGGTTATTTGTAGAGGCTGTGGAGTAGGGGAAGTAATCCCTTTAAATCCAAGAGATCTGTTATTAGTTTTGATTGAGAGAAGAAAATATTTTGGAAGTTAGAACACCTCAACATCTATCTGTAACAGTTATTTAAGTGCTTTAAAGAAATTATTGAAACCACTAAGCTTTGTACATGAAATAAACTTGTTTTGTTCTTTAAACCATCTAAGTCTCTGTCACACCTATATTCAACTAAGCAACGTTACCATCTAAAGTAAATAAGAAGATTAAAAAGAATAAATTATCCTCTGCCTGACATCTCCATCATTGGTGGCAGCGGTGAGATATATATATATATATATATATATATATATATATATATATATATATATATATTAACATCATCATCAATTCTCCCTGCCTCACATCTGTACAACTACCATGAAGAAACAAGTATTTATAGAACTAATATATACCAGAAAAATACTGATCTGCAGAACTTAGAATATTACTTTTCAACAATCTGATTTTCATTGAATTGTAATTTGTTACATGCATTTTTTTTAAAAAAAAATATTTGACATTAGTTGCCAAGCAAATATTAGCATCATGCTTTTTTAGATTATGCCTGCATACTTTGTTAGAATATATCGTTGGCTGTGAAGAGAGAACATCTTGACTGTATTAGTGTCACAATTATGGAGTAGCAGGTTTTTTAAGAAGGTATTTCTCATTTGTGTGAAGGTTGGAATAAAGAGCTTTGTAGTCTTCTCACAATGTGGAATGTTTGATGAGTCTAGACATCCTCATTTGCAATTGTCATTCATCTCATTTTATTTTATTTTAGCTAGAAAGTGTGTTGTATAAATGCTGGCATGTATGGTATATTGAATGTGTTCTTGAAATGCGCTTCTGAGGGATCTGTGTGTCACATTGCAAGAAAAAAATGAGTATGGAATGCTTTCAGCACACAGAGTATGAAAAGTTGAGCCTTAAATGCTAGTCTGACCTTTGCTTGGCTGGATGGGATATGCTTAGATGTCTGCCACTGGTGCCTATTTAGTGGAATAATGTAGCACAGTGCCAATAGGTACTGTACAAAATGGAAAATAGGGTAAAAATTTCACTAGGTTTCATTCTTTTACTATTCATAAATGAAGGAGAGTTTTGAGGAGATGCTGCAGTTACTCCCTAGATGTTTGAGTTAGCACACTTAAATGGACATTCAGAAGTGCTAATGTTTCCTACAGTTCTCAAAACCATTTTTCACCCAGAGAAATGTAACTTGTTTACTTTCAGAGACCACAAAGCTTTTGCCATGCCAGATAAATGGCACTCAGTTTCTATTTTCAAAAGAGCTTTTATGAAAGAGACTTTGAGAAAGATCTGTCTATAGCTTACCATACACATTTTTTTTTCATTTTTTCTCCCCATTCCTTCCTTCTTTTTATACTTTCACTTTAAAGTACCTCAACCTCAGTGACAGATATTGATTTCAAAGGATGGAAATCTTCTGCATGTTTCAAACAAATAAAAGTATAAGTAAAAGACAACTCTCAGTCATCTTTGGAAGATAGAACAAAGTGGATGACCTTGGGAAGAAAGAGTCCATGGGAACACAGAATTTAAGAAGGTTCCTGTTCAGTTTTTTTTAAAGACATAGACTGAGTCATAATAAACCAGCTATGTATTATTTCTAATTAGAAAATTACTTCACCTTCTCACTTTATCAGCCGAAATGTTGAAAGTTAACAATGATAGTGGTAGTCCTGTTTGCCAAAATGTCATGTTGCCCATATGCATAGAACTTTCTTAATTAGCATCATAAAATTAATACTGTGATTATTTATAAGAGAATCATTCCTGCAAATTAAGGTAATCCAATATTGTGATAATCTTTAATTAGCCTGGGGACAGCAATTAAAACTAAAACCTAAACCTAACAGATTTGCATAATATTGAGGAAAAAAAACCAAAAGTTCTAGTTAATAATGTTATTCACACATCTTCCTCTTCTTCAAGCAATGGGAACTTCAGTCAGTTTTGTAACAGAATTGTGTTCTTTGCAATAAAATGGTTCAAACCATTATTAATAATATACCTTTATGCTGCACTCATGCATAAAAATAAATGCACATTAAATAAATTAATAAAGTACATCCCAAGCATGCACCAATATGCATGCAATTTGCTAGTTTTGTTTTTACCTTCACTTATTTAAATATTTCTGTTTTAATAATTCTATGGTATCTAGAGATCGCACACTGGTTCAATTTCAATAAAAATGTTAAGCAGTTGGGTTGAAGCAATTCAACATGGCTGAAACCACAAGGGTCGGGGGGGGGGGGGGAGAGAGAGAATGAGGGAATAGAACAGAAGATGAAATCAACCAACCAAGAAGTTCAAAATACTAGGATGAACAGTTTGATTATGAAATGACATCAGCACCAATCTAACTTCTAGAGGCAGAGTACCACAATTGAGAAGAATCAATGTCATTTCATGCCATCATGAAATGTGGTGCTTCACTAGGAGAAGACAAACATAGTTCCTATTTGCAGACCTGAATGCCCAGCATTTTGGGGAAAGGCTTTCTTATGAGATTATAAAATATTAGGATTTAATGTCAATACCAATACTTTGAACTCAGAATAGATTCATACTGGCAACTTCTACTAGCAGTTCAGATCCTGTGAAATACCATTTCTGTAGGATTTTCTGGACAGTAATCTAGTTAATGACTTTCAAGATCTGGTCATCCAAAAAGACTGCTCCATATAGACAGTAGGGGTTTGCAATTCGGCAAAAACCCATGCCGTTTTTGTCTGCCCCCATTCAAATTTAGGGATTTCGGGAGGAGTTTCTGCTTCCATGCCAAAAAGATTTGGTCTATTGCTTTCAAGTGGGATACTCTAATCTAATTTCTCTGTCATTTTTAGATCTATCAGCATGAAACTCACCTCACTTGTAGGCCACATTTATATCTGCAAGCCTGCCAACTTTCAAAAGGTTTCACCAATCACTAAGTTTTTGAATTTTTTAAAAGTTTTTACCATAACATTTTTTAAAAAACAACAAGAGGGGGTTCTGGGAATTGATGTCCCAAGTACTTGCCACAAGAGGGGAAGAGAATAGACTCAGTCATCCAGGCATTTGATTGGATGAGAAAGAAAGTGAGAAGGGAGTACATGCCTCCTTCAATGCTTGCATAGCACAAAATGCTACAGGGAAAGCAAGATCCCATTTGCCTCAAGCAAGCGTGGGGACAGGGCCTTCAGGAAGGGATGGAGGAGGCTGCCAGGGAAGAAAGAAGAGGAGAATTTACAGCAGCTTTCCTGATTAACAATGCTGGTCTGCCCACATGGCGTCATGTCTGCCTCAGAATACCACTTGCTCAGCTGTATTGGTTCCTAGTAGCCCCCATTAGCCTAAATTATCTGGCTGCTGTGATCTGTTCCTGCTGCCTGGCTCATTTTCATGGATTTGATAGCCAAATCCCCCAAATCATCCAGAGCCCATTTTCAGAAAAGCAACTGTGCACAGCCTTAATAGATAGCATTACTCTAGAAAGGAGGTTACTACTCATTAAACTATTTGGCTATAATTGGGGGGGAGGGGGGAGAGTTGGGAACACAGACCTCACATGAAAGTGAGGAGGAAAACTCCCACATTCAAGATCTCTACAACATGGGGGAAGGGTACAGCTATAATCAAAAGAAAAGGCCAAAAGCACAAGTTAAGATATGTTATAAAAGAAAATGGGTAGAAGGTTTAGCTAATGTCTGTAAAGTATGCGAGAGCTAGACCATAAAGAAGGCTGAGCAAAGGAAGATAGATGCTTTTGAACTCTGGTGCTGGAGGAAAATCCTGAGAGTGCCTTGGACCGCAAGAAGATCCAACCAGTCCATCCTCCAGGAAATAATGCCTGGCTGCTCACTGGAGGGAAGGATATTAGAAGCAAAGATGAAGTATTTTTTTAAATCATTTTTATTGAAGATTTTTTAATACATAAATAATAAAAAAAGAAAAAAGGAGAAAAAGGGGAGGAAAGAAACAAAGATAGAAACAAAAACAAACAAACAAACAAACAAACAAAAACAAACAAAAAGTGCAGGTGGGAACAGAGGTATGAGGAGGGTTTGTGAGGTAAGTTTCTTTGTTGGTAGAGATGTCATAAAGTTCCTTCCCACAATTCTTGATTTTTGAGGGGGGAATAATTGCAGGTTGTTGTTTTTTTTGAGGAAGGGATGATTGCAGTTTCTGATCTGGGGGTTTTCTCCTTCTTAGCTATTATATTTTTAGTTTTGATCTTCCTTGGTTTTTCTAGCTCTTATTTTCGCTACCTATGCTTGTATCTTTTCTTGTAGTATTTTTCTTGAAGTATTTTGGCCACATCATGAGAAGACAGGAAAGCTTGGAAAAGATCGTGATGCTGGGGAAAATGGAAGGAAAAAGGAAGTGAGGTAGACCAAGGGCAAGATGGATGAATGGTATCCTTGAAGTGACTGGCTTTACTTGAAGGAGCTGGGGGCAGCGACAGCCGACAGGGAACTCTGGTGTCCATGAGGTCACGAAGAGTCAGAAATGACTGAGTGAATGAAGAAGAAGAGTAAAGGTAGACGGGCTGGTTGCAAACTTGAAGAGTTAGAGATTGGTGAACTTAACTAAGACAGAGGGTGCTAATATGAAATTCGCTCCCCAGGGAGATCAGGCAGGCCCCTACCCTCCTCTCATTCCGGAAGAGCTTAAAAACCTGGTTCTTCCAAAAGGCCTTTGACATTTAATCGTTGTTGGATTGACCTGTCTGCTCATTCTATAATTGCCCCATTCCTGATGTTTTTACCATTATTACACCGTACTTTATTGTCCATTTTAACTGTGAAATTACTTGTCTTCATTTAGTATTCTCTGCACTTTGCTTGGGATCTATGAATTTAGTCCCCTGATTTAAATATTGCATGATTTATGCTTTTTAATGATTGTTTTTATTGATGTTGATGTTTTTATTGGGTTAATTGTGTCATGGCTTTGCGATTGGTTTTTTTGATTGTTGTATTGTGCATGGCCCCATGTGAGCCGCCCTTCGGGGAGATGGGGCGGGGTATAAAAATAAAGTTGTTGTTGTTGTTGTTGTTGTTGTTGTTATGATTATGATTATGATTATGATTATGATTAATATAATATGTGCACAGGATATGCAGAAGGCCAAAACTGACAAGAAACCACTTCTGAATTCTTGGTTATGGCAGAGGCTATAGGGACAAAAAAGTTAGAGGAGTGGCAATTATAATGTGTAATAACTTAAACATTGAAATTCTTGACAAGATTAGGGATAGAGAAGGATGGTATGTATTTCTGAAATTTAAACTGGACAATAAAAAAAATCCACAATAGTATAGTCCAACCACAGTCAAATAATATTTTTGAGGAAAATCTTTAAGAAACCATTTTAACAGGAGACTTTAACTTGGACATAAATCAAAACAAAATGATCGAGATAAGCAAATGTGAACTAAAGGATTGTTTGAGGTATCTAATAAGAAATCCAAACTTACATATTTCTCTAATAGACATAAAAATACACCTGCATAGATTATATAATGGTTAGGGGAGGTATGTCCAAAGTCTGCCTGAGGCGCCAATTGTGGCCCCTATTCAAATTTCCATTGACCCTCTCTCTCTAGGCCTCCCTCGCTTGCTTCTTTCCTCCCTCACTTGACTTCCTTCCTCCCTTTCTTAACTTCCTTTCTCTCTTTGTTCATTTGTTGATTCATTCCTTTTTGGGATTCAGGGACCTGGAAAAGGACGTTCCTCAGGAAGAGAGAAAAAAGAGATGGCTGCCTCTTGTGTTCCTTCAACCCGATTAAGCATTGCTTTTTCCTTAGGTGGTTCCGGCCTTGGACATCCCATCCCTGTGACCCTCCCTCTCTCTCTCTCTCCCTCTCTCTCTCTCTCTCTCTCTCTCTTTTCCCCCCCAGAACTTTATCTTAATTTATTTGCAAACGAAGACTTCCCAATAGCCCTGCTTGCCCCAGGTGCTGCTGTTGTTGCATAGCCAGGAAGTGCAGCCTTTGGAGGAAAAAAAACTCTCAGAGTATCATGGGTGGGGGGGGGGGAATCCTACCCAGCCCTTATGTGACAAGTTTACACTCCCACTGACTTTTGGGAGGATGGGTCACACAAGGAGCAAAGGAGGGAGATGAGGGAGAACTTGGCCTGAAATAGGTTTTTGCTACACCCCCTTCACTGGGGCCAGTGAACCCAGTCTGCCCCAACCGTCTCTGACCTCCTCCACAAGGGGATTCAAATACCTCCCCCACACACACACACATACACACTTTCCAGCTGCGGGTGGGGCTTCAGACACCAGTCCAGGACTTGTGTAGCCTCACCTGACTCTGACTTCTGTGGTGAAGAAGAAACAGAACTGTGTGTAATCAACATAAATCTTCATACCGAAGAACTCATGCAATGCGTAATATTGATATTCAATAGCATATTGCACACAAGGAGTGTACGTAATAATGTTCAAAAGCTTAATAGCCATGGGAATGAACAAATATCCTTTTCTGTACTATCACAATTTTTTCTGGCCCTTGTCTTTGTTCTGAATCTTCCTTAGTGTTGCCTATTTTCCACCAAGTTGTGCTATTTATAGCAATTTAATCATTAGTAGACAGATTTTCTTATATATAATAACAAATCTTGCTACTTGCTGATGGTTCTGTAAGAGTCTCGTGGCCAAATATCATTCTAAGAAAAATGCTTAGGGTTCCTAGTAACAAAGAGAAGATAAGTTTTTTAAAACATTGGTGTTCCTTCTATGTATTTTATCTTAGAAGGGGCATGAAGGGAGAAAGAGGAGTAGCAAAATGTTCTCCCCTGAAAAGCAGTTACTATGTGAAAGTACATACTCTCTGTGTGAGATCAGGACATTCCTTCCTTCTATATGGCCTGAAGCCCTTACTTTGCGTCTTCAAACTTCGTTTGTACTCTGTTATTTATATAAACTATATAGTTATGAAAAAAAGGTTTTTTTACCCCAGTTACTACTGAATCTTCTCACTGCAGGGAACCTACTGTTCAGGAGGCAAAGCTTCTTGCTGTTAAGTTCAAGGCACACAACTTCAATTTTGCTAGATGAGTGTGTGTTTTCTATTTCTATTCCTGTTTTTATCTGCACACCACTTCACATCTGCAAATTTTCTCCTTAGCCTGTCACACATCATATGAAATTGAAATAGTGAAATCAGCCAGAAGAAACAAAATTTCTACTGGAGGTTGAAATCAGGCATTGAGATTTAAATCTCCAGTAACAAGTTTAATAGAGTTACTTCAGTGTTTTTGGCAAATCAAAGAGACAGGCATTGCCGTTCTACTGTTATCCTACACTTACTATAGCTGCTGAATTGTTTGCTTGCTTCAGAGCTATCTTGGTTGCTCATAGCCCAGGGGATCCACTGGAGCATTTCTACTGGTATTAAAAATCAGCTTTGAAACCAAAGACCCGAAGGGAAATGCTAACTCCTATTTTAAAAGTTCTTAGAGTTAGAAGAGAAAAATTAAAGAAAGGGAACTTTCTGGCTAACAACAAGAGAAGGACAATGGGTCAAGGTAATACGCATTAACATTAACCATGATAGCAACTTTTTGTTGTGTCATTTTTTACCTATGATGACCCTATCATGGGATTGTCTTGGTAAGATTTTTTCAGGGGGAGGGGGATGCCACAAGTAGAGGGTTAGAAAGTGTGACTTATCTAAGGTTTGCATGTCCAAGTAAAGATTCTAATCTTAGTCTCCAGAGTTGTAACCCAACACTCAAATAATGACACAGTGAGGGTCTTCATGAGGCATGAAAACACCACACTGGATATTGGAAAATGCAAAGAAACAATGGTTAATCAAAGCATCTCTACACAAATTATTATGATAGAGGGTTAATTTACACAAAAAATGAATTTCAAAGGATTTGAGAGTGTAGATCACTATAGTCTATAGATGGAATGAACAACTGTAGAGGCCAGAGGACAAATTTCCAACCCTGTGGTGACCAGGCATCTCCTCTTCTCCAAATGTGGCTGATCAGAATCTGAAATTAAAACCAGAAATTTCCCTTTTACTATCTATCTGGATTCAATCCCACACAGTGTCAGTTTTGTAAACCAATGTTGTTTGTCTGTGCAAAGAGTTATGAGAATCTGTAGGTCAGTCAGTCCAAATCAAATATTTTGTCAAATCAAAATTTTGCACACAACAACTCAAGCCCATGTGTTGAATAAAGTTTCAGGACTCAAATGACAAACTGAAACAATAAAAACAATATGAATTGAGAAAGTTGTAGGAAACCAGTATGTGCAGACCTAGCATGACACTGAATATTAGTTTTTGGAAGGCACTAACAGAGGAGAGTTATCACTTTCATGTCCTGCTTTTCGGCTTCCCAGAACATATATCTGAACAATCTGAGAAAAGGATGATATAGAAGAACAATGTTTATGTCAGACTGTAGTACAGTAATTTTTTATTTTATTTTACTACACCTCCATCACCTGGATATTTTAAAAAATCTTATATCTTTTCTTTTAGGAATGTATGGCTGAGTCAAGTTATTTCCAATCCATTCCATTATTGTATGTATCCATTGTGTTCCAGTTCAGCAATCACATGAAGTTCTTAAAAAAACTACATTTTGTTTGCATCTGAATAAAATATATAACCATGAGACATCACAATGGTACATTTAATTCCCCCAGAAGACTACAAACAAAAATAGATTTAAATCATAAATCTGCATTTGCACATTATACAAAAAAATACATGAGGGCAACATAAATGGTTAATAAAGTATCTACAGAAAACACAGTGTAATATCAAATGTTCCAGATTCAGATAAACTGTCTCTAAATATCTCATGACTAACTTTCAGTGACAATCTGAACTTTTTTTTAGCAACTTCAAGAATATTTTTTCATAGTGTATAATTATTTTCGCTTTACCTAATCTCCCACTGTTTGGTCAGTTGCACTCAGAGTAATCTTTGGTGTAAGTAATATATATGTATGTGTGTGTGCATGTAAGCATGTGTGCACACACAAATACACACACATCTAAATTATAACGCTCTCCTTATACTTGTTGAATTTGTTAAGACCATGAGAGCAAACTTTTTTCCCCAGTCTCAACCTTTTCATGGTTGAACAAAATGCATTTCCCTAGAAGAACCCTACTTGCAGACCCATGGTGTATCGTCAACAAAATTCCCATTTTCAGTCATCAGTGGAGATTAATTGTGTTGTTATAAAAAAGCCAGTCAGTCTAGGATGCATTGAGATCAAAAACATGCCTCCTTCACTTATTAACTGGCAAATTCATTCTATGTTTAATTAAGAGTCCAGCATTCTCAAATAACACGCACCTCTGGACAGAAGGAGCCAACTGGAGGGCCAGAGGGGAGCAATTGAATCCCCCTGCGAAGGACCAGTTGGTTCTGGCTGGCATTCCCGTCAGTTGACTAAAGAAGAGGGACTAAAGAAACCTTGCTTCAGGTAGCCCCCTCCTCTCTGCATTCACTTCCCCCTTTACCTCCCCCCCTTTGCCCGATTTAAGAGTATGCCCTTTAGGGATAGTCCCCCAAAAAACCCCAGGAGAATACCAACTAATACACCACTTATCCTACCCAACTGGCCAATCAGTTAATGATGCCATCCCATCAGAGCTGTGCTCAGTACAGTACACCTCATTTGACAAGGCCGTTAGGGAGGTCCGTAGGAAAGGTTTGGGTGATGAACTGGCAAAATGTGACATAAAGTCAGCCTTTCGCTTTTTCCCAGTACATCCTGAGGATTTCTCCCTGCTAGGCTTTGCCTTTAAGGGTTCCTTCTTCATAGATAGGACTCTTCCTATGGGGTGTTCAATCTCCTGCAGTGCATTTGAGAAATTTAGTACATTCCTGGAATGGGCCATTCGAGCCCGCTCAGGATTGTCTGGTGTAGTTCACTATTTGGATGATTATTTATTCATAGGCAGAGCCGGTTTGGGCCAATGCGCTAGTTTAATGGTCCAGTTCAATCAATTAACAGCACCATTGGGGATGCCGTTGGCACATGAAAAATCAGAGGGCCCCAGCACCAGGATCACATTTTTGGGAATTGAATTGGATACAGTACATCAGTTCTCACGCCTGCCAATGCATAAAGTGCTTGATCTTAAGGACAGGATACAATCATTCCTTGCAAGGCATAAGGCAACGCTCAGGGAATTCCAAAGCCTCATGGGGCATCTCAACTTTGCATGTAGAGTAGTCGTTTCAGGTAGGCCGTTTCTACGTAGACTCTGTGATGCCATATCGGGGATTGTACGGCCACACCACAGAATATGGATAAACAGGGAAATTCATAATGATTTAGGGGTTTGGCAGAATTTTTTGGATGACTTTAATAGAGTCTCCTTTTGGCGAAACGAACTTCGACTTCAGGACACCTTGCAGGTGGGTTTTGGCATTTACTTCAAGGGACACTGGTGTTCATCCCTGTGGCCACCATCCTGGGCACAAGCAGGCATATTGACTGATTTAACATTCCTTGAATTTTTCCCTATCATGGTTGCTGTTAAGTTGTGGTCCTCTGAGTTTTCTAACTCAACAGTGCATTTCTGGTGTGACAATGCGGCCACCATCCAGGTGATTAATTCTATGACAGCCAGATCCCCCAGAACCAATGCCCTGTTGAGGGAGTTTGTGCTCACTTGCCTGAGACATAACATCCTATTTTTGGCCCGGCACATAGCAGGCGTTGACAATGGGATAGCAGATGCTCTTTCCCATCAACAGATATCTCGCTTCAGACAACTCACTCTAGACGTGGAGGATGCCCCAACCCCATTGCCTTCGGAGTTATGGAAGTTTGGAGAAAGGAACTTAGGTGGGATACAGGCTTGTCTTTAGCACCAGCAACAAGGAAGCAGAATGGTAGGGTGGTGGTGGAATTTGAGCACATTCAGCATGCTCAATGTTTGGCCCATCCTGGTGGATGATGTATTATTCTTTTGTACCTATTTACATTTTAAAGGTTTGACACCTCCTTCCATACGAACCAAGGTTGCTGCCCTGTCATTTGCATCAAAGGCATTGGGATTCCCAGATTTCTAAAATGAATTTCGAATTCAGAAGATACTGGAAGGGTGGGCACAAAAAAGGGGCAGATTGAGGGACCAGCGTAACCCTTTATCTCTAGCCACATTGCAAGGGCTCACCAATACATGGAGGCACATCTGTAGTTCCCCCTATGAGGCACTCCTGTTTCATGCTGCGGCCCTGACAGCATTTATTGGGGCTTTTAGGGTGAGTGAGCTCATGCCAATGTCCAAGGGTGATAGGTCTGGTAAGGCGCTGTTATGGGAAGATTTACAGATGCTGCCACATCAGATAAGACTAACCCTTAGGTCATCAACAACAGACCAGAAAGGCAGGGGCAGGTTGGTGGAATTCAATGCCAACAGTACTACAGACCTCTGCCCAGTCATAGCTTTACAACAATATGCTTTTTTAAAGAGGAAATACCCCTGGTTATCTGTTTTGCCACAACAATGGCATCCCTCTCACCAAATACCAATTTTGGAATGTAACTTCAAAAGCTTTGGGGATGCTAGGGATTTGGCACTCACTCCTTTAGAATAGGGGCTGCATCTACGGCCTTTATGGTGGGCATGGATTCTCAGGATATACAACAAATTGGAAGATGGTGTTCACAGGGATTCAAGAGATACATCAGGCCTTTCCCGGGGAAGGGTGGGTTATAATTAACCTCTTTGTTGTTAGTTTGCAGAGCCACTCCGCAGCGCCAAAGGGTCCTAATCTGTGGACACAGCATGATTTACTGTGCAGGATGGCAAGCCCGTCGGACCCATGTGGGCTCACAGTTGGGCTTGGCAAAGTTCTGCGCAGTGGAATGGTTTGGAAAAGGCGGCCTGCAGTGGAATGCACTGCTGCCACTGCTTTTTGAGGAATGCAAGGGACCACCCCCCGATATCCTCGTGTTGCATTTGGGGGGCAATGACCTGGGACTACTTAAGGAAATAGCCATAAGCCTACAAGGTCAGTATGACCTCAACTACATTCACAAGAGATGGCCCGGGGTTCACATCATCTGATCGGCTCTGTTGCCACGATGGGTTTGGAGGGTTGATGGTGATCCAAGGGCAATAGAGAGGGCAAAATTAAAAGTAAATAGGCAACTAAGTAAGGGTGTGGAGAAATTAACAGGCCAGTACCTCCCTCATCCAGAAGTTGTTTTCCATAAGCCAGAGCTTTACAGACCGGACAGGGTGCATCTATCAGTGGAAGGGAACAACATATTCTTAGCAAATCTTAAAAGGGGTTTGGAGCTCACTCTGGAAGTGAGGGGGGGGAGAAAAGACACTAGGCAGACGCCTGAGTCTTTTTGTGGCAGGAAGTGGGGGAGAACTTGGATCGGTGTACACCTTGGCACCCTTCCATACTGGGGTGAAAGCGATTTTGGATTATCTCTGTAGGCTCTATGGCTTAGGGGGTTCCCAAAATATCTCCCTTAGGGCTTACCTTGGGGGGTTCACTTCTCTCCTAGGGGGCTTTATGGTCTGGGGGAGAGGTACCTAGGGATGGCCTTCTAGTAATGACAGGCCAGGACAGCAAACCATCAATGTGGAGTGCCCCCGGGGTCAGATGTTTCACCCAGTGGTTGGCTTGGCAGGTGGTCCCAAAAGATATCTGGCCTCACCATTACCCATGTCACAGTGCTCTCCCCCACAACTAGTCAATTATCTCAATTACCAGTTTTATAATTAGGTCAATAAATGGCCCATTTATTTCTCCACATCTTGTGTCTGGTCTCTTTATTTCGTGGTGGGGATTCAATTATCTTAGCTATTAGTAATTTAGTAAAATAGTAAATTAACTATATGTGTGCATCTCACCAACTAAAATTTTATAGAATCTTATCCAAATGTTGATCATTGCTACTTGTAGTATATTTACTAAACCCGTGCTCTCAATGAAAAAAAAAATGTTTCAATACTCATTACAAAACTGGGAAGGGGGGGTGCAAATCATTTTTGAGTGTACATCGGAAATTATGGACCTACATGTTTTTTTTAACTATAATGTTCTTTGTTAAGTAATTGAGCAAGTGGGAAAATTTCAGGGGCTCATTTCTCCATCATTTTAGAGCTATTGTGATGAAACTTACTATAATTGTACCACACATTTTCCACTGTCAGCTCACCAAGTTTCAGAATGTTACACTCACCCACTAATCTTTGAGGAATTCTTGATTTTTTTTACAAACAATAAATATATATTTAAAAAAACCCACAAGACCTATCTACGTGAATTCTATGTACAATGCACAAGATAACTAGGGTATCAATCCCCCCAAGTTTTAAAAAAATCCACACATCTACTTATTTTTGCGGATTTTTAGAATTTAGACAAAGACATTCATACCCAAAAACCCACAGCAGCAATTGGCTTGAATGTCTATTTAACAGTGTGTCTATATGCCACACAATTAACCATAGAAGTTAAACTTAACAAAGATTTATACTATTACTTACTTACTTTAGTCCTCTTAGTAGATTCAATAATTTTATTTATTATTATTTGGCAGATTCTAAATAGCTGGCTCCTGCAGCCCTCATTGGGGCTTTCTGATGCTAAACACTGCATTCTGGGAAATGTAGTTAAGGGCAGGGCCTTTTGAATTCTCTGCCACAGGGGCCTTCCCTTCCCAAACTATGTTTCCCACACTCCTGTGTTTTCAGTCTCCTGTCCAGTTCAGCTAGTCCCAGCTGCCCTTTCTTATGGTGACTAGCAAGCAGCCCTGGGTCTTAATTTAAACACTAGCAATGGCCTCTTTGGCTTTGCCAAAGTTGTTTAATGGTTATACTGAAAATTAAACTGACTTTGGGAAGCTTCTGAATGTTACAGAATCTTAATAAAAATTATTGATGTTTTTTTTCTTATTTTTTCTCTCTCCCTTTCCTGCATGTTTCTTAATAGCGATTCATTTGCATGCATGTAATGAATTACTAATGAGTTATAAGGACTAACAATAGTTTTCCACAACCCTAATATTTACCTAACAAGATACTGAACATTGCCATTTAAAATATGTTGCATTAGTTCAAATTATTCATGTACGCCATGTTTGTATTATATGAGCATCAAATATGCACATGTCATTTGTTCATAGCATGCCACATCTCATACAGTGATATACACACATTACAGTATATCCAAGGCTTTGTTGTGCATTTGCATACAGTGTACTAATTCAGCATAGCTATTTTATGGAGCATTGTTTTACATAGACTGGCTTCTAACATTTGCAATCAATCTGCTTTTAATGAGATTATACATAAGTTACTTACATTTACCATGTCCACTGATGGATGCATTTCACCATTTCTCATGCCAGCTTTTGGTTTAGCTAACTGGGGGTTCTAGATTATTCTGCTTTGCCTTTCTTTGGGGTAAGCTATATTCTCGGCACCTTTTCCTTTACCAAATACTTTTGTTGCCAGCCATGCCCAAAATAGAGTATTATTTCTATTTCTCCAATGGATTTGCATTAAACATTGACAATCAGAAAATACCTTTCAGTGATATTAGTGTGAAGTTCTATAAATGCACACAAAGATGGTTTCTAGCATTTCCCTGCCACAAAGACAATTGCCAATGCCAATGTTACTGCTGATGGTACCTGCGTTCGTTTGTGTTCCTGGACTTCTGCTTCATTTGGTGCTGTTCTAACATCACATCATTCTTATCTTCTTCCAACTGAAGAAACGTTGGCCATGTCCCACCTCTCCCTTCTATCATGGGATGTCTGCATTTATAGTGTATCAATTATTTAAAACTTTTGAATAAGCTCGCAGGGATGGTGCATTGTACATGCTGTTTTTCACATCTAATTCTTCCAATTTTCCTTTTTGAACAAAAATGTATGTCTAGATTTTGTAGAGTCCTAGTTTGTCTTTGCACATTTACACTCTATTCATGTGAATTATCTTGAATTTTTCCTTTTTATAAAAACCATCCTTGTTTCACTACATCACTTTATTGAAATCTGGCTGCATCCTTTCTTAGCAAGCATTGTGAGCTATATGCTTTGAAGCCCAGGCACAAACTCAAACCTATTCTTACAACATTTTATTCTCACTACACATAAGCGGTGCGGTGCCATTTAAGCTTATAATGCTTAACATATTTTAGTCCTTTAATTCAACATGTAGACCACGAAATGGTAAAATAGATGGCACAATTCCTATACTACAACAAAATATTCAATGATATTTAAAATAATGGTAAGCCTTTTCAAGAAAGGGGACAGAACAGACTGCGGGAACTATCACGGTATCTCCCTTAACTGTACAAAGATCCCACTTGGCCACCACGCTCACCAAGAGATGCAATAAAAGCAAAACATTCCCATCACATAAACCAGCTGTGGCATGTTCCGCTTTTTCACACAAAAACTAGACAACTACATCTGCTCCAAATGCAAACAGATGACTCTGATGGAGGATCCAACAGCTCGAGCACCGTATTAAGACCCTTAAGGACATTCAGGCACTCGAGCTCTTCTTGGACACTGCACAACACGCTGCTGTAGATCAGCAGCCTGCATCACACCAACACCACCAAGACCATGATCAGGAACCTTATGGGGAGATCAACTCAAAGGTAGACAACCCTCAGGCTTGGAAGGAGGTCACCCATAGAAGGAGATGCAGGACCAGGCAGCCTCCGCAGAACTCCTCTGCTCAGCTGCATTTACACAACAGATTTGAAATTCTTACATCATTAACATACAATCAGGAAACACATCTTGTGGAGGACCACAGTTTCTTAGATACCACTCAGTGGACCACCCTGGATCAATGCGCAGGGGATAGCCCTGACGGGGACAGTGCATCACCACAGTCACACTTATGTAATCATGCAAATGCTCCATCCCCAATCATAGACCAGGAGCAACAGGAACATCCTTGGGAGAGTAATGGGCTCTCGGATGTATCTCAATGGATTGTCATTGATGAATGCACTGGGGATGTTGAGGAGGAGGACAACACTTTACACCTACATGATTCACTTCAACAGGAACACTCTTCAGGGGAAATACACACTGTCTTGCACAAAAGGGACCCTGTCAATCCTCAAAGGAAACAGGTCTTGGTAGTAGGTGACTCCCTCCTTAGAGGAACGGAAGCAATCATTTCCAGACCAGATGGGATGGCTCGAGAAACATGCTGCCTCCCGGGGGCAAAAATACACCATATCACTCAGAGGCTCAGCAGGCTCCTAAAGCCCCATCACCCTCCCCACCTTATGTTGATTCATGTAGGTACCAATGACACCGCTAGGCATACTTTTCAAAAGATCACAAATGATTTTCGAGCTCTGGGAACAAAGCTAAAACTGTATAATGTACATGTGATCTTTTCATCCCTCCTCCCTGTTGTAGGACACGGCTCTACAAGGGCCGGAAAAATAGTACAGGTCAATAACTGGCTCAGAAAATGGTGTCAAGAGGAGCATTTTGGCTTCCTTGACCATGGTCTACTCTTCCAAGAGGATGGACTACTGGCAAGCGATGGGGTGCATCTCACACAAGTAGGAAAACATCTTTTTGCACACAGACTCACAAACTTCATCAGGCGCACTTTAAACTAAATCCACTGGGGGAGGGGAACAACAGCCTGGCGAACACTATATTACCCACGACCACAGGGAACCGCCGAAAGGCTAAACGGAGGGCTGCACAAACACAGCAAGGACGAAGTACAGAGAGCACAATAATCCCAAATAAACAGTTCGAGGGGAGGTCACAGGGGCTTACATGTCTTTACACTAATGCTCAGAGCATGGGAAATAAGCAAGATGAACTCCAACTCCTAGCACAGCACCACACATACGATGTCATAGGCATCACTGAAACCTGGTGGGATGACTCCCATCACTGGAATTTAACCATTGAGGGCTATAACCTCTTTCACAGAAATAGAACAAAGGGGAGAGGAGGGGGAGTAGCTTTATATGTCAAAAACAGTTACGTTGCAGAAGAAATGCAAGACTGTAATCCGGGAAACCAGCTTGAAAGCATCTGGATAAGAATCAAGGGAACCGGGACTCAAAAAGATCTTGTCGTGGGTGTCTACTACAGACCTCCGAGTCAGGATGAAGGACTTGATGAAGCCTTCTGTCAACAGCTGACCAAACAGGCACAAAGAAGAGATATAGTAGTCATGGGCGATTTCAATTATCCCGATATCTGCTGGAAAACAAACTCAGCCAAGAGTACAAAGTCCAACAAATTCCTCACTTGCCTTGCAGATAATTTTATGGTCCAGAAGGTAGAAGAGGCAACAAGGGGATCAGCAACTCTTGATCTAATCTTAACAAATGTGGAAGACCTGATCAATACAGTTGAAGTGGTTGGATCCTTAGGGGCAAGTGACCATGTGCTCCTGCAGTTTGCAATACAAAGGAATGCTGAAACTAAGACAAGTCAAACACGCATTCTGGACTTTAAGAGAGCTGACTTCCAAAAAATGAAGGAATTACTGAGCGGCATTCCATGGATGCCGATATTAAAAAACAAGGGAGTTAAGGATGGATGGGAGTTTTTCAAAAGTGAAATACTCAAGGCGCAAATGCAAACAGTGCCAACAAAGAAGAAAAATAAGACAAGTGCAAAGAAGCCAGAATGGATGTCCAAAGAACTTCTAACTGAGCTAAATCTCAAAAGTGACATGCACAAGAAGTGGAAAAGGGGAGAAATCACCAAAGAAGAATTCAAACGTATAGCCAACACCTGTAGGGAAAAGGTTCGCAAGGCTAAAGCGCAAAATGAGCTCAGGCTTGCCAGGGACATAAAAAACAACAAAAGAGGCTTTTTTGCTTACGTTGGTAGAAAAAGGAAGAAAAAGGAGGCGATGGGGCCATTGCAAGGAGAAGATGGGGTGATGGCGACAGGGGACAGGGAAAAGGCAGAACTACTTAATGCCTTCTTTGCCTCGGTCTTCTCAGAAAAAGAAAGCCATCTTCAACCTCAGCAACACGGAATGGATTGGGGGAAATCCAACCCCAAATAGGGAAACAAGTTGTCCAGGAACACTTGGCCTCTCTAAACGAATTCAAGTCCCCAGGGCCAGATCAGCTACACCCAAGAGTACTGAAGGAACTAGCGGAAGTTATTTCAGAACCACTGGCAATTATCTTCGAGAGTTCTTGGAGAACGGGAGAAGTCCCAGCAGATTGGAGGAGGGCGAATGTGGTCCCTATCTTCAAGAAGGGAAAAAAGAACGACCCAAACAATTACCGTCCGGTCAGCCTCACATCAATACCAGGCAAAATTCTGGAAAAGATCATTAAGGAAGTGGTCTGCGAACACTTAGAAACAAATGCGGTCATTGCTAATAGTCAACACGGATTTACCAAAAACAAGTCATGCCAGACTAACCTGATCTCTTTTTTCGATAGAGTTACGAGTTGGGTCGATACAGGGAATGCTGTGGATGTAGTGTACCTGGATTTCAGTAAGGCCTTCGACAAAGTCCCCCACGATCTTCTGGCAAACAAACTAGTAAAATGTGGGCTAGACAAAACTACAGTTAGGTGGATCTGTAATTGGCTAAGCGAACGAACCCAAAGGGTGCTCACCAATGCGTCGTCTTCATCATGGAAAGAAGTGACAAGTGGAGTGCCGCAGGGCTCCGTCCTGGGCCCGGTTCTGTTCAACATCTTTATTAACGACTTAGACGAAGGGTTAGAAGGCACGATCATCAAGTTTGCAGACGACACAAAACTGGGAGGGATAGCTAACACTCCAGAAGACAGGAGCAGAATTCAAAACGATCTTGACAGACTAGAGAGATGGGCCAAAACTAACAAAATGAAGTTCAACAGGGACAAATGCAAGATACTTCACTTTGGCAGAAAAAATGGAAATCAAAGATACAGAATGGGGGACGCCTGGCTTGACAGCAGTGTGTGCAAAAAAGACCTTGGAATCCTCGTGGACAACAAGTTAAACATGAGCCAACAATGTGATGCGGTTGCTAAAAAAGCCAATGGGATTCTGGCCTGCATCAATAGGGGAATAGCGTCTAGATCCAGGGAAGTTATGCTCCCCCTCTATTCTGCTTTGGTCAGACCACACCTGGAATACTGTGTCCAATTTTGGGCACCACAGTTGAAGGGAGATGTTGACAAGCTGGAAAGCATCCAGAGGAGGGTGACTAAAATGATTAAGGGTCTGGAGAACAAGCCCTATGAGGAGCGGCTTAAAGAGCTGGGCATGTTTAGCCTGCAGAAGAGAAGGCTGAGAGGAGACATGATAGCCATGTACAAATATGTGAAGGGAAGTCATAGGGAAGAGGGAGCAAGCTTGTTTTCTGCTGCCCTGCAGACTAGGACACGGAAGAATGGCTTCAAAATACAGGAAAGGAGATTCCACCTGAACATCAGGAAGAACTTCCTCACTGTGAGAGCTGTTCGACAGTGGAACTCTCTCCCCGGGGCTGTGGTGGAGGCTCCTTCCTTGGAGGCTTTTAAGCAGAGGCTGGATGGCCATCTGTCGGGGGTGCTTTGAATGCGATTTCCTGCTTCTTAGCAGTGGGTTGGACTAGATGGCCCATGTGGTCTCTTCCAACTCTACTATTCTATGATTCTATGATTCTATGATTCTAACCTCCGCTGGGAAAATCCTCGCAAGAATCCTTGCAAACCGCCTTCTCCCTGTCTCAGAAGACACCCTCCCAGAATCCCAGAATGGCTTCCATCCCTCCAGAGAAACAGTGGACATGATCTTCACTGTTCGACAGCTCCAAGAAAAATGCAGGGAACAAAACTAACCTCTGTACATGGCATTCATTGACCTTGCAAAGGCATTCGACACAGTGAATCACAGCGCTCTCTGGACCATCCTCCAAAAAATCGGGTGCCCTGACAAATTTGTAAACATCCTTTGGCTCCTCCATGATGACATGATGGCAACAGTCTTGGAGAGCAACGGCTCCCAAAGTGACCCATTTAAGGTGGAATCAGGTGTCAAGCAGGGATGTGTTATTGCCCCTACCTTATTTTCCATCTTCATCGCTATGATACTTCACCTTGTTGATGGGAAGCTTCCCACCGGAGTGGAAATCATCTATCGGACAGATGGCAAGCTATTTAACCTCAGCAGACTGAGAGCCAAAACCAAGGTCACCACAACATCTGTTATAGAACTCCAATATGCCGATGACAACGTAGTCTGTGCACACTCAGAAGAAGTCCTACAAGCCACTCTAAACACCTTCACAGAAGCATACGAGAAGCTCGGCCTCTCATTGAACACCGAGAAAACCAAAGTGCTCTTCCAACAGGCACCAGCTAATCCCTCTGCAATGCCAGAAATACAGCTTAATGGTGTAACATTAGAAAACGTTGACCATTTCCGCTACCTTGGCAGCCACCTCTCCACAAAAGTCAACATTGACACTGAAATGCAACACCGCCTGAGCTCTGTGAGCGCAGCATTTTTCAGAATGAAGCAGAGAGTGTTTGATGACTGGGACATCCATAGAGATACCAAGGTGCTTGTTTATAAAACCATTGTCCTCCCAACCCTGCTCTACATCTACAGACATCACACCAAACTCCTGGAGGGTTTCCATCAGTGTTGCCTCAGAAAAATCCTCCAAATCTCTTGGGTAGACAGGCGGACAAATGTCAGCGTGCTGGAAGAAGCAAAGACCACCAGCACTGAAGTGATGCTCCTACGCCATCAACTCCGCTGGACTGGCCACGTTGTCCGGATGTCCGATCACCATCTCCCAAAGCAGTTGCTCTACTCCACACTCAAGAATGGGAAACGTAATGTTGGTGGGCAGGAAAAGAGATTTAAAGATGGGCTTAAAGCCAACCTTAAAAATTGTGGCATAGACACTGAGAACTGGGAAGCTCTGGCCCCTGAGCACTCTAGCTGGAGGTCAGCTGTGACCAGCAGTGCTGCAGAGTTCAAAGAGGCACAAATGGAGGGCTTAAGGGAGAAACGTGCCAAGAGGAAGGCCCATCAAGTCAACCCTGACTGACACCACCTTCCACCTGGAAACCGATGTCCTCACTGTGGGAGAACATGCAGATCAAGAATAGGTCTCTTCAGCCATCTACGGACACACCCCCAAGACCCTATAACTGGAGGACCATCATCCTCGGCCTACGAGGGATTGCCTAAGTAAGTAATAAGTAATGATAAGCCTGCAGGCAAATATTTTTGCAAATACTATTGCAGGCAAAATAACTAGCTTTCTCTTCTAACAAGGCATCTAGCCAGCCCCCCCCCCTCCCATTTTCCTTCTAAAACTACTGGAGGGGCCTGGCTGTGCCCTCAGACTCCTTGGAGTAAGCTTCTGGTGCATTATTTTGATGCATCATAAGCTTACTCCAGGGATCTGAGGACACAGCCAGGCCCCTCTAGTAAACTTAGAGGGGAAATGGGGAGCTGGAACCTGGAAGGGTGGGAGTGCCATCATGCTCCCTCAAGCTCTTAGAGTCCAAAGAACTGGGATAGCAATGGGGATTGGCCCTCAGGATCGCCAAAGGAGGTCCTGAAAGCCAATCCCCACCAGCCCAACACCTCAAAAAATCCGGAACTTTCAGTAAGGCCTGGCTCTTTTGAGATTTCTTTTTATTCTGGAAAATGGGAATCCATATTTACTCTGGGTTAATCCAGAACCCATCATGGGTTTTGGACCTATCTGGAAGGGCCCTAAATTAGGTATGTCTAACTGCCTAACTGGCAGATGTCTAGTGTCAGAGGCCATAGTAACTCCAACCCATCTCCTAGTAAAAGTGGCCAAATTTTCTACTGTCTTTATAAGGCAACTTGCTGTAGCCTACACTCTATCCCTTATTTGCTTATATCTCAGCAAATATATGTTCATTGTCAGGAGTTGTGGTGTCAATTGCCAAAGACAAGCAAAAATCAGACTGCAAAAACTTTCTCTATCCCTCATCTCTAATATCTCAGCAGGTGTACATTCAGTGTCAGTAATTCGGGACTTAGTTGCCAGAGGCAAGCAAAGCTCATAGCAACACATGCAGGACCAATTTAACATGTTTGGAAATACATTAGGAGCTACGAGCTGTGTCATAATTAAAGGTCATATATTTGAACTTCTGTTTCAGTACAATAAAGGCTATCCAATATCTAATACATCAGTGTGTTCATTTAAATAAGTGGTGCATCTTCTCTGTAAAATAAATGCAGTTTGACACCACTTTAACTGTCATGACTCAATGCTATGGTATTATTTGAATTGTAATTTGGTGAGGCACCATCACTTTGTTTGGCAGAGAAAGCTAAAGATCATGTAAAACTACAACTCCTTTAATTCCATAGCATTGAGCCATGGCAGTCAAAGTGCTGTTAAACTAAATTAATTCAATAGTGTTGATGTCCCCATGTACACTTAAGAAGAAAACAGACCCAATGAATTAAATGAAACTTACTTCAGTGAAATGTATATAGGATTTTATTGTTAACTTTATCAAAACTAACAATGTTCAAATATATAAAAAAAGATTTGCCCAATTCTCCAGACTTCAGTAAAAATAATTTAACGTTAGTTTTGCCATTCACAAATATCCACAAAATAATGGACTGTGGAAGGAATAGGAATATATGTAGTACAATAAACCTTTTCTGCTATTCGAGGTTTTCTACAGTTCCAAGGAATGCAGGAAGATGCTGTGAAGAAATGTGTTCATGTCTCTCTTCCCACTTTCTGAGGATTTAAGCCCATTTAATGCATTCCACAGAGAGGAGATAGTGAACATGAAAATAATTTTTTTGTAGAGGAGGTCCATGACCTCAAAGCTTACAACTCTTGACTCCCAGAAGCATGACACATAGATTATTGGAGATATTATATCTGAAATACCTATGGTGTCAAATATTTATGAAGTTATGTAATTATTTTCATTTGCTTTATGCTGGCCTTACATAAATGTCAAAGCATAAAGCATAAAACAAACCATTTTTTCCAAACAGTTACTGTATTTCAAAAGCTCAGTGTCTCCAGGTATTTGAACAGATGACTCATTCTTTCTACCACCAACATTGAGATTCCTCCCACCCTCACCCTACCTCAGCACTTGCTTCTTTCCCTGCAGGGCTAGGAACACTGAGGTATTGGACGATAAAAGCTGTGGCATTTTTATGTCTCAAAAAGCTATTTTAGGTCATATACGAAGCTTTTACAGCTCCCTCTGGGTCTATACAGTTGGATTTAAGCAAAAGCATGAGACTTTACCAGAGGAAAATACCCTGATGGAGTCATTTTACTAAAGCTCATCCATTTATGAAACACCCTGCCTCACTTTCTGGATCTAGATATAGCCTACTTAGGAATGAGGTGGGGGGTTTCATAAGGACAGGGATATGGTATTAGCAATAGCCAAATAAAAACCAAAATAAGGAATTGAAAGCCCCATACATCAGCAAGTGGATATTCTACTGGAGAAACATCAGAAAGTATATATGAGGAGTTTCTGTAGGATTGAATGGGCTTCCTCTTCCATATGATTCACCCATTTGCCCATGTTGAGTTCCACTTTGCCTGAATTCCAGTGAAATTTCTAAAATACATTTTGGAAGTAAAATAGATACAATTAGGCTATATATGTTGGCTAGTTCATTATAAAACTAGCTATTCCTCTATCCCAAGACCAGCAAGTGTGTGAGTGTGCATTAAGAAAACACTGTAAAATATATTCCTGTTGTCAGCCCATCTGATTATGTATTCTTTTTCCTTCTGGTTGTTGTGATTGTTTCTTATGGTCTTCACTGTTTTACGAGTTGTATAGGTCTTTAATTTTGTTTAATAATATGTGTATTGTGTTGCTTGTAATGTATGTTGCTGTTTTTATGCTTGTAAACTGCCCTGAGTCCCTTTGGGGAGAGAAGGTGGTATATAAATAAAGTTTTACTTACTATATATGTATATATATAGAAATTTTTACAATGCAATCAGAGGTGCACAGATTAACTCCTGTATTCTGCCTGCTGATTCCTGTGTCAAAACTATGATTCTGTGGGCAATACCATCCTCAGTAAATAGAAGAGTTATTTGCAATGATACCAAATGCAGGATCTTTTCAAAAGATCTTCATGAACTAAAATATACAGTACATCTACTATGTATAATAAATGTTGTTTAACACTACATTCACTTCTGTGGCTCCATGCTATGTAATCCTCAGATTTATAATTTGGCGAGGCACCAGCGCTCATTGGCAAAGAAGGCTAAAGGCTAAAACCGCAAGCTCCAGAATTCCATAGCATTAAGCCATTACAGTTAAATTGGTGTCAAACAACATTTATTATACAGTGTAGATCAGGCATGGGAAAACTTTAGCCCTCCAGGTGTTTTGGACTTCAACTCCCAGAAATCCCAGCCAGCTTACTGGTTGTTAGGAATTGTGGGAGTTGAAGTCCAAAGCTCCTGGAGGGCCAAAGTTTGTCCATGCCTGGTGCAGATGCATCCATAGTCTTCCTAAGTGTGAAATGCACTTTGAGTCAAATAAATGCATTTTGCCCCCAAAACAGTAATTTGCCCACAAAAATGTTGATATGTTCATGTGGTCAATGTCCTACCATGCTGATGGTGGTGAAAGTGTGGGGGCACAGAATGATAGAGACCAAGTATGAGATATGCTCACAGACTTCTATCTGGATGGTTAAACGCTTGAGTTTTGTTTTCACCTTTGTTTAATTGAGCATGAAGGACTGCAATGAGATTTTAGCCAGCAAAGTCAAAAACCTACTGCTGGCCTTAGTACATAAAACTCCACAACAAAGTTTAGTACATGGGATGTTGGAAGGCAGAACATGTATGCACATGCACATCTTCAGTTCTACCAGTTTAAAATCTATTCTTGCATAGGACTAAAAAGTACTATTACATCTGAATTGATTTCAGACAGAAAATTGTTTTTCCCTCAATGCCCATGATTACACATATATATTGATCAAAATGCTCAAAACAGAATATTGGTGATATCATCCCTAATACTACCACTGTGGTCTTTGTTGTTGTTGCTCCTGTTATTTTTAAAGTACTTGACATTTTTATTCAATTCAGTATGTATTGCCCAGTTTCTAAGTCCCCTGCCATGTCTTTTCTTTTCTTGTGCTGTCTCTATTCCCCTTCAATCAAACCTTTTTTTCTTTCTTGATAATCTTTTTATTCCTTCTACTCATATGCTCAATCATATTTCTCATCTCCTAACCCACTTCCCATCCTTATAAAAAAAAAAATCAAAAGTCTGACTTTCCCAAACATAGGCACACAATATATTCACAAATACATTTACTCATCTGGATCATTAAAGAGATTTAGAATAGCTTTATATGCATCATTCATTTCTATTTGGAGATTTTATAGATAAACAGAAGATTGAGTGCTACACATGGTAGATATCTGAAGACCAAAAATATTCACATCCTCATTGAAAAAAGGAATTTTTATATCTGCGATTCATTACATATTGGAACATCCATGTGGACAATTCACATGGATTTCCAATGCATAAAATGATTTTTTTTAACAAAAGACATTGATTCTGTAAAAAATGCACAGAATACATTTATTTTTAAAAGTATGAAGTTATATGATGATGATGATGATGATGATGATGATGATGGTGATGATGATAACTTCCTACGTGGACTTGGAGCGGCTCACACAGGGACAAGCCCAATACAGTCAAATAATATCATAAAATCAACAATTAAGACATCAAGAAACACGTTTAAAAACAAATTAAACAAGTCATAGTTTAAAATAGGCATAATTAAAATATTAAACAATAATCCAAGGCTTTAAAAGGTCCAATATAGGATCACAGTCTGGGCAACAGTCAGAGCCGGCCCTAGGTATTTTTCAAGTGTAGGCGAACAGAATTTTGGCACCCCCCCCCCAAACCAATCACTGAAAAATAAAAGCGTTGGATAAGCGAAAATGTTGGATAATAAGGAAGTATAAAGGAAAAGCCTATAAAACATCAAATTACATTATGATTTTAAAAATTAAGCACCAAAACATCATGTTTTACAAAAAATCAATAGAAAAAGCAGTTCAATACATGGTAATGTTATGTAGGAATTACTATATTTGCAAATTTAGCACTAAACATTGAACAGGGATATAGGGCAGTGTGGACTTAGATAACCCAAATAGCCCTCAGTATTAAAAAAAACCCTCTAAAATCAGGACAATAAATAAAGAACAACACTCTGAAAACAGAAGAAATCCAGACAGTAAACAATCAGGGACAGCTAACTTCTCCCAAAAAAAGATTCTCCCAGGCAAGAAGAAGCCAGGCCTTGAAGCCACAGGGCCATTAAATGCTAATCAAGGTGATTAATTACAACATTCACACCTGCTTCAAAGAAAAGTTCTTTCTCCCACCCTGGACCTTCTACAGATATATAAACCCCACATACCTAGCTTCCAAGTTCCTACAGACCTCACAATCTCTGAAGGCCCCAAAGGTGGGCTTGCGTGGTGCAAAGGTGGGTCTGCGCTGGCCGGAAGGCCCAGCGCGGCCGCTGGAAGGCCCGAAAGAGAAGGAGGTGGAGAGTGGTGCCCTCCTCCCAGGACGATGGTGCCCCCGGGACGATGGCGCCACAGGCAAATGCCTATTTCGCCTTATGGTTGGACCGCCTCTGGCGACAGTCAAACTGATGAAAGGAGTGTCTATTACAGAATAGAACATACATCAAATAGACACAACAAGTAGGGAAGATAAATCTGAAGGGAAATCAAACTATAAAGTGACAGGGCAAGTTTCAATGTGGATATGGGCCAGGTTATAATGGACTTGTCTACACAAAGCTCAACGGAACAGCCATGTTTTTAATTGCTTCTAGAAGACAGTGAGGGTTGTGCTAACCTTATCTCCCTGGGGAGGGAGTTCCATAGTTGGGGAGCCACTGCAGAGAAGGCCCTATCCCACGTCCCTACCAACCGCATTTGCGAAGGGGGAGGAAGCGAGAGAAAGGCCTCCCCGGAAGATCTTAGAGATCACACAGGTTCATAGGGAAAGATGCAGTCACGAAGATAGGCTGATCCCAAACCCTTTAGGGCTTTATAGGTAAGCACCTGAACCTTGAATTGGGACAGGAAACTTAATGGCAGGCAGTGGAGCTGTTTAAACAGAGGATTTGACCTCTCCCTGTAACTGGCTCCAGTTAACAATCTGGCAATTGATCTTTGAATTAGTTGTAGTTTCCAAGCCATCTTCAAAGGCAGCCCCATGTAGAGTTCATTACAGTAATCCATTCTAGAGGTAACTAAGGCATGGACCACCCTGGTCAAGTCAGACTTCTCGAGATACAGTTGCAGCTGACACACAAGCTTTAATTGTGCAAAGATCATGATCACATTAATGAGGATACACAATAGTGGCAACCAGATTAAAACTATGCTCAGAGCACTTGGATTTTTAAAAATCCTTTCTTTCTTCCTTACTCAGGGCATGCATCATAAAAAGAATCTGGTTCAAAGAGTTTTAGAGCTGTTTCTATGCAAACCTGAGGACATGCCTGAAGCCCTTAGGCCATTCACACAGTTGGCTGATCTGAGAGTGAATCAGAGCCACCGCTGCTGTATTGCCACTAGCAGGCAGTTCTTCTCCAGAGTCTTACTTCAAAATCATGTTTCTGGAATCCATATGACATCACCAGAAATGTGATGTCACCAGAAATGTGATATCACTAGCAAGCTTTTGGGAGACAGCTGCTTGCTTAAAATAACATGGTGGGTCGATTGATGGTATGGACAGGAGATCAGGCCAGATCCAGCTGTCCATACCTCTGAAACTGCAGGATCAGTCTGGAGGAAGTTCTGGAGTAAACCCCATTTTACTCTATCATGGTTTTAAGGCTCAGTTCAGTTGTTCTGTTTTGAATCCAACCATTCATCATCCGAACTTCCCACATCAGCTGAAAGGTAAGTTCATATTATTTTAGTCATGTACACATGGCTTCAGTCTTCCAAAATCCTCCACTGTTTGTCATGAATTTATGGAAAAAAATGTAATTGGAATAAATTAATATAACCACTTATCTCTAAACAGTGTCAGCATTATCTCCATTTGTATGAAGCGTGTGCTAACATGAAAGCCACTGTTCTGGATCTTCCCACAACATTGACCCCACAGTATTTACATGGCATTAAATATCATTGAGTATGACTAGGAGCTTCTTCCCAGTTAATTCTAATGGCTACGCCTCTTCATCATCAAGGGGAGCAAAAGTCCAAAACCTCATTTTTCAAAGAACATAACAGCTTGTGCCCTTGACTAATCTATTACAGAACAAATTGAAAACAGAAAATGGCAGAATCACACTGCAGATCCCAACTGAGTCCATTCAGATGTATCAGCAATGAATTATTACCTATTCTGGACAGTAACAATGTAAACTCAAAGGCTTTTAGTGGCAGGTCTTTATTTGCCTACACACAAGACAGTAATCTGAAAAAGTTACTTATCTACAAGAGGATGCACAACATGAAAAGGAGGTCAGTACAAAACCTTGCCACAAAACCAGATGCCAACTCTGCCCCTATGTCTACTCAGGAAATGTCATCACAGGGCTTAATCATACCACACACATATCAGAACAACTATCTTTGTAAACAAGAACAAACCCTATAAAGGAAGATTGTGAAGAGACTCTCAGCCCATCAACACTAGGGTGAACAGAGACAGCATTACACATTTTAATACTGTACTAGTTAACACCCCAGCATCATGAGGTCACTCTTGGCCAACTTATTACTCTACATTTCTATAAGTCCTTCCACTATCCATATGGTATTAGACTCATCTTAACTTCAGGCAACATCTTCCCTCCGATCTTTGTCTCCTTCTCCTGGCCAAACTTGTTACCTCACCAGCATGCAAAGTCTTCATTATAATAGACATTCACAAACACAATTGGCCTATCAAGCTCTGTTTGAAGATACTTCACTACATGCATTCCAGGAAGTAAACTATAGATGTATCTATACCAGGGGTCCTCAAACTTTTAAAGCAGAGGGCCAGTCCACAATCCTTCAGACTGTGGAGGGGCCGAATTATCATTTGGAAAAAGAAAAAAAATGAACAAATTCCTATGTACACTGCACATGTCTTATTTGTAGTGCAAAACAACAACAACAATGAAAGAACAATACAATATTTAAAAATGAAAACAATTGTAACCAGCATAAACCTATCAGGATTTCAATGGGAAGTGTGGGCCTGCTTCTGGCCAATGAGATAGTCCAGTTAATTAGGATTGTTGTTGTTGTTGTTGTGCGCCTTCAAGTCATTTCAAATAAATACTGTAAATAAATAAATAAAACAAATAAATTTCAGACTTTGGGTGAGCCTAAGTCTAAAATTATGTATTTATTCATTTACTACATTTATTTATTACATTTATATCATGCCCTTCTCACCCTGAAGGGGACTCAGAGCAGCTGTATGTACATAAAATATATTATATTATTAGCATAGCACAATATTAGCATTATATATTACTATATTGAACTATACCACTATACTGTAATATTATATGTAATATATAACATATAATTAATATTATTATATGGTATTATTAATATTATATTGTATAACATTATAACATTATAATGTTATTATCAATATTATATGTATATACAATATATTATATTATTAAAAATGATATTAAAATATTATATTATAAAACTGAGGGGGGGCAGGAAAATGAACTTGGAGGGATGCATCCGGCCCCCAGGCCTTAGTTTGGGGACCCCTGCACTATACTGTAATATTATATGTAATATATCTATATATATAAAAGAGTGATGGCATCACGGCGACTCACAAAACAACAAAAGTACAGGCCCCCCAACCTCGAAATTTGACAACACAACCCATCACCCATGCCTCAGGGTTGATACAACAAAAAGAAAAGAAAAATAAAGTCCTAATTAGAGGGAGAGCAATAATTGTTTTTATCCAATTGCTGCCAGTTTAGAGAGCTAATCTCTGCCCACTTGGTTGCCTAGCAACCAGCCAAGGGACAGCCAGGGTTCAGTTAGGGGACAAGCAGATTTAGGCTTCTTCCACAGATTATCTAATTTGCACTGGATTATATGGCAGTGTAGACTCAAGGCCCTTCCACACAGCTATATAACCCATTTATAATCTTATATTATCTGCTTTGCACTGGATTATCTTGACTCCACACTGCCATATAATCCACTTCAGTGGGCATTTTATACAGCTGTGAAGAAGGGGCCTCATATAATCCAGTTCTAAGCAGATAATATAAGATTATCAATATACAGTAGACTCTCACTTATCCAACATAAACAGGCCGGCAGGATAAGTGAATATATTGGATAATAAGAAGGGATTCAAGAAAAGCCGATCAAACATCAAATTAGGTAATCGTTATATAAATTAAGCACCAAAACATCATATTATACAACAAATTTGACAGAAAAAGTAGTTCCATGCGCAGTAATGCTATGTAGTAATTACAGTAGAGTCTCACTTATCCAACACTCGCTTATCCAACGTTCTGGATTATCCAACGCATTTTTGTAGTCAATGCTTTCAATGTATTGTGATATTTTGGTGCTAAATTCATAAATACAGTAATTACTACATAGCATTACTGTGTATTGACCTACTTTTTCTGCCAAATTTGTTGTCTAACATGATGTTTTGGTACTTAATTTGTAAAATCATAACTTAATTTCATGTTTAATAGGCTTATCCTTAATCCCTCCTTATTATCCAACATATTCGCTTATCCAACGTTCTGCTGGCCCGTTTATGTTGGATAAGTGAGACTCTACTGTACTGTTTTTACAAATTTACCACTAAAATATCACAATGAATTTAAAACACCGACTATAAAAACATTGATTATGAAAAGGCAGACTGCGTTGGATAATCCAGAACACTGTATAAGCGAATGTTGGATAAGTGAGATTCTACTTTAATATGAAATAATTACTGGGATAGAATAATGCAGAACAATATGTCTAAAACCAGGACAGTAAATAAACAGGGGAATTCCACAAAGGAAACAATCAGGGCCAGCTAACACCTCCCAACAAAAAATTAACTCAGGGAGGAAACAGCCAGGCTTTAAAGCTGCAAGGCCATTACATCCTAATCATTTTTCCTAATTGCAGCATTCATACTTGCCTCCAACAGACAAAAAAAAAACCAATCAGAAATATTGTATATTCACAACCTTTAGGAAATGATATCCCCTGATGGCGCAGCGTGTTAAAGCACTGAGCTGCTGAACTTCTGGACCGAAAGGCCACAGGTTTGAATTGGGGGAGCGAAGGGAGCCCCCGCTGTTAGACCCAGCTTCTGCCAACCCAGAAGTTCGAAAACATGCAAATGTGAGTGCATCAATAGGTACTGCTCCAGCGGGAAGGTAACGCCGCTCCATGCAGTCATCCTACATGACCTTGGAGGAGTCTATGGACAACGCCGGCTTTTCAGCTTACAAATGGAGATGAGCACCAACCCCCGAGTCAGACATGACTGGACATAACGTCAGGGGAAAAACTTTACCCTTTACCTTAACTACCACCGATTCCTCAATACCACCAGACTTCGCCACAGCAACGCGTGGCTGGGCACAGCTAGTAACATATAATTAATATTATTATCTGGTATTAGTATTAGTATTATATTGTATAACATTATAATATTACAGTAGAGTCTCACTTATCCAAACTAAACGGGCCGGCAGAAGCTTGGATAAGCGAATATCTTGGATAATAAGGAGGCATTAAGGAAAAGCCTATTAAACATCAAATTAGGTTATGATTTTACAAATTAAGCACCAAAACATTTGTTATACAACAAATTTGACAGAAAAAGCAGTTCAATACGCAGTAATGTTATGTTGTAATTACTGTATTTACGAATTTAGCACCAAAATATCACGATATATTGAAAACATTGACTACAAAAATGGCTTGGATAATCCAGAAACTTGGATAAGCGAGGCTTGGATAAGTGAGACTTTAAATTCAATATATTATTAAAAATGATATAAAAATATTATATTATAAAACAGGGTGGGGGCCAGGTAAATGAACTTGGAGGGCCGCATCCGGCCCCTGGGCCTTAGTTTCAGGACCCCTGATCTATATTGTCAAATTAATGCAGTTTGACACCACGTTAACTGCTGTGGCTCTATATTGTGGAATTCTTGGATTAGTAGTTTGGTAAAGCACCAGCTCTCTTTGACAAGGAAGGCTAAAAACCTTATAAAACTTCAACTCCCATGATTCCTTGTCATTGAACCATCACAGCTAAAGTGGTGTCAAACTGTATTAATTTAACAGTGCAGATGCACCCTATGGCTGAAAAAGTTTCTGCTACCAACTATTGTCTCAGTTAGTGTCTAAAGAGCTACAAGATCCCTTTGCATACTTGCATAATAATAGTTTCAGTTATATGCTCAAGATAAAAAAAAATTAAAAACTTGTTCTTCTTCTTTAAATCAAGATGTAAAATTCAAGGGAAAAGGGCTTCCTTGAATTTTATGAGAGCAAAGACTCCTGCATGTTCTAGTATTTTACGAAATTGGAAAATTGGAAAATTATCATTAAAACTGAGCACTGCACTTAAATTGGCTTATATGCATTGACTTCAGTGACATAAAAGTAGTTAAGTGCAATGTAATGGTAGAAGGTGGGTGTGTGCAGATATGAGGCATTAAGAAGGAATATCAATTTTCCCTGTAGATGCCTATGGCTGTAATTCAAGAACAGCTTCTGTGGGCATATATCAAAGGATTTAAAGCAGGCTAACACTTGGATCATCAGGACAGATGCCTTGCCAGAGTGTTCGATATGGAGCTAGTGTGGGCTAACCCATTATTTTCAATGGAGGTCATCAATCCATAACTCATACAAATGTGGTCTTGATTCATCAACATTAGAGCTCTCTCTGTGTCCTTCTAAGCTTCTTCAGATATTAAAAAAACCCATTCCCTTGAGGCAATTACATGAAGATTGTGTTTGGAGAATAGCAGTCAATCTGAAACTCTTCTATGCTTACTTAAAAGCAACTGAAGCTTCCACTGAGAGATCTACAATTTCATAGAGCAGCAAGTAATACAAATTAAGTAAATAATGAAGGGCAGTGTAAAATAGAAAAAAACCCAGTGTGTAAAGGTACATAAGAAGTTAAAAAATCCCAGGAAAATAAAATTTAAAACATGAAAACATGCTTTACTTGCTCCAACTCTTTCATGCTTCCATTTTGCCCACTGTCAATGGTACTGAAGCAAATGAACTCCACTACTAATCGAGCATATATTCAAAATATTAAAATAATAAATAAAAAGTAGCCATTCACACCCACCTGGAATAAAGCAGTAGATGGTTTTACACATTAATAGCCAGGGACAGGGGAATCATGGAGAGGAGACAGACTGGCATTGGGATGCATACTGTGTTTTATGACAGGAACTATCAACTTTGCAATGCCAGTTTTTCTGCCTTGTATGATAAAGTCCTAAGTCAGGGATCAGATGGGAATACTTTCAAATGGATTCATAATTGGTTGGAACACTAAGCTCAAGGACTGACATCAACGATTGTGCTTCGGACAGGAATAAGGTCTTGAGAGGAGTGCCTCAGGGTTCTGTCCTAGGACCATTACTTTTCAATGTTTCTATCAATCTCTTAGATGATGGAGTGGAGGAAATGTATATTAAATTTTCAGATGAAACAAAACTGAGAGGAGTGGTTAACACAATAGAAGATGGGAACAGAATTCAAAAGGCTCTAGACAAATTGAAAAAAATGAGTTATAAAATGAAAGGTATGTGGTTCAACAGTACTATGTTTAAGAAGGTTCTTGTCCCTTACCACCACTCCTATGGGGCTTCCCAGGCTAGTCTTGGTTCTCTGACTATCCAGTACCCAAGTGGATCACTGTAGCAAGCACCATCATGGTTAAGGGGTACCAATCTCTTTCAGAGCTTACTCTATCCCATTCCCAGATCTTCTTAGGGACCCAATGGAGGAAAAGTCACTCAGAATGCCCATTTATCCATGCTTTGATCTGTGTCTCAGGAGTGCTAACATAGATCTCCTACTCAGTGCACATCTGGCATGAAGCACATTCTAGTATAGCCTGTACTTTGCCACTCCTTTCCCTTCAGGCTGTGCTGAAGTGGCAATTCTGGTTATCTTTGTGTCGCATATAATGCTTGCTACTCACTGGAATAAGCTCAGGCCTCCAGTGTTATTATGCTTGGCAACCTCTACAGGTGAACACAAGCAGGGGGCAGGGGATGGAAAAGCCAATGACCAAACAAATGCACTACAATGGATAAATTTCTTTCTTTTAATGAGGTGGAAAAAAATTGTTAAATCAAAACTCTGGTGGATCGTGCAAACAGAATCTGTGAACCCAACCTCATTCAAGGTGAACTGAATCACCTAAACTAGGTTCTCCATTGGTTATTTTTCAGCAGACATAAGAAAAGCTACAGGACCTAGAACAAGCCACAGGAACAAAGAGAAAGAAGCATCTAGAGGGAAGGTGTTCTTACCATACTTCAAGGGAAACACTGATCACATAGGGAAGCTGATAAAGAAACATAACTTACAAACTATATACAGACCCAATAGGAAAATATAACAAATGCCACAGTTGGCAAAGAATAAGAGGGATCCTCTAAACCCGGTGGTTCTCAACCTGTGGATCCCCAGATGTTTTGGCCTTCAACTCCCAGAAATCCTAACAGCTGGTAAACTGGCTGGGATTTCTGGGAGTTGTAGGCCAAAACACTTGGTGACCCACAGGTTGGGAACCACTGATCTAATCACTGGAGGACTCTATTGCATATTGTATAGATATGGACAAGAACCATCAAGCCTAACACCCATACACGAATTAAAAAACATGAAAGACACTGTAGGCTACTTCAGCCAGAAAAATCAGTAATAGCAGAACACATAATAAACCAAGCTGAGCACAGAATATTATTTAAAAACACAGAAATTCTCAACTATTCCAACAACCACTTTGTCACAGAGAAGCCACTGAAATCCACAAGCACATGGACAATTTCAGCGGAAAGGAAGAAACCATGAAAATGGACAAAATCTGGCTACTAGTATTAAGAAACACCAGAATCAAGGCAGTAACCAATGATTCCACCCAGACACAGGAAGCCCCCAGGCAGTAAGCAATAAAGGGACAGACAAAGGATGCCTCCAGGCAATGAACACTCCAAGGGAACAAAGACCTGGCTACTTCCAGGCAGATACCCTCACTATTAACTATGCAATCTTCTCAGTTACTCACATGCTATTGGATGGATCCCACTCAAATACTTGCAAATCAGGCTTGCTAATTGTACCCTTCACACTTGGTTAATAGACATTGGTTCTTTCTCCCACCCTGGACATTCCACAGGTATATATACTCCACTTGCTTTACCACCATCAGATCCTCTGAAGATGCCAGCCACAGATTCAGATGAAACATCAGGAGAAAATGCTGCTAGAACATAGCCATATAGCCTCCAACCAATTAAATTATTTGTTGTTGTCCAATAATTTTTTTATAAATATTTGCAGTGCCTAACTCCACATGTTAAGCAGCAGCCAGAAAAGGCTTATCAGTAGCTATTCAATAAAGAGAGATTTGTAGAATGTGTGTGTGTGTGTGTGTGTGTGTGTGTGTGTGTGTGTATATATATATATATATATATATATATATGGCATGTCTGATCGATGAAAAAATATTTCAATTCTCGTTTCTAAAGTAGGGGGTGCTGGCGCTTCGATATAGAAAGTATTTCCGATTTTTTCACCCAAAAATTTCAGATATTTCTGAAAATTCATAATGAGCAAATTCATAATTCATGAGCAATCTCAAAAAAAAAAAAAGAAGGAACCTGGGGAGGGGACTTTTACAGGGCTCTCCCACCGTCATTTCTTGAGCTATCCTCATCAAATTTGCAATGCCCTTGCAAGTTGTGCAAAGATACTTTGAAAACTAGAAATTCCCTTGCTATATTTATAAGCAAAAAGGACACTGGAAATCAATGGTGTCTCTGGCTATGTAATCCCACAAGCCTCAACTCAATGCCTTCAATTAGAAATGGACCAGTGACCACCACACCAAGCAATGCCCTAGCAAGGAGTGCAAAGATACTTTGAAAACTAGAAATTCCCTTGCTAAGAGAAAGAACCAGCAACAAAATCCTAACCCTTTCTCCAAACCCCTCTGTGGGAACAGCCAGACCGGGCCCCTTCACCCTCTCTCTCCATCAAGAGGCTTGCTTGCTCTTCGTTTGCAGACCAGCACCCTCTCCACACAAAGCCCAGCCCAGAATGGCTCACCTGGGCTACACAACAGGCTTTTATGGCAATCTTCCACTTGGACACAGAGGACCCTAGCCCCCACCTTTGCATCCATCGTGGAAGCTTCTGATTGGCTGGGGAGCGGCAGCCATGTTAGGCTGCGCTAAGCTCCCATTCAAGGTAGGTTGCAGAAACAGTTTTTAAAAAATATATTTAAAAAATATATTTTTAAAAAAAATGGGGAAAAAAATAACGAAACATTAAGATACAATTAGAGAATGGGCCAACAATGGTTCAAATTACATTGCTGGTTGCGCTGTGAGACAATGTCTCGGAATGCGTATCAAAAAGCGAGAACAATCTGAAATAAATCCGATATACGATTCAAAATGATTTTTTGATCATGTCTTATATATATATATATATATATATATATATATATATATATATATATATCTTCAAGGTACAATGACTATTTGTATTATTTTTGATGAAATATAAATGGTTGTATTAGGATTCCAAATCAATAGAGATGAAGAATGTGTGACTTTCTGGATATTGTTGGACAGCAGTTCCCACCAACTTCTACCCAATGGTGAAAATTCATGGGAGATTTAGTCCAATATCTGTAGTTTGGTATCCAAAGTGAAGTATGTAGTACATTTCTAGGTTTTACTGCTCAACACATGTTTAAAATAATTTGAACTTGTGCTTGTGGTTATTCTTCTCATATCCTTGCACAAGCTATTACAGGTCAAACCAAGCATGGAAGCTACAAAATTTATAGTTAATTCTACAGACTACAAGAGAGATTCAATGAAATCATCACCACAATCTTCTGCTACTACCTATGAACTTCTGCTACTACCTATGAACTTCTGCTACTACCTACCTCTTAAAACTCTAGCATATGTGCAGATAACGATGTTATTAAAATTTAAAATATCTCTTAAAATTGATTGAACTAGAACACAGTGAGCCATGAGATGCATTTTGATCAGCCAAAATAACTCATTTCATATATACAGTGTTCCCTCACAACTTCGCAGTTCACTTTTTGCACATTTGCTGTTTTGCGGTTTTTCAATAAACTCTCAAAGACTATTATAAATCATTAAAAATTACAATTTACAGCCTAAGGAAGGGAGGAAGGAGAAGCCAAAGGGAGAGAAAAGGAGGAGGAGGAGGAGGAGGAGGAGGAGGAGGAGGAGGCAATTTATCAATACACGATTGGTTGAATAAAACTTAAAATAGTGTATAACTACTAAAAAATGTATAAATATTAAAATAAATATAGTGTCCCTACTTTACGGATTTTCACTTATTGCGGGTGGTCCTGGAACCTAACCCCCGTGATAAGTGAGGGAACACTCTGTGTGTGTGTGTGTGTGTGTGTGTGTGTGTGTGTGTGTATATATATATATATATATATATATATATATATATAGAGAGAGAGAGAGAGAGAGAGAGAGAGAGAGAGAGAACCATTAGGAGAACTTGGGTTAAGCATGTGGCTTGAAGAAGCTGAAGCCCAAAGCTTAGTAAAATGATCACAAGCTGGTGCATAGATAGACACAGACTCTTTATCAGAGAGCAAGCTGACAACGTTATGATGAGAGGCAGACACAATTATTAAACATTCTAGGCAGTGGGGATATGCTTATATGTAAATGTACTATTTCACATAATTAAAAGATTGAATTCAGTTTATTGCCAAAGTGATTAAGTAATTAAGTAAAGCAATTAATTAAGTTATTTATTTATTTATTTATTTATATCCTGCTTTTGAGAATAGTCCCTAATGTGGTTTTTAAAATGATCAAACCAAGGTCTTTTATCCCTTTCAAATCTTGCTCACACAGTGCTATACACTAGGATAATTAAGAGAAAATCTGCCTTCAAATCCTTATACATTTTTTCTCTACTTGCTTTTCACTCTCTCTCCCAACTTTCCCATTTTAATCACAATATTACTGCTACTGCTGATTGCTCCCCCCCCCCCCCCCGCTTCTCCCTGCTTTTAATTATGCTATTAGGGTAAGATGAGTACAGAGAAAAGTGGGGTTTGAAAAAAAGTCTTCTGAGTAACAGCCTAGTTCTGGCTAACTGAAATAGCTGACTCCCAAAGAACACGAGTATGCAGAGTGGATTGTTTGGATTATATACATTTTATTTTATGGCATGTTCACTAAAAGTTCTGAAATGCAAAAAAAAAAAAAGTCCTGGTCGTTCACTTTAAAAATAATTCTAGAAACACCCTTTCTTTTCATTGAAAGTTCCATCAACCAACAAACAAAAATAGTAAAACTAAATATTAATTACATCCTGGAATCCAAGCTTTTAGAGTCCTTTTCCTACACTTCCATTTTCAGAGGTTTATATCACAAAGATCTTTGCTACTGCCAATACATTACACTTTGTTGAATAATCTTTTGGTATTTACCTACCCTGACACTAATGAGCATGGCACCATTGGTAAGATATCAAGACCAATCATAAAAAAAGGAAAATGTGACTTTCACTTTGCCTTTCTCCTGCCAACTTTTAAATTACACTTCAGTTTCTTCTTCTTAATCCAGAGTCAGTTAATACTAAGTAACCTTCATCTCATCAATCAGTCTCTCCCATCATCATCATCATCATCATCATCATCATCATCATCATCATCATCATCATCATCATCTTAATTTATAACCTGCCTTTCTCACTGTTGGGACTTAAGGTGGCTAACAAACCCACACTTTACTTATAGTTTAAAAAGTGCAATACAAAAGTTAAAAAAACAACTAAGTAGTATAGTGTGATGAAACAGATTAAAATATAATAACTGCACTTAAAATTGCCATTAAAACTCACAATATCTCTCTCACACACACACACACACACACACACACACCGAATCCCACCCATACCTCTCCATGAGCTTGTCCCTTATTCTTTCCTAAATGCCTGCTGGCAGAAGAAAGTCTTGACTTGCCTATAGAAGGCCAGCAAGGATGAGGCCCTCCTGGTCTCTCTTGCCTGGGAGCAGCCAGTGGGTGATGGGACAGAGATAAAGCCTTCCCCAGTCGATGGTAGATGTCTTCCAGGTTCATAAAAAGAGATATGGTCCCTTTTTTTACAGAATAATTTTTATTGAAAAAGTAAAAATAGTCATGTTACCAATATTTAAAAACTGGGAAAAGGGATAGGTATATGCAATGGATTGGCCTACCTTGCAGGCTTGGTGTGTAAAGGTAGTTCAAGGCCTTGCTTGGAAAGGCAAAGCAAAGCAGGGGGAGGAGTGATCAGGCAGCTTCAACTATAGAAGTGCAGTCTGACTGGTTGATGAAATAGAAGGGAATTGCTTAACAACAGGAGGTGGGTGGAGCCAGGGAGGCAGTGAAAACTATTCGGCCAGACAGTCAGTTAGGTTTTGTTGTTTGAAGAGTTAGGAAGTAGAGTTTTGAAGAGGAAGAAAGGAAGAGTTTTGGGAACTTTTATTGAGAAACCTCTTTGAGGGAAACATTGAATTAGCCTTCAGGGAGAAGTGCTAAGAATTGCAGTGAGCCTCTAAGGGTTAGGGTGTTTGTGTTTAGAGCCTCAGGAACAGAGGACTTAAAGGTTTAAAAGGCCTGTTTATATTTCTTTGTGAGGGAAGATATTTTTAAAGCAACTCAACTTAAAGAAACCAATCTCTGTTTAAGTAACCAGCCTGTTATTTTTTTCTTTTTAAAATTAATTTTCTTTTAAAATTGTAAAACACCCACAACACACATTGCAAACATATACACATACACATGCATAGACAACCCGCCACCCACAACACAATTACCCCTCAACCCAACCCCAGTATGCCCCACCATCTTGAATCTTGACACTGAACAGCGTAGAGTTTATGCATAATTTTGTTTAACCCTCTGTGTTTCTGGATCAATAAATTCCCCTTGTTTTTATTTCTTAAATTCCCCCATCAGATGTGCTAAGGCCAGCTTCCAATTTCTTTCAAAAACTTCATGACTTCCATGTTTCAGATTGCTATTGGTCATCTGTGCATAATGCCTCAATTTATCCTTCCAATTTTTAATGCTTAATGTTTTTTTTTCACCTTTCCAGTCACTGGCAATTGTTATGCGTGCAGCCGAAAACAGGCAAATTTCTCTTTCCGGCTGCACTAATTCATCACTAAATAACCCTAATAGGCACATCCCTGGATTTTTTTTTACTTTGTTGTGAATCATATTATTTGTTTCTTTTATGATTTTTTCCCAATAGACCTGCACTAATTCACAAGACCACCATACGTGGAAGAAGGTCCCTTTCTGTGTTTTACACCTCCAACAGCATCCTGATTGTGATTTGTCTATTTTGGCTAGAAGAGCTGGGGTTGTGTGACATCTGTAAAACATTTTATATAAATTGTCTCTTATTGAAGCTGCCACTGTAAATTTAAAGCCTTTTTCCCACAGGCTCTCCCAGTTATCAAAGTCTGTTTCTCCCTAGACAGGCATGTAGCCGGGGGGGGGGGGGGGGCTTGAGGAGCTTCAGCCCCCCCCCCCCCGAAATTCTCAGGGTGGTCCGCAAGAAGACCTTACATTTATTATTTAAACTGTTATGTTTATTCATGTCATGATCTGATCACCATGCTCAATATATCCCATATGCATGGGGGTTTTGGGATAATGATACCAAAGGTTTGCTAGGGTAGATCCTCTCTCACCCAGACTCAGCCCCCCCTCCTCCCGAACCAAAATCCCAGCCCCTCCCGAATCAAAATCCTGGCTACGGGCCTGTCCCTAGATCTTTTGCCCATGAAATCATGGAGGTTTTTACTTGATTGTCTTCCAGATAATATATTTATAAAGTCTGACTATTAAACCTTTTGTTCCTTTGTCTAGTATAGTTTCCAGTTCTGTTTTTTTTGAAGCAAATCCCTTCTTTTCATCCATTTTAAATCTTTCATATAATTGGTGATAACAAAACCAGTCTTTGATACCTAGTTCATCTTTCCCCCTCAATGCCCATTGGCCATTAGCTCTGATAAGTAATTCCGGTAAGTTCTTACGTCATCCATAGAAGTGGGTCTCACAATACCTTCTAATGCTCTCAACCACAAAGGTGTTTTCGGTTCCATAGCTAACTTGTATCTGTTCCAAATATTTATTAGGCTTCCTCTAATTATATGTTTATTAAAAGCCTTATTTAGCCTCTCTCCTTCATACCATAGGTATACATTCCACCCAAATTGTAATCCATATCCTTCTAAGTTAAGTAAATTGGTATTCTTGAATTGTATCCAGTCTTTGAGCTTACAATATTTTATTACAATAAAATAACAGGCTGGTTAAAAAAACCCTGAATAACCAGCCTGTTATTTTATTGTAACTATTACTCAACCTTTCTGTTCAAATACAAATAAACATCTTATTTTCTGTTTTTAACTTGACCTCAAGTGTTCTTGTGTCTTCCTGTTCATCATAATAAAGAGGTGACCTGTCTGCTTATTAACCATCACTCATGTAGGTTTTAAATGGTGGCAGCAAAAGAAGCATATAAAATGAATTTGTGGCAGTAAAGAAATATATAATTTATTTGGTGGCAGTGAAACGGCCTCGCCTTCCGTATTTCGGCCATGTCCTCTGTAGTATATCTAATAATCCTGGGAAGAAAGTGATAAAAAGGAGAAAAAGAGAAAAAAAAACTTTTAAAACTATAGAAATTTGAGTGGTTTTGAAAGGGTGAATAGGTGGGCGGAGAAAAGATAAATAAATAAATAAATAAATAAATAAATAAATAAAAGTGGCTTCCAATCTTCTCCACAAATTTTGGAGAACAAATTTTGTTCCTAGTAATTTATGGTCCTTCAGATAACCTGGCCCAGAACCATATAGGGCTTTGTAGGTCAAAACCAGCATTTTGAATTGTGTCTGAAAATGTATTGCCAGCCAGTGAAGCTATTGCAACAGAGGAGTTTTACACTCCATGTAGCCAGCCCCAATTAGCTATCTGGCTATTGCTCTTTGGACCAACTGAATTTCTGAGCACTTTTCAAAGGCAGACCCATGTAAAGTGCATTACAGGAGTCCAACCAGGATGCCACCAAGGAATGTACCACCACTACTTCCACTACTTAATCCAGTCTTGAATTGTTCTCAGTAAATGGCTAGTTCCTTTGATATACTTTTTTTGAAGCAATTCATCTTCCAGAGAAAGATCTCATCTCTTTTGCTCCAGTGATCATATATATCACTGAGGAAGTTAATCCACTCTAAACTGAGCTACCCAATGTGCAAAATCCTACCCCTCAATATTAATAATGATTAAAAATAATCATAATCATAATGAATTTATTGCCCGCCTCTCCCTACAGCTCGAGGCAGGATACAACATAATTAAAACAAGAGATAAAACATTATTAAAGGACATAAAAGAAGATCCATAGAGTTAAAATACAAGTTAAAATCCACTGATGAAATGCAGAATAAAATTCACAACTTAAAATTGATTGGGTAGGCCTGGCAGAAGAGATGGGTCTTGAATTGTGTCTTATATTCCCACAGATGCTCTAATTTTTTTAAAATTATGTGTCATTTTATCCATGTCGCATTTGTAAATATATGTTGTGATAGCCTTCATGTTCATGTACTGCTTATTTTATATTTAGCACTAGTAGTGCTTCTGTGAGCTGCCCCAAGTGCCTTCGGGGAGATGGTGGTGCAGTATAAATAAAGATTGTTACTGTTGTTGTTGTTATTGTTATTATTATTATTATTATTATTATTATTATTATTATTATTATTATCTCCTTCAGCAGGTCATTCCACAGTTTTGGTGAGACCGACAAATAGGTCCTCTGGGTAACAGTTTCCAGTCAGGTTCTGGCATGGTGGAGTAGCTGCCCCCAGAAGAACAAAGTGTGTGGGGTAGATTGTATGGGAGAAGGCGATCCTTTAGGTAATTTGGACCCAATCCATTTAGGGCTTTAAAGATCAAAACCAACACTTTGTATTTTGCCTAGAAACTAATTGGCAATCAGTGGAAATATATAGGTGTAAAATACTCACTTCTGGATGTTCCTGTGACCAATCTTGCTGCTGTGCTTTGAACTAATTGAAGTTTCCAAACTTCGTACAGAAGCAGCTCAATGTAAAGTGAATTGCAGAAATCCAGTCATGTTTAGGTCCTCAGATTCTAGGAAGGGGCACAGCTGGTGTATCAGCCAAAGCTGATAGTTTAATTTATAAACTTTCTATTTAATTTAGTTTATACTTCAAGCAAAAACTCAGATCGGATTAACTACTCAAAAGCAATAAAAGTCACCAGCTTCCACTGGTTGCTTCTCCTGATTACCATGCAAGGGTATGTAGATTCAGCATTATGCACTGTATGCTTTGGCAGCTGAACATTGTAACATGAATGTGTTGTAATTGCTTAAATAGTAGTATTTGACAAACAGCAGCCTTTCTCATAGCGAGCAAACCAAGTTTGCTATGCGATGCAGCACAGTTCATATAAATTCCTTTATATTCAAAAGTGGCTGCATTTACTAAGTTACAGCTCTATAATTAAGTTGCTTATATGTGTTTTATGCAACTTTAATATACAGTATGAGATTCAATTATTTCAATTCAGTGAAGACTGAAATAAAAGAAAGATGTCTCAAGTTGGTTCTACACTGTGAAATAATACAGTTTGAACTGCATTATATGGTTCAAACTGCATTATATGGCTGTACATTGCATTATTTGACAGTGTAGAATCAGGGTAAGGTTGTAGGAATGTCCTTTGTTTATTATGAAATGGCATCCACACAAAAGGATAGACAAACAAAAATAGTATAGTGCTTAGGATATTTGACTGCCTTCCTTTGCAGGAAAATGTACATCATTTTGTCCCGACCTCTAGTGAAGTTACTTCCACTACTTGACTAATCCAAGGGTGTTAGTCAGTGAAATGAACTGCTCTCTAAGTATCAGTTAGTTGGGCCTCATGTAACCCTTATCTTGACATTTACATCCCCAGGCAGTCTGTATGGTTTCCAGTGTTCTCACTTTAATGTAAACTGTCTTCTTTAAGACCAAAAGTGTCAGGTGACACTTTGGTTTCCACATTCCTCTATTTTTGGTTTCTTAAGTGTGATGAATTTTGTTTTATTTCATCTTGTCAGAGTAAATCAAGCAGGGACTTACATGTAGGAAGTAGAGGGGATTTTTTAAAATTGAATTTTTATTCAAAAGAAAAGAATTCTCTTCATAAGCACTTCAACATCATTTAACTCATTCCCAACAGCTGGGATAACTCAAATACAAGATTGTATCCATTTCATTCTATGCATAGGACAATATTCTGTACAACCAGTAACGAAATTCCACACCTAAATGTGGTGGTCCCTAATCCAATGTAATAGCCTGAATGATGGATTAGGTGTAAAGATACCCAGATTTATTCAAAACCTCACTCAGACATGATACTGTCAGTGAACTTAGTGAATTCAGCTAGTCATTATTTTTTGTCCTAATCCACCATGAAATTAGAAAGGGCGTGTAAATTGCCTTGAGTTCCTTGGATAAAAGCATCCAATAGTAATAGAAAATAATGTTGGTAAATCAAGCAGTTTGTATCATATCTTACTATGAATATTTGCACATTTGTAAGGCCTATGTGGGCATTTTGAAGAAAGAAAGTCCACACAAAGCAATGTACACATTTTAAATTGCAAGTGGATAAAACATTCACAATTTAAAACATCTGCAAAATTAGGTTTCCCCTCTCTGTCGGCTAGGAGGGGTGGGCTCTTTTACTGGCCCCAGTGTAAGGGCGAAGCTGACATATTTAACAATGTGGAACCCCCACATTTCAGTTTGTAAGCTGAACCACCCTCCCTCCCTGGAAACAGTATACCTAGGAGTTGCTTGAGGGCCTTTCTCCCCTTTTTGAGTGGAGAGGGGTGCCTGCCCTATACTGTTCATGGGTAGGTAATTGGCTCGGGTGGGGGCCATAAATAGTCTGTCATGTGGAAAACTGGGATTGAGTTGACATCTCGGTGTACACCTAAGGCACCTTGTTTTGATAAGGGTCACAAACAGGAAATCCCATTTGTATGTTCAAGCAACCAAGGTTGAGGTGAACAGTAATGTCTTTGTAGCTGGGTGAGAAGGAATTCTAGCTCCACTGAAGACTTGTGGCTTGGGGTTAGAATCTGTGTAGCTTCCCAAATGAGTCACCATGAGAACAACTCAAGCAGAGTTGAGCTCAGGGGACTCATGTGTCTCACCCAAATTAGCTGAGGAGGAGGTCTGGGAGGGCCACTGCCTCAGCTTATTCCACATCAAGTTCATTCCCCTTAACAAATTTATTGCAATTCATGCAAAAGGATTAAATAGGTAACCTTAATAAAATTGCCCATAGTTAATGGCTGTTTGATCTCAATTTCAACTGTGAGGGAGCAAACATGTTTTCTTCAGTGGATTAAATATTTTCATATCTATGGTGGCAGATCTTATTAAAAATTAATAATTTAGATAAGAAGTAAGGATTCAAATATTCTGAATGATTGCACTGCCAATACATGCATTTGTTTAGAAGAGAGGACAAAATAGGGAATAGGCATTAGGACTTCATTTTTTCTTAAAAGCTATTTGAAGAGCTATTTTGAATTTCTAGTGAAGCAGGAGAGAAAAGAAAAGAAAAATGCATCAGACCTATGTGATCAATGAAAAAATGTTTCAATACTCATTATGAAATGGGGGGAGGGGGGAGAATTGTTTTTGAGGTTTCTAGAGTGTTTCCAAAATTATGGACCTAAAAGAATTGTAACTATAATGAAGTAACAATCTTTTATTACTTTTTCATTAAGTAGTTGAGCAAGTGGGGAAATTTCAGGGAATCATTTCACCCTCATTTCTAGAGTTATCGTGATGAAACATGCTAAAATTGTGCAACACATTTTCCACTACTAGCCCATCAAGTTTCAGAAGATTACACTTATCCACTAATCTTTGAGGAATTTTTGAGTTTTTATTTTAAAAAATTAAAAAACTTCAAGATCTACTTGAATTTTATATATAAAGAACAAGAGACCAGCGCATCAATCAATAGGTAGAATTTGTTTCAAAAAGATTCACACATCTTCTGGCTTTTGGGGATTTTAAAAATGTAGACAAAAACATTTATCCCCCCCAAAAAGCCACAACAGCAATCCCCCTGAATGACTGCCTAACAGTGCCTATATGAGACACAATTAACCATCGAACTTCAACTTAGCACAGATTTATACTATTAATTACTTATTTTAGTCCTCTTTGCAGATTTTATTCATCATTATTAGACTGACTCTAAGCTGCTGCTGCCCTCATTGGGCTTTCTGATGCTGAGCACTGCATTCCGGGAAATGTAGTTTAGGGAAGGCCTTTTGAATTCTCAGCCACAGGGGGCTTCGCCTTCCCAAACTACATTTCCCTGAATGCTATGTTCTAAGTTTCCTGCCCAGCCCAGCTAGCTGCTCTTCCTTATGGTGATCTAATGGCAACAAGCAACCAGCCTCTGTCTAGCGATGGCCTCTTTGGCTTTACCAAAGTTGCTGAATGCTGATACTGAAAATTAAGCTGACTTTGGGAGGCATTCAAATCTTAACAAAAATTATTGGTGAATATTTCAATTCTTAAATTTTCTCTCTCCTTTTTTTCAAGTTTCTTAATAGTGATTTGTTTGCACGAATCTAACAAATTACTAACAACTTACAGGACTAACGATAATTTTGCACAGCCCTATAATGCAAATTTTATATTCTAAGTATCTTGTTCAGTATGAGAAATGAAATAGCAATTTGTTACCACTATCACATGACACTATTCACAAATGTTAAAGGTTCTTTAACATTATGTGGTCCATTAAAAATTTAAGAGTTCAGTTATACAAATGAAAACATTTCTTCTAAAAATACAGCCAATTCTGACCAATCCTTCAATTGTAGATAGTTTTCAATTTTCCACTCTCTGATCTTTTTTAATAATAGCTGAATTACATCTTAAATTATGTTTCAGAACCCATTTACAAAATGGACAGCTGCCTCACTGTCAAACCATTTCTGCACAAATTTCCTTTCCAAATAGACATCAAAATCAAAATGGAAAATAAATCACATCATACATACCTCATTATTCAAAACTGTAAAAAGAACAGCTTTATATAGCTTCTTCAACTGATTTTATTAAATAGGATCATATAGTTCCTTTTAAGAACAGATTGAATATTTCAAGACAATATCCTACAATACCTATCATCAATATGTTGCAATATTCTCTTAAAAAAGACTGTTATTTTAAGCATGTTTACACTGCTTTTCTTACATTATCAAGAAAGAAACCCACAAGGATAAACATAAGTAAAAGCTTTTAAATAATGGGGGAAAGCTGAAACTCAGAACATTTTATTTTCAGCATTAAACATAATCCTTTCCAGTCTGGAAAGCAAACTCTAAAAGGCAAACATAGTCCCCAGAGAACTGCAACCAATCACAGCTCCTTCTTCAAAGGCATTGTCTATTCATTTGTCATATCCATATTTTCCATTTTGCGGTATATATTGAAAATCATGTGTAAAATGGAACTTGCAGGATTTATTCCCCATTCTTACCTTTTCTATCAAAAATGAGTAGTCAAATGGAAAGGAATTTTGTTGGATTTGACAGTCTTGATCAAAGTAGAATCTTTGCATTGCTAAAGACTTCTAAGAAAAGGCATGTTTCTCCTTGAACATTTATATATATATGTGAGTCTTACAGAGCATTTCTGAGATATGAAACATACACAAATCAATGCACTTTTTATAAAAGTGCAAATGATTTGAAATGTGAATAATTGCTAATGTGAATAATATGCATAAACCTATCAGTGTGTGTGTGTGTGTGGTATTTCAGTTACAAATGTTAGAATATGTGGATATTAGGAAGAATGAGTTAAAGTTTCACAAATATTAATACAGGGAGGGAGGAATCCCTTGCATCATCTCATAATCTGATATTAAACAAGAATAGGACTAAAATGTCAATGAGATTATAGAAAAAGTGATAAAATTTATCATCCTTGGTTATTTTTCTGTGCTATTTCCATCTTCTTCAGTCATCTGCACACAAATGAATGAACCATAGAGATTAACTGTTTCTAGTCCTTTGCATTCATTTCCTTGTGTTTTGTTGCCATTTACTACAGCATACCATTTTAATGCAAATTGAATGCTCACCTTTTTTGGCTAAATTGCATAGCCAAAGGGAGGTGTACATTAGATTTGATGGCGAATTAGAGTCATACATGTAAACCCGCCTGTGTCCCTCTGTTAGGTTGAGTTTGGCAAACTCACCAGCCTCAGCCTGATGGACGGCACAACTTCCCAACTGGCCTCATTCACGAGGTCTTCAAAACCTTCCCCTCAGTTTTGAAGGCCTTGTGAATGAGGGCTTATTTGGAAAGCTGCTGTCCATCTATCATACCCTAACCCTTGCCTGTTGGCTGTTCCAAGGCAGACAGTTTATCTTCAAAATTAAGGTGTGCATTACAATCAATGGCATATTATACAGTGTTCCCTCACTTATTGCGGGGGTTACATTACAGGACCACCTGCAATAAGTGAAAATCCGCAAAGTAGGAGCGCTATCTTAATTTTAATATTTACACATTATATTAGTGTAAATAGCCTTCTTCCTTCACTTTATATTTGCTAGCCTTCTTCCTTCACTTCTTCTTGGCAGCCTCCTCTCTGGTGCTTGCCAGTTTCCCTTTTGTACATGCACCTCTCTCTCGTCAGCATCCAGAGTGGCCTGGCTGGATGCCGACAAGAGGGAGGGCGCATGTGTAAAAGGGAAACTGGCACCTTTTGTGCATGTGCTACCACTCAGAAAAAACCGTGAAGCAGTGAGGGAGTGAAAAGCAAACCGCAAAGTAGGGAGGGAACACTGTACTTGGGTAAATATGGATAGTTGCTATTTTCCTGTCTTCTTAAGTATTCTATTTGATAAACCACTTGGTCCTGATTGGAAGACCTTGAGATATAGCATGTTTTGGTAATTGCACATGATAGAAAGTAGAAAGGACATGCTTCTAAGTTAATTGTGTCAGGTGCCTACTTATTTCCTAATGGAAAAGAGAGCAGGCATCTTGTCATATGTAGAACTAAGGATCTGTTTGCTAGACAGCAGGAACCCATTATATGGACAGGGAAAAGGAAGATAATAATAATAATAGTAATAATAATAATAATAATAATAATAATAATAATAATAATAACGACAGTAATTTTATTTTTGTACCCCGCCTCCATCTCCCCGGGGGGACTCGGGGCGGCTTACAAATACAAAACGAACATACAATAACATCAAGTACCTAAAAACACGCAAATGAAAATTAAAAAGACATAAAATAGAGTCACAAACATTAATAGAACACAAGTTAAAACACAGCAATGAAATCATAAAATGAACTGGGCAAAAGTATGCTAAGTGAGATTTGTAAACATGGAGGAAGTTAAAAGTGCTATAAGATCATGGGGGGTACCTTAAAATGGGGGTGAACCCCGAGGCTATATCAAGAAATTAACCAAGATATGCAAGCTAAAGTCAAGATCATGATTCAAAGGAAAGGCTTGACAAATAGCATCTTTGATCTATATAGCAACATAGTAAAGAAGCCCTTTCAGACCATATCTTTATACTCCCCCTGTTGTGTCCCAGGGCTCTCACCTGGTAATAAAGGTGGAGTTTAACTAAACAAATCCAAAATGTGCCAAAACCAGATTACTTAAACAAAGAACTAAACATTGAGTTTTTCCAAGGTCTGGCTAACAAAACAGAAGTACAGCACACAGATGGAATAACACAAATAAAAGTCTAAAGGTTCAAAGGTACAAACTGTAGTCCAAAGTTTGGCTTCCAAAGTCAAGCCAGATAATCAAGGTTAAACTGAAGTCCAAAGGTACAAAAAGGAATTCAAGTCCATAAATCAAGCCAAGAAGTCAGTCCAGATTTCAGATTCAAGGTTTCAAGGTACACAAGTTTCAAGATAAGGTTGCTGGAGCATGCAGAGTCAAAAGCAGGTTTGCGGGAATAAGGTTAAGGTCTAGAGATCTAACTCAGAGGTAACAGCATGATCCAGGACTAGTTCGAAAGTTTGACATTATTGCAAAGAAATGTACTGAGGGGCTCAAGGCATTTCTTTATGCCTCTCACATTTAATCTCAAACCCCAGAACATACATATTTAGGGGCCAAAGAATTTAGAAAGAAAATATAAAAACTGGGAAGGGAGAGATACCAAAATGTTGAAAACTCTATAAGTGCATTTTTACATACCATTGACAATTATGTATATATTCAAAATTGATAATGCCTGGGGATTCCAACTTGTTTAAATATCTACCCATTTTAAGTGTGACTATCTACATGATGATTCACTCTTCAGAAACTATTCAGGATCAAACATACTACTATGAGAAGGTCATCCTACTTGTTTTCTGCTTGCATCTGTCATAGAAATAGCTCTACTTATATGGAAAAAGAGGCAAAAGATATTGGAAGCCATGCTCATAATCAAATTCAGAAGGTGGCATCAGAAAGACTTTAAACTAGCACAACCTAATGAGAGTAAATTATTCACTTTTTACAAAATATTTTTTTAGCCAGCTAGCCAACTCCAACTATTTTTAATAACACATTGTCTCTGGACAAATTTCAAATATATGAATTCTGAAATCTTGAATCCTGATGATAATTCGTAATTATACAATCTGTTCTTTTGAATCAATTTAGTCCAAATGTATGCAAAGTCTCAGTGTTCAAATATGACTGCTAACATATTCTTTTTTTAGGTTTCCTCTGTGAGTAATATCACTTTAGTGAAATATTTGCCATTTGATAATAACGAGGTTAGCATAATGTCACATAATAATGTCGAGCATGTTTCTTTTAGCAAGTTATTCCCACACAGGCCATTTTCTTCCATATTTTGTTCAAACCAGAGCACAGTTTTATACACAGTTTTTGTGTTCTCTTATTGTTCCACTTTTCTCTATCATTCTTATTTGTTTCACTGAGCTTGGCAAAAAGAAAAATAATAAATTTTGAATTGCAGTTCCCATAACTCCAGAGAAAGCATATTTATTGGGATGCTGACTTAGATAGTCTGATAGTGGTGGTAGCCCAAAAGAGAGAGAAAAAAGAAATAAGTAAGTAAGTAACTTTATTTTTCTATCCCTCCACCATCTCCTGGCTGGGACTCGGGGCGGCTAACACGGGACAAAGGCCTGAAAACAAAGTACAGCAATTAAAACATTACAAAGAGTAAAAACACAATAAAATGACATTATGCAGAACAATGCATCAATCCATAAAAGCTCATTTAAAACATAACATGAGTAACAATATAATAAAATAAGTGGACCACCAATTTGGTGGAGGGGAATAGCATGGAGGGGCCATTTAAACTAAAGTGAAATAGTATGATTATGAAGTGCTTCGCGGCAAGAGCACAAAGTGCAAACATATCTCGACCATTGGGAAAGGGATAAACGTCCACATTAATTATAGGAGAAGAAAACAGTGCGAAGGAAAATGTATTAATTTAAATTTTGATCATGGGGACTAAGTTATTCAAATACGGAACCAAAAAACCAAGTTTTTAACTCCTTTTTAAAGGATTCAAGGGTTTCCCAAGGCCTGATTCTGGTAGATTTCTCAGTAGAACTCTGTTTTCTAAACAGCTAGATCCCAGGACTGACACTCTTGTGGGACAGCTTTATCCTTCTGTGAACAACTGGCACTTGAGGCTATTTATTTTATTTCATTTGATCTAGTCAGGAATCTCCACAGTGCTGGGACTTTAATGGTAGCTAACACTGAAGATTAGAACTAGTTGGTGATGCAATAGGTGATACACACTGAGCACTGTTGATCTACCAGGCATGAGATGACTTTCTGCTGAAAATTGTTGACATTCTCACCAAGATTTACTGAAGCATGCAAGGACAAGATTGCACAATATACTGGCTTCTCTGGACATGTTGTACAGACATTTTAAACACATCCCGAGGCTGCATTTCTTAGGTCTGCAGAGAAGTCAAATCCAATGTCAAAGAATTTGATTAGGATGGGAGCTGATTTGCAGCTACAGCATCCAAAATAAATTAAAGAGAGGAAGATGTGTGTATGGAGGGGGGTAGGGGGGGTAACCAAATATGTGCATTCATTCTTTCATAGCTAATTACTGTTCACTTTTTAAATGTTGCTTTGTTTTGCTTCAATTTTCATATGCCAACATAATAATAACCAAGACTGTGTTCAAACTCTCCAGGGTTATTTTTTTTACAATAAGGAACATTTTTCCCCATAAAGGACACAAAGCACTAAACAATTTAGAATACATTCTAAAATGTACATAAAATCTGTGCAAATAGAAAAGTCATAGAATCCAAACATTAATTAGCATTTAGTATTACTTAGAAACTATAATAAAAGAAAAATTGTGCATCTTGATATCATAGGGCTTATCTATATTGGCCACTTGATCCACTAGCCACATATTCTATCCCCAATTCATGGCAGTAGCAATACGGAGTCTTCACTGGATCATCACTTACTATCCCTGTCCCCATTATTGCTGTAAGACAGGGCCATAGTAGAGCTCCTTGGCATGGTATATACCTCATGTTGAAATCAGCAGACAAATCTATGTGACTAGGGAGAAAGAAGGACATGACACAGGCTCAATCTATCCCCCCTTTCCCTGTGCTGATGAGGGAAAAGGGGACTGTGGTAAGGGCTCATGTGGACTGTGGGCCAGTCTACATCAGACTTAGTCATGCCATCTGCTCTGTGCCCAAGCTGTGGCTTCTGCTCCAGAAAATTCCTGGCTTTTCTTAGTATGGAGTTAAACCTGTTTAATCCATTTTATCCTGTGATAAGAACCAGAAGTCAGAAATGTGTGGTTCGGTCAGGGAAATGTTGAATATTTATATTCACTAATGACCACATATGGCCCAGATATAACTTTTTTTTTGCATTTCTTAGAGAATACAGATTAAAAAGACCTTAGTTCTGTCTTTATGATAATCTGCCCTGGATAAAATATCTTTTTAGCTCTTGAAAGCTCAACTAGCACGAGAAGTAGGCTCCAACTATACACTAGTACATACCTGAGATACACATCAGTTATAGAGAACAAACCTAAAGTGGTAGGGGTGTGCTCAAAAAAGGGGGACAGAAATGCTATAACAACTAAGTGAATCTGAGATTCAGGACACGACCTACTTCCAAAAAGGACCTGCCTACAAATTTAGGAAAAGGCCCCTTCAACTAAAAACAGGTCAGCTCCTTCCTAATCAGTGTGCCAGTCTTGCCTTTAGCAGTGTCTACAAAGCATAGAGGAAAGCTTTAAATAAAAAATAGGTGGTCCATGTGCTGAATTTCCATGATCCAGGGAATTTGATTTGTATGTCAGAACTAACATCATGAACAGATCTAATGGATATTGAGACTTATTAACATTTAAATTGACAATCTCAGAATAAGAAGCAATATGGACTCTAGGGAGAATATTGCTTCCTATGAAATCCTGGTCCCAGAAATGTTGTGATAAGCCATCTACTGTGTGTGTAATAGACTGAATTAAAGAGATGAAATGTAAAAAAACAACAACCCTAAAATCAAATTGTGCTGCTGAATATGTTTTCCTGTCTTAAAACTTTTTTAAAAAAGAAAAAACTAGATGTAGCTTCTGAAATAGGAAAAGTAAAGATCTTTATAATGCAACCACGTTTGGAAAGTTGTGCATGAGTTTGGCCATCATTTTTTCAAGAGTTTCTTAATATATGCATGGTGTGTAAAAGATGGATATTGTGTTGAGCCCACCCATCTTTCATAATATGAGAAGGGACACTCTTTCCTGAAGATTAGTAATGAGAAATCTAGAAGGGAGAAATGGAAGCATTAGTTGGCACAATATATAATTAAACGGGGAACCTGCTGCCACAAGTTTTGAGAGCTTTAAGATAATTGTTGTGTGTTCTAGTCATTTCTGTCTTCTGTAGGTGTAGTTTTACAAGGTCTTCAGCATTCTCTGATAAAGAGTGCCGATGCCTCACCAAACTACAGATACCATGATTCCATAGCAATGAATCGTGCCAGTTAAAATAGTATCAAACTTCATTAATTCTACAATGTAGCTGCAGCCCAAGGCAAATGTATAACATACTTTTCTTGACAAGGTTTGTCCAGAAGGGGTTTCCTATTGTCTTTTTCTCAGACTGAAAGAATGTGATTTGCCCAAAGCCATCCAGTGAGTTTCCATGGCTGTGCTAGACTTTGAATCCTGGTTTCCCAGAGTCTAACATTCAAACCACTCTGCCTACTTAGACAAATTTATGGAGAATGAGACAGCGTATCAGTTATAACCATTGTGTAACATGCCCAATGTCAAAGGAATATCTTTCCATATCAAAGTGAATTGAAAAGATGTGTGGAAGGGTACAACTATACTTACTTCCTGCTGGTGGCCTTCCTATTGCCATCTGGTTGCCATTATAGAAAGAGAATGTTGGAATAATCATGCCTTTTGTTTCACCCAGGAGAGCTCTTCTCATGCTCTTATAAAATATTTTGATAATAACCAGTTTTATAAATAATAAAAAATAAATACCATAATTCAAATGTACTTACCAATTTGAAAGTGCTTTCTCCATTTGGATCAGTATTTCGGATAAGTGTTTGGATCAATGAATGTTGTGCTAAATCCAGGTCTTGTGTAAGTCTATTCTACAAACCAGTTTAAACAAGAGTGAGATGAATTTTTGATGTAGAAATGTATCTAAAATTTGCAAGAAGAAAAAATGAAAAAGATGGGCATGCTAATGAAAGAGCTTTTGGAAAAATAACAACAAAATTTAAAAGTAGTTATTTCAGCATTTTACATGCATAGTATCCAACCAGTGAGACAAATGTCCACTTTTGATAAATAGAAATTTGTGGTGCTTAAAGTACCATATGATTTATAGCAACAAAAATAGTTAAAAGCTTTAACATCTCACATAAAAAGACTTTGTACATTGATCTCCCATACTTTTCAACATCTACATGAAACCGCTGGGAGAGGTCATCGGGGGTTTTGGAGTTCGGTGCCATCTCTACGCAGATGACACCCAACTCTACTACTCTTTTCCACCAAACTCCAAGGAAGCCCCTCGGATACTGGACCAGTGCTTGGCCACTGTGATGGGCTGGATGAGGGTGAATAAGCTGAAGCTTAATCCTGACAAGACAGAGGTCCTCCAGGTCAGTCGTATGTCTGATCGGGGTATTGGGTGGCAACCTGTGTTTGACAGGGTTGCACTCCCCCTGAAGGAGCAGGTCTGCAGCTTGGTGATCCTCCTGGACTCATCACTGACACTTGATGCTCAGGTGTTGGCGGTGGCCGAGAGGGCCTTTGCACAACTAAAACTTGTGCGCCAGCTGCGACCATACCTCGTGAAGTCTGCTTGGCCATGGTGGTTCATGCCTTAGTTACCTCTAGATTGGATTATTGCAATGTGCTCTACGTGGGGCTGCCTTTGAAGACAGCCCGGAAACTTCAATTAGTTCAACGCTTGGCAGCCTTGGTTCTAATGGGAGCCCGATACAGGGAGCAGTCAACCCTCCTGTTTAAGGAGCTCCACTGGCTGCCGTTCACCTTCCGGACCCAATTCAAAGTACTGGTGATCACCTATAAAGCTCGGGACGGTTTGGGACCCATCTACCTTCAGGATCGTCTCTCCCCCTACGAACCTGTATGGCCTCTTCGGTCATCAGGGGAGGCCCTCCTCTCACTTATGCCAGCATCACAAGCATGGTTGGTGGGGACGAGAGAGAGGGCCTTCTCTGTAGTGTCCCTCCGGTTATGGAACTTGCTGCCTGGGGAGATCAGGCAAGCCCCCACCTTGATGGCATTTCGGAAGAGTCTGAAAACTTGGCTTTTCACCCAGGCCTTTGGTTAACATCACCTTTCTCCATCACAATAATTATGCTCCTCGACATTTTGCACTGGTCGCTCTTCCCGATTCCTGATTGCTTGATATTATTCAGGACTCCTCCCTACCTAATGTGACCTTAAATGATTCTAATGCACTTTATCTATTTACAAATTTGTTACTCATAATGTGCACCTTGATTATCCACTATTGCAACCTCATTATTTTTAATTTGATGTTTTAATTCTGTGTTGTGTTTTTTTCACCTATTGTGTACATTTTATTATTGGTTTTTGTTTTTGTCCTTTGATGTTTTATATTTTATCATTGCTTGTATTTTGATTTTGCTGTAAGCCACCCTGAGTCCCCTTCGGGGGAGATGGAGGCGGGATATAAATAAACTTATTATTATTATTATTATTATTATTATTATTATTATTATTATTATTATCTATAGGAAAATAATACCATTTCCATAGAGAAAAAAAGCATTGATGTGATTGGTCATTAGTTGCTCAACTACGTGTCCTGATCTGGGAGAGTGGTCCCCTAGAAGTTGTACCAACACTGAAATGTCACCAAATTGTTGAAAATGTCCATATGTATTTTAAAATTGATGCCAGATTTCAATATGTATGAAAGTCATACTTTTTTGAAACATGTTTGGATCTCAGACAGTTCTGCATTCTGAATGTCTCTTTTCAGTAAAAACTGATCTCCTTTCTAAAATATAAAGGAAACAAATAGTCAACTACAGTGTGAGACTGCAGGTGTCAAACATATTATGTTCTGCACAGATATATTTAAAAACTCCCCCTCCATCACAAATATTGGCAGGATGTAGGAGAGAAACAACACAGAAGAAGAAAATGTGGAATAATCACTCACCCACTGAATTTTCTGAATATAATAATTTATATAATAATATATTCAGTTTTAGCCTACTAAGTGCTGAAGGGTAATTATCTTATCAGTATGTGTATTTGTCAGTGCTTAACTATATTACTGGGAAATTGACAGCTACCTCAAAACAATTTAAAGTTTAGCATGAGTTTGCAGGTCTTATTCCCAGAAAACATGCATACAATACAGGATTATATCAGCAGGCAAAGAAAGAATCCTGATTAGTTTAACCAAGCTTCCTCTCCTTCACTCTATCTCTCTTAATCACTGTGCTCAATATTTCTAGCAACTCTTCTGGATGTAATTAAAAATGCCTAAAAACAAGTAAACACAGGATTAGTGGCAGGGTAGTAAGTTAAATGGATGAATGTAAAGCATTAATTTAGAACATAGTTTTTTAAAAAAAAAGAAAAAAGAGAGAGTGAAAAACCCAGATCTACCTGTGAAAATAAATAGAAGAAATGAAAATGATTTTATCCCTTCATCCAGAAGACGTATCAGTCATCGTGATTCACACACATCTGGGATAATCAAACAGCCACTTAAATTATTTTTGTAATCCCAATTACAGTAGATCCATTGAATCAGTTGTTGATTAGTGAATCAACATATAGGTAGACCTTCTTGATTCAATGAGTCTGTTGTGACCATCTCTGTAAAGGAAATTCAGATCATGATGTCTCCAAGCACATGACTTCATTATCAAAAAAAAAAAAGGACTAAAGTCCTTTCATACAGAATTCTTCTCTTTGTTTCTCTTTTTTATCATTCTTTAGTTCAGTGTTCTTGTCTAGAGAAGCAGAGAATTCTCTAAATGAAGGAACCAAAAATAATTTCATCTGCGGGACTACACTTGTATTTTTGTAAATTAGCACTAATATGACAAGAAAGACAATACAGTTGTGGTAGGTGGTATATTACCCTTGTAAAATTCCATCTAATGAATTGTTATCAGTAGTAACTGGAAAGGGTGAGTCATACTGGTTCATATGTCCATCTTTGATGGGAATCTTCAATACTCTAGATTTCTAGAAGAGAGTTGCTGATCACTGCCAGGTATCACTGCCACAGGACATCAGAGGTAACTTTAGCTATGTGTCTTCATTATTTTGAAGTTTGGATTCCAAAATACATTATTGTTTTAGCAACAAGATCTCTTAATCTATTCAGTGCAATGTCAAATTCATTCTGAGTACATATCCAAAAGTTTTTGAAATGAGCACTTCCTTTCATGGCCTTCTGTCATGCTGAACTGAATGGTGAAGGATTTAAAGCATAGCTTGGGTAGACTAGCAAAATAATTGGACCTGAAGGATCTAAGTTTTGACTAGGCCACATAGCATGGTGAGATATTTCTAACATGCCTAGAAGTCATGTAAATCACACAAAGAATCACGCAAAAACCAGTTAAAGAACTACACAAAAACAATTAAAAGGCTTGTGAGGCAATGACTATCATTATTCTCTTGCTTCTGTCCTGCCAGCAGAAAGCCTCTTCTTACCTACATTTTCTCCCTATGAAAGTGTTTAAAAAATAATTGATTCCTCCATGCAAGATTCTTTGATGCTCCCTGTTACTTTCTGGGGATACGGTGTTTCATGTAATAAACATCTACATTGGCAGGGTATGTTATCACATGATATTGCATCTTGTATGCTTCTTTTCCCAAAATGAGGTACATAAAAGTAACTTCTATACTATTTATACAAAGTTCTTAATTTACAGAAGAAATGCATATTCCTTCCTATTCATAATTAGGAGTTTTGTCAAAATAATTCAGTCTAGGCAAGGTTTTAGATCTTAAAGGAAATGATAATCCAATTTGCAATTCTACATGCCATTTGCAAATGTATAACCTGAAGTTTTCCACTCATTATTGTTATTTATTTCTGGTAAACTAGGGAGTACATAAGGTCTGTGAAAGTTCATCAATCGTTACTGGGAAATAGCTATTGTGATAAATTGGGAGGGGGTGATCTGTTCCCCTGTCACTCAAGAAGTGGTTGGCTGATGGTCCCACACATCCATCCCCCTGCGTGAATTATCTTCAGCATGAATTAGACAGGACCCTGTTTCTGCCTGTTGCAATGGGGACCACTCATAGGGCAGGCTAGAAACAGCAGCTGGGTTTTTCCCAAGGGAAGGGGAAAACACCCCTCTCTTATCTTGTGAAGTGAAAATTGTAGGAGCCCAGACAGAATTCATTGAATAGCACTGTGAGCACAGTGCTTACATGTATATAAAGACCATATATGTTTTTGACCAGTATCTTATACGTCATTGTGGAAATTATTTTTGTAATGACAATATCACCACAAAGTTTAACTTTGCGGGTGTGGGTCAACTGCTTTTATATCCACTTGAATATGAATGGTCAAAATGTGGTAGAACATTTTGGCATAGAATTACAGAAAGCAAAGGAAAAGATGGTTTTGGATTAAAGAATGCTGAAATACAAATGGGTCTGAAGTCATTCAAAATACTGTCAGTGTCTGCCTTATTATGTATTTCTTTGAATAGCACCAGACAGAAAGAGAACAGATGGAAAAATGGCATATTAACATACCTCAATGACCCATAAACACTAACAACTGACAGAAACTGCTGTTTTAGTCAACAGGAAACAAATATGATGCAATAAAGAGTAGAAGGTTGTGATGCACATCAGAGCAAAAAATGTTAGATCCTGATAAAGCAGTTTGTTTGCTTCCCTTCTCTCAGATCTACAGAATAAGGTCCAGGGTTTTTTCTTTTTTCTTTTTAAAACAAACTCAGTTCTTTGCAGTTTTCTGTGTGTGTGCACCTATCTCAGACTTTCTGACAAAATGTAATTCCTTATCAAATATATAATCATTTATATGTGAAGGCATATAATTGCTCCTTTACTGACCAATCCTTTGGTTTTAATGGGAATGTTAGCATTAGTTCAAAGTTGGCTCAAAATATCCATCATAACCATGACTTCACATGTTGTCAAGAGTCAGACGCCAGTTAACAAACAAAACAGAGTTTATTCTGAAGATAAGCCAAAAATAACACAAAAACAAGCCATGCTATTTTCCCATGCTGGCATTCAATAAAAACTAAGGACGCTTCAATTCAGCTTAGAAGAAACAAATAGAGTTGACTGCAAGATAACATGCAAAATAAACGAAGGCTTGCAACCTTCCAAAAGCTGCAGAGTATAACAGAAAGTGCAAAAGCTTCTTTTAGCTCCAAACCGTTTCTGAAAACAGACAGCCGGCTCTGCGGAGTTAAAGGGACAGTTCCCAAAAGAGAAACAGCAAACTGGCTTAAAAACAAACAAACTAGAAGAACAGTAAACTGCTTCCATGGTGCAGATAAAGCCGAAGCTTCAAAGGGATGATGAATAGCCATCGTCAGGAGAATCCAAGGTCAGGTCGAGAGGCGGCAGCAAATTCCAGAAGACAGAAGCCGGGAGTAGTCGTCAGTCAGGGAGTGTAGACAGAAGCCAGGTCAAATTCAATCCAAAGTCCGAAGAGGGTGCAGTCATCCAAACCAGGTCCACGATAAGACACAGCGAGAGCCAAGCCAGATGGTATCAGCAGCTAGAAATAGTAATCAGAATGCAGTCCAGGGAAACCCACACAGTTCCATCCCTCTGCTGCAGAGCAGTCCCAGATAACTTACATCCGAATCACAGTCCAAGTCCAGTCTTCACGGAAACACAGAGATCCCAATGGCGCCTCAGCAACACCTTGCCACACGCAAAGTGCATTGGCCAAACATTCCCATTTTATTCCCCTTCCTCCTGGGTGACCAAACACTCACACCCAAACACCAGGTGTCCCAAATCTACTCAGAGTCCGAATTCCACACAGCTAGAGCTCGTGGATCTGGAGTACCTAGCAATTCATTGGAGTCCCAATCATCCTGCCCACACTTAGCCCCATAAACACTTAAAGAACCATCCTCCCTTCTCCAAGCATCCCAAGTGGGATCAGCTCCTGCAGAAACCCCAGGTTCAGTAGTATCCATAGGCCCCAAATCCCCAGACATCTCTGGTGGCTGTGCCCATTCAGTGCCCACTTCCCCAGCCACCACCTGGTCCTCAGCATCCATTTCCCCAAACTCCCCATCTGAATCTTCCTCAGAAGATCCTCCATATAGCTCTCTAAGTTGCTTCCTGCCCAACTCCTCCAGTGAACCCACATCACGAGGGTTTTTTCTTCCTCTTCGGATCCCATCACCATCAACCATAATCCCCGAAGGCGCAGTCACAACACATGTTGGCTAAGTAACAATGAAAGGCAGTAGAAGATCAATTTCTTGAAAAATAACTGAAAGCAATAATTTCAAATATGTTTGAAGATATATCTCCCATTGAGAAATGTCATTTTAAACAAACTTTTTTAAAAAAAGAACATCCTGGGAACTGGAACCAGCTAATGAGTAATAGGGCACCATGTGTACCATGACTAGAATATGAGTAAAACCTAGCCAGTATGGCAATCCAAGTATCTGTTGGCAACACACAAGTTCCTGAAAATTGAAATATGCAGATGAAGTGGGCTATAGAAGTAGAAAACAAATTCATCTGTGCATTTTTTTCACAGCTTTAGTCCATAACGTTCTATAATGGAGGCCTAGTAAACCAATTCTAAACTTATAATTTTAAGCCAAATAACCTCTTATGGTCTAATATCTCATCACAAATGTGCATATAAGATAGCACAGATCCCCAAGGCTTTCTATACTTTTCCTAAATTATGTTTTGATTGCAAAAGCCTTTATTTGTTGTTCCTCTGCCTTTGTTAGCCATTAATCTAGTATTGCATTAAGCAGTGTGGAAATAATATAAGCCAATATTCTTGTGCTATAGGGGTGTAATTCCTTACTGTTTCTTCTAACAGGTAATTTTCTGTGCAAGAAATAACATGTTATATGTTAAGAATAATATTTCAATGCAGAAATATTAATTTGTGTGGAGAAAAACTATTTTCGTACAGAAAATATTGTAATGCATAAAATTTGTATATGGTTGATTTGCATTTAAAAAAGCATTTCAGGAATTAATATTAATAAGGTGATTTCCTATACAAAAATGATTTTTGTAAAAAAAACAGTATGAAAACTTTGCACAGAATTAGTACTCACTGATTTAGTAGAATTATGACGATTCTAGTCAGTCCAGGGTTCTCAGTGTCATAGGTGTTTTTCACCTTTTCAGAATATCCCTACCATGCCACTAGCTAACATCAAATGTCAACAAACAATAGACATGTGCCAGCACTGCTTCAGTTTCCATGTGAAGTACTGGTTTGGGAAAGAAGCCATGTCAAAGGGTCAGAAACAGACATTCTCCCTTTCTGCTCTTATCTGTGGCTCACGTTTCGACCTTGACTTTATAAAAAAATAGGCCTAAATCAAACTACTGGTTCTAAATAGAGTAAGCTAATTGAATGAAAAATCTGTATTTTGTAAATTCTATTGATCTGGTGAGCATTTGAAACATAATGATTTCACTGAACTACTAAAATGTAATATTTCATTTGGTGTTTTCCAACAAACAGCTTTTAGGCTGACTTGCAAACAATGAAGGAGCAGATTTAGTCTATAACACACAACAGGAGTATTAGATTAATATTCAGTATACAGTGCCCTTTAAAAATTTACTGAGCTCTCTTATTTTTTTAAAAAAAATTAAGTAATGAATCTAATGAGGTTCATTGATCAACTTAATGCTTCAGTGTTTCCCATCTTTTTTCTCATTTCTCTAAGGAAATTCTCAATGGGTTTTTAATGGATTGAGTTTTTCTTTTATATTTTCTTAGCATATGTATACTTTGCTAAATGACTCTAGAACTAGCAAATCCAAGTTGAAATAAGCTTTTCTTGTCATAGGCATGACAAAGGGCTATGCAGGGGGTTTCACTTCCTCCTGGGCAAATAAGCTGTTCCCATTTGGAAGTTGCTGCACCCACAGTTTTGTTTTTAGCCTTGCAGTGTGTGTGATTTTATTATTTTTTTCTTTCCTTTTGCCCAAAAGGTGTTTCAAGTGATCATCAGAATTGTGCTCAGAGGTGCTTTCTATGTTTCACACCAATAGAACAACCCTCCTTCTTGTATTGCAATGGCAAATGCAAAACGAGAGGAACACTCACTAAACTGTTTGCTCCCAGATCTGACTCAGCTGCAGAAATGTTTAAAAGGGCTCTTCAAATCTGGCTTCTTCCTACATTCTTCTCAATAAAGGACTGTGCTGTGTTCCTAATATAGAAATGTAGCAAGTGGCATAGAAAAAATGCAGAACCCCAAAATACTACTGTTTCAGTTTCTGATTCCCAGGACACCACATAATAAAAATGGACAATGTCTATGCCATTTGAAGAATTCTAACAACTGAAGGCTTAAAAAGTAATGTTTATAAATGCCAAGGAAAGAACCCACTAGTGAAATATTTTACTGGAATCATATGCCAAACATCTAAAATAGTGGTGTCAAACCTATGGTCCTCTAGGTGTTTTGCACTCCAGCTCCCAGAATTCCTTGTCATTGGACAAGCTGGCTAGGACATTTGGGAGTTGGAGGCCCAAACATCTGGGGGGCCACAAATTTGACACTTCTGCTCTAAACCATGGATGGGGCTTATTTGATAACATCACTGGTAGCTTCTGTGAGATTTGGAATCCATTGAAGGTTTAGTACAAATGTTAGTGGAGGTTTGAATGTTATACTCAAATGTGGGTTCAGTTTCTTGGCTGAAACTAAAACCTGGAGTAATTTCACTATCCTACCAACATCAAAGTTCCTAACTTAAACCAACCTTTAATCTGACATCTATTTTTGACCACCAAAATTGATTACTGTCTTATAGTCTTTTGAAGTCCAAAACACCTGGAGGAACAAGATGTCATTGAGATCTGCTGGGGAGCCCTTCTCTTGGTCCAACCATCATCTCAAGTATAGTTGGTGGGGACGAGAGAGAAGACCCTCTTGGTAGTGGCTCCCTGACTTTGGAATGTCCTCTCTAAAGAAATTAGATTAACCCCCATTACTCCAGCCTTTTGGGTGAGTTTAAAAACATGGCTTTTCAGACAGGCCTTTGACCCTGTGTAATCTATGGTCAGCTCAATGATCCACTGATTGTATCATTGCGCACTTTGATTTATTACTGCAAATATCCTGCTTTATTCACAAGTTCTACTGCATTTTAGGAAATTTTATAATGTTTACAATTCTTACAATTGTATTAACTGGGATTTTATGTGTGTTGTTGTTTTTATACTTATGTCACCGTGTGTATACTTATGTATTTTTGTTTATATATGGCACTTGGAGTGCTTCTGTGAGCCACCCTGAGTCCCTTTGGGGAGATGATGGTGGGGTATAAATAAAGATTTATCAATAATAATAATAATAATAATAATAATAATAATAATAATAATAATAACAACAACAGCAACAACAGCAGCAACAACAACAAAAACAACAACAACAAATGTTTCCCAGCTCTGTGGCAGAATCTCCTCAAGCTGCTGAAATATTTTTGTCCCACCACCAGTCAATGGAGGGCCTCTGATTTGACTGCTATTTACGGAAGCAGAAAAATGACGCCTTCCACGACAGTGACTCTTTCTTTTCTTTTATGTTGCTCTTAGTAGAACATTTCAAAGATCCAGAATATTGTCTCTGCTGCAACTCGTTTTTCTTTATCTTTCTGCTTTACTTGGCTTTCCTTTTGCAATTTATTGGATTTTGTCTCCTGCTTTCTTTTGTATTTTGCTATGACTGAAACTGAGTGATGGGAGACATCCCCTTAGCTCAGATCAGAACTTGACTTAAGATACAGTCAGCTGTTTCTCAAAAACATCAAAAAGACTTCTTTCCCATTCTGTTCTAAAGAAAAAAAAATCCAGACCAGAACTAAACAAACCAACAAAAGCAGAATCAGGTATCGAAATGTTCATCTTTTATTTAAAGTACATATTATGAGATCTCAAATCTCATATTTGAGTCTCCATGGGAAGATAGGATGGGTTACAAATAAAGTTTTTTAATTATATTATTATTATATTTCAAATAATAGAAATATAGCAAATAGCATATCTCCTGAACTACCTCTCTTGCTATCTAATAATCATCTCTTTTTTGCATTTCAAATTGATATAGCCTTTACCATACTTTGCTTTCTTTAATGATTTCCAGTTTTATTAGATTGCATAGTTGCAAATTCAGAAACGGTTTCTGAAAATAGTTTAGATATATTGGATTTTTTAAAAACCATGTTTCTTTAATATTTTCACCAGTGGCTATCCAAGAATTATCTTCCAGTAGCCTCATATCTACAAGGGGCCTACTGCAAGTTGTCAGGTCCTACCCAAATAGTTCCCCTCTCTACTGCTGTAATTACGAGTACATATTTTAAAAAATAATTGATTATATCAAATATTTGTGTATGCGAGAGAAGGGTGGATTTCTCATATCATGAATGCTTCGGACCAAATATAGAGCTGTCAACTCTCAGTAGTTCTTGATTGAATAAATCTCCTGAGTCTCCTTGTTTTAAAATTAAAGTGGCCATGCATTTCACTTTGCAAAGGACAAACTTGTTTAAATGGCTATCTATTACAAATGTAGCTGTGGGTTTTTTAAAACTTTGAATATGTTTTGATGGATTTTAACTATACATTTGTTAGTGCTGTTTGTGTTTCATTCTGTTTTAATGGTTGCATATTTTTATATTTTAAATTGTATACTAATGCTGTTATGTCAAGCCACTGAGTCACTTTTGGGGAGATAAAGTGAGGTATAATAATAATAATAATAATAATAATAATAATAATAATAATAATAATAATAATAATAAAAATTTGCCAATACATCACATATACCTAGACACTTGGAAAGTGTCCGACATTTGATCCAATACAACAGCCAGAATAGCGATCTTGTTTTCTGTGTAGTAATCTTGTTGTGTATCAAATAATAATAATAATAATAATAATAATAATAATAATAATAGCAGCATAAGAAGACTTTGACCTTTCCCATTATTAAACACTTGGATATCAGACTGAGCAGGTACACACTGTAGCTGGTTACAGTCTTCACTACTATGTTAAGATATATATTGTAAAAGCACATATAATGTATCTCAGGAAACAGGTTTTGTGTGCAGAAAGCAACATTTCTGCCCAGAAAGAGCTGTTTGCTATGTAGAAAATGCTACAATTGCGGGATATTCCATGAAAAAAAGTATGTGGTTGATTTGCTATGAAAATAACCTTTTCTGCACAGAGAAGGGGCTTTCTTTTTCCAGCAAAGCTGGGGGAGGAGAGCTATTTGCCTCCTCCCCCGAGCAGAGACTCATGGCTCCAATTGGGAGCCACGTGAGGGGGCGGGGCTCATCTGAGATGCAGCCAGCCCCCTCAGCCTCATTCTTGCTTCAATTTTCAGACCTGGAGGAGCTCCAAGGATGGCTCCGAGTGTCAGATCCCTGGCTGCTGGGCACCAATAACCGTACACGGAGGCCAATCTCTATCTAATATCTTTATTAAGGAAATATATAAAAGCAATAAAAACAAGTGAAGAATATAGTCCAGAAGCAGACCTTACAAATGAGGCCAAATATAGTCCAAAAATGTATTGTCCAATAAATGATATTAGAGTTCAAAGTTTTAATCCACTTGACTGAAACACACACTTTTGCCAAGCAATAGTGTGGGGAAATGACAGAGTCTTAGAGTCCAATGAAGCTTGACAACAAGGCTGGAAATAAACTTGGTTCTTGGCTAGGTCCGTGACTAGAAACAAGGCAAAACGTGAAGCATGGAGCAGGGTCCATGGTTAAACAGCAAGGCAAGGCAAAGGCTTGAAAACTTGATTCGGGAAGCAAGGAACTGGGGTTACGAAGTCCACACACGATCTCTCTCCTGAAGCTGATCAATTGACTCCGCAAAGAATCTCCCGCGCCAAACACCTATATTGGGTCTCGTTTTCCCGCCAACAAGTCTCTTTCCCTAGAGAACAAGAAGCGAAACCCAACTCTGTCCAGATGCAAGACTCCTTAGAATTTCCCAAGGGAAGCAGACCTAATCAGTCTGTTGTTTGGCAGCGATCCGTAAACTCCTCCGTTGGGCCTCTCTAACTCCTCTGTCTCTAGAATAAGATTCCTTCCTGGGAAACGGAGGGGAGTTCTGCCCAAGACCTGTTTTACTGAATTCTTGAGGGCAAACATCAACATCCGGCAGGTGAAGAGACTCCGGCTCTTGTTGAACCGGCGAAAACCCCATGTTTTCATCTTCATCTGCCACAATAGTACTAGGAACAGGACTACAGGGCCCATGAGGCATCACACCGAGAAAGAATGTCGGCGGATCGAAGGGCAAGGGCCCAGCAAAAAAGACACCGGCGAAGCACCCACAACCTCCTAGCAGCGCCTCATCGAATGATGAGGGCATCACTACTGAGGACTACGCTGCGCTTTTGGCCAAAGTCAATGCTTTAGAGCAGCAGCTGGAGACAGAGGCCCCCGCTGCTCATCCCCAGCTACCACCTGGGAGTAGCAAAAAGGATTTACTTAACATTATTATTTCTCGTTTGTCTGACATAGAGGCTGGTCGGAAGGGTGAGCCCAGGAACAAGGCTGTGCAGCCCAAAACTATGGCAGGGGACCCCAAGGAGGTGTTGTGCCAACCTGATGACCAGCCTGACAGCGAGCAACCAGGGCCATCTGTTCAAGCCACACCTGCGGTTCTGGCAGTGCCATCTCTGCCTGCGGTTTCAACCCAAGGGCAGGCGATGGCCCACCCCACTGCATCAGTAGGTACGAACACATCATTCCTGTGGCCATGGGAACAGAGTCAGTCCCAGCAAGGCGAGGGCAACACACCAACACATACAGCCCTAATTTCACTCAGTCAGTCCAGTCCTGACAAGCTGCCTGCGGCTTGTCAAAACCCCAATGGCGCTGATAAAGCATCAATGGAGGAAGCCAACGAATACTGGGGCATGGCCAAATGGCCTTTGCCAGCAACCCCATCATTGGAGGCAACAGCACTAGGCGGTCATCTCGCACAAAAAACCATTGACAGGATTTTAAAAAATGAGTATATTGATATATTTTCCTTGCTCTTTAGAGAGTTGGAAAAGAAAGAAAAAGAGTATTTGGATGATGAGCACAAGGAACAAATCAAAAAATGGAAAGTAGGGCAAAACTGGGAGAACTGGCTGGCCGTCTATTTAATTTACAGAGGGATCATTGCTACTGCGCACCCTCAAAGGGCTGGTGCTTTATTCCAATATCTGAATACAATTTACTTGGCCTATTCCAAGTTTGAGGGAAACGCTTAGCTCGAATATGACAAATGCTTTCGCTTTGAAGCAGCCCGATGCCCGTCCCGGCGTTGGGATTTAGTAAATGAACCTTTGTGGATCCATTTAATGACCCATGCTAGGTCCATTCAGGGTGAGAAGACGGATAGCGGACACATATTGCATATTGCCAAGAGGCCGCAGCCCTTTTGGCAGTCGGCCCCGCAACAGTCCACCCAGAAGCAGAAGCCCATGTGCTGGGAGTTCGCTGCACAAGGTGCATGCTCCCGCAGGAACTGTCGTTTCCTCCATGCTTGCACAGTCTGTTCCAGGGCCCATCCCACCAAAAACTGCAATAGAGGAAAATTTGGAAAACCAAACCAGCAGGAATGTGATGCCTCATGGGCCTTGTAGTCCTGTTCCTAGTGCCATCGTGGCAGATGAAGACGAAAACATGGGGTTTTCGCCGGTTCAACAAGAGCCGGAGTCCTTTCATGTTGATGTTTGTCCCCAAGAATTCAGTAAAACAGACCTTGGACATTCCTCGCCTCTGTTCCCTAGAAAAGAATCCTACTGTGCTGACAGAGGAGTCAGGGAACAGAATCGCAGGAGTTTACGGATTGCTGCCAAACAACAGGCTGATTAGACCTGCTTCCCTTGGGAAATTCTAAGGAGTCTTGCATCTGGACAAAGTTGGGTTTCGCTTCCCGTTCTCTAGGGAAAGAGGTTGTTGGCGGGAAAACGAGACCCCAATATAGGTGCCTGACGCGGGAGAATCTTTGCGGAGTCAACAGAGCAGCTTCAGGAGTAAAATCGTGTGTGGACTTCGTAACCTCAGTTCCTTGCTTTAAGGATTAAGTATTCAAGACTTGCCTCGCCTTGCTTTAACCACGGACCTTGTTCTAAGAATCACTGTTTGCCTTGTATCCAGCCTTGTTTCCAGCCTTGTTTCCAGCCTTGTTTCCAGCCTTGTTGTCAAGCTACCTTGGACTCCCAAGACTCAGACATTTCCCCACACTATTGCTTGGCAAGAGTGTGTGTTTCGGTATTGGATAAAAACTTTGAACTCTAATATCATTTATTGGACAATACATTTTTGGACTATATTTGACCTCATTTGAAAGGTCTGCTTCTGAACTATATTCTTCACTTGTTTTTATTGCTTTTATACATTTCCTTAATAAAGATATTAGATAGAGATTGGCCTCCGTGTATGGTTCTTGGTGCCCTGCTGCCAGGGGTCTGACAGGGAGAGCCAGTTTGTCAGAAAAAACCCAGCCACATCACCGGTTCCCAAAGGGACCCAGTCCAATTAGGCTCCCGCATCTACGTAGGTGGTTAGAAATATACCCCAACAACAAGGCGGCTAGTTACTTACTTAACAGTTTTTCGTTTGGTTTTCGCAGTTGGCCCGAAATCCCCATTTTTGTCCTCTAATTTGAAATCATTGGCGGACATGGAAGCCATTGTTAAGCAAAAAATTGAAAAGGAAGGCAGGGAGGGCCAAGTACTTGGCCCCTTTTCGGAGCCCCCTTCTCTGCTGCTCAGGGTTTCCCCTTTGGGAATCATGCCCAAAAAGGCCCCTGGTGAGTACCACCTCATTAATCACTTGTCATATCCTAAAGGTAGGTCAGTGAATGATGCAATCCCCGAGGAGCAATGCACTGTACACGCAGTTCTTTTGACGCAGCTGTTAGGTTGATCCGTAGCCGTGGTCATGACGCGGAGCTGGCTAAATGCGACATTAAGTCTGCATTTCGCTTGCTCCCAGTTTATCCCCTTGATTTTGAACTTTTAGGCTTTCAATTCGAAGGGCGTGATGCAGAGCGCATCACGGCCGATTTGAACTTTTTGGAATTTTTCCCCATCCTAGTGGCAGTTAACATCTGGGCTAAAACTTTTGCCAATTCAAAGGTCCACTTCTGGTGTGACAATATGGCCACCATGCAAGTTATTAACACTTTGACATCCAAATCTCCCAGGGTGATGGGTGCCTTGCGCCAATTTACGCTGCATTGCCTCAAACATAATATTCTATTTCGTGCCTTCCATATTGCCGGGCTGGACAATTCAGTGGCTGACACTCTGTCTCGTATGCAGATGGAGCGCCTCAGGCAACTGGCGCCCACCGCAGACTACCATCATTGCCAGGCCACCTCTGGCTGGTTGGAATGAAGAATTAATTAGGGGAATGGCCCTGGCCTTGGCACCCAGTTCCAGAAAAAGCTATCTCAGAGCTGTCACGGAATTTAACGACTTCAGGCAATATTACAACTTGTCTAACATTCTCCCTGTTACTTATGAACATATGGCACAGTATTGCATTTATTGTAGGAGGAGGGGCTTGGCTCCGCATTCTATCAGGTCTAGATTAGCAGCACTGTCCTACTGGTTGAAAGCTAAAGGCTTTACCGACAGTGCCAACGATTTTTGCCTCCACAAGGTAATGGCGGGGTGGTCAAGGGAATGCGGACAGCCCCGGGATGATAGGGAACCTATGACACCAGATATTTTAAAGGGTTTAAAACAAATTTGGCCCCAAATTTGCAGTTCATCTTTTGAGCAATCTTTATTTCATGCAGCGGCCTTGGTGGCTTTTTTTGGGGGTCTTAGGAATAGCGAATTGGTTGCCATGTCTAAAAATGACAATACTAAAAGGGCCGTTCCCTCTTCGGATGTTACACTGACTCCGGGTATGGTTCAATTGTTGATTCGGTCATCCAAGACAGATCAAAGGGCAGGGGAATAATTGTCAAACTGGCTGTATGGAGCAACAAGGACCTTTGCCCCATTGAGGCCATCTCCACATTTTTTACAGTTAGAGGCACTGCCCCAGGGTTCTTTTTCTGCCACCAGGATGGCTCTCCATTGACTAAGTACCAATTCTGGTCAATTACCACCAAGGCCCTGAAGGTATTGGGTTTGGCCCACCTTAAATTCGGAACCCATTCTTTCCGCATCAGAGCTGCATCTATGGCATCCCAGCTGGGTTATGCGGCTGAAAGAATCAAGTCCATTGGGAGATGGAGCTCCAGTGTGTACAAGGGGCATGCTTGCTCCTCCTCATTGTAGTCGTGTTCACTCCAAGTGGAGGGCCTCCTCTTCGGCCTAGTCGGACTGCAAAGTGGGCTACAGTTAGCTTGGGGGAGGCGGAGTCTAGTGCGTACAAGGGGTACGTTCGCTCCCCTCCGTTCCAGTTACATGTTTCTTTTCCTGTCTGTTTCAGCTTCATTGGCGCATAGATAGAGGGTCCTGATTTCTCACAAGCTCATCACTCATGATAAGGAGCACTTTTACCTGGCAGATGGTATCCATCTGTGGGTTGAGGGTAACTTTCAGTTCCTGTTTGATTTGCAGGTAGGAATTAGAGAGGTGTTAGAGAATTTGGTAGGGGTTGGGGACTAGACAGACATCTGCCCCCAACGGTGGCAGAAAATGGATAGGGGAAAATTACAATCTAGGGTCTATCTAGGGCACCATCCCCTTTGGGGTGAAGGACATCAGAAAAACACTCATCTGCTATTCATCTTTAATAGGTGAGGTGAAATTTAAGGCCCTCGGAATGCCGGAAGTTTGGCCTCAACAACGTTGAGGGAGGCTTCCCTTAAAGGTTACTCGGTTGTTGGCCAACCGGGAATCAGGTTTTTTCGCCATTGTCATCACAAGGGTAGCCCAGATAAGGACTACCTTGGGTGGAAATTTTCCTACCAAATTTTCCATCAGAATAAAGTTAGTTTTAGTTCCAAAGTTAAATAGGTAGCAGTTAATAAAGTTGCCCATATTTAAACCCAATTTTATGCGTGTCGTCTCGTTATTTTGGGGGTTAGCAGGCAATAGCAGTTTCACATAGAAATATTATTTTATGCTCAGAAAACACCACTATATGCAAATGTTGCACAGAATAATGCCTGATAACAAATTGCTGATGCAAGGGAGCCCTATTAATCCAAGAATGAAGCAAAGAGAGAACTATTCCACCTAAGGTTTGCCATCTGAACTGGTGTTCTAAGAGTCAATCATTGATGGTGACTAATCCAAAAAAGCAGTTTCCAGCATTTTGTGTAACTGTCAGCAATACTGTCATTCCACCCACAAACAAGGGTCCCAGGAAGTATGATGTCTGTCATTACCCAGGTGTTATAGCTTATTATATACTGTCTTATCTGTCTTATCACACATAGCTGTGTGTAAACTTTGCATCTTCTCTCCGGGATAGGCAAAATTCTAGATTGCTCAAACGAATTCATGTTTTTTACTATGATATTTACATATTTAGATACTTCCACTTTTCCCAAGGTGGTGTGTTAACTGAAATGTTATTCAAACGTCTTCTGGAAATAAGGCCCTGAATGCTTTGGTAGCCTTAATTAAAGTAAGCCAATTGACTCAGTGGGATTTACATAAGTATTAAATCACTGTTTTTTACAGTTATTTCAGTGGGTCTACTCCTATTACTAATGCCAACAGATTCCAAGGCAAGCTTTGCTGAGGTCTTTGCCAACTATCTCCAAGTCTTAAGAGTATGAATGTGAATATAATACAATAAATACGATGCAAATAACATTACATTTATTGTATTATGTTTATCAAATTTATATTCTTTTTATCACACTATTTTACATATCTTGTGCATCTTTGGACAAGCATGCTAACCATCAAATATCTTCACCAATCTGAAAAAATAATTATTTACATACTGACAGTTGATATCACATGTACCCCTTAAAACAATATGGTTCTTTCCTTCTAATTACCTGCCAGATATTTAGTGGCCTAAACTTCAGTGATGATTCTGAAGGTTCTATAGAGGTTATTCTTTAGAGGATAATTTTCAGAAAATTAGACAATGATTTGTATTATCATCCAACCTTGTTCTGATGCTGTTAGATAGAATTTAGTGTTAGATTTGACCTACAGTGGATGAGCTCCAGTTATTATCATAATTTAATCAGGCCCTGCTGTAGATGGATTTCTTGACTCTACTGAAGTAAGCTAAAAATATATATATTCTTTTCTCTTGTCCCTTCACAGTTTGACTTATATCAGTAACTACAATCCATTTCAAAACTGAGGCCACACTGATCCACTGACAAAAGCACACACATCTGAATGTGGTAGGCACCCTGTGGAATAAAATGCTTTTAACTTCAGTAACTTAAGCTTTACTGGTCACGCAAATTGTTCTGAGGTGAAGCTAGCCTGACCCTAGTCAAACTGCTGTAGTTTCCTCTATTCTGACAAGCAGTGGAGAGAGACTTCCATGGGGAGATTGGCCTGGTTCAACTATTACACGTAGCCTTAATTTTGTGTCATGTGCATCAATTTTTGCCACCATACCCTCTCCTTTTGGGCATGATAACAAGGAGGTCAGTAGCACATGTTTCTGTTTTCTGTTAACTATAGGTTATGTTTTGTTAATAACTTTCATGCTTTTTCCCCTAGAAGTGGTCCTTTTCATACCTGGATACACAGAAGTATTAAACTGGCTTTTCTTCCTTCTCACTTCAATACTTTGATTTGTTTTCAGTTAGGTTTGTTATGTTTTCCAGCCTCAGGATTCCCTGAATGTGGTGATGTCTCCTTCATTTTCTGAATTTCTTGCTATATTGAGTCAAAAATAGGAAACTGCAGGCCGATAGACAGGATCTGGTTTGTAGTTGACCCAATCAATCCATAAGCTCTCCTCCTTGGCTCAACTCTTTTATTATTCACATTTAGACCTCTAATTCGGTTTAAAGAGAGGGGGAAGGTGTTCTGCTTTTATTTCTACCTCTCCAAATCAGCTTGCCATAAGGATGCAACCCAAAAAGCATTTCCTATAAAAATATTGTTTCATATATTATGATAGCATTTAAAAAGGGTAAAACACAAGAGAGGAAAAACAAGGTTGCTTTATGTCAAAATTCAAAGGTGAATTTAAAATATAGAGCACATTTTAGGTTTCCAGGCTAGGTGTTGTATCCCAGAGCAGGAACACCTCTATACTTAACCACCACACCAATCCAATAAATCAGCAAGCAATTTACTGAATAATATATAAATGCAAAGCAATACAAATGGTAAAAACAGTTTAGTCCAAAAATGAGAAATAGTCCATTAACTCCAAGGTAGAAAGGTATAATACAAAGTTCAAAGATGCAAAATCACCAGACAAACAAGGCAGCATGAAATCCAATACACAGAACTCTAGAATAATCCTTTAAACTTGAAAAAAACCAAGAACTTGGTTAACTTGAACATGAAACTAGAAATGGCTTGATGCAAGATGTTACATGAACTCAACATTGTCCAGACTGATCTAAAATCATTTTCCCATCTCATATAAAGCTTTTCATTTCAAAGACTGACAAGAAATAATTTTGTTTACTTCTGCAACCGGATAAGGACCTCTTCGTTAATAGACACTGTGACCTTCAGCGTGCTTGGGAACTCACCCAAAAATTATGAAAGTTCTGTCTGATATCTTCTAGCTCATTAACTTCTGCACCTGACAATTCACTTAGTTCCCCAGAGAAAGGCTGCTGCCCTTTCTCCCCCAGGAATGTGCTCTTCAGAAGCAGCAAGAGAAAAAGAAAGCTCATTTTCAGAACCCGAACTCTCATTTTCAAGACTAGAAATCTCAGGCCCAGCAAGGCCATCATTCCCAGTGACATCAGACACAATCATTGACTGAATTACAACACTAGGGATGTGCACGATATAGTTTTCAGAGGTTTTCAGACCCCTGGAAACAGGACAAGCCCAGTTGTGGGGGTGGGGAGAGAGAGAGAGAGAGAGAGAGAGAGAGAGAGAGAGAGAGAGAGAGAGAGAGAAAGTTCTAGCAATAATGAACTACGTGGCGGCCGATCTTTGGCTGCATCAAGCTGCCACATAGAAAGAGCAGGCACGCATGTGCAGATTTTTCCCTCTTAGCCTTGCCAGAGCCAATCAGAAGTTTCTCTTGGTTTTGTATAATGTTGATATTAATATATAATATTCATCCAAAAACAGCTATTAGTGTAACAGGAATATTTTCTTCCACATTTATCTTTATAACTCTGTATTGTTAGTCACAAAAAGGAAAAAAAAATCACTGATGTTGAACACCGCCAATATCTCTTGGAAAGTTATATTTTCAAAATAGTCCAAGAAATTCTTCTTCTCTACATCAATTATTATTATTCCTGTTGCTTATGTCGCTAGAAGCATTAACTTTAGAAAGAAAGTTGAATGCAATTAAATCCCCTAACTCAAAGGGCTTTTGTGAAGAAGGAGGAGGAGGAGGAGAAAGCAAATCACGTGTCTTTTTTGCAAAGCTGGTCTATATATACCAGGGTGAGCTCCACCATTTTTCTGTGGCATCTTAGCATGAGAGAGAGAGAGAGTGCTAGCTAGTAGACTTGTAAAAAAAAATTGGAAGTTTTGTAAATCGCATTAAAATTAATTAAATCTGTACTTCCAAAGTGATATCTGATATGTGAGAATGGTCTGCACCTAAAACTTAAGAATCAAAACTTACCCAATCCTTTTTCATTTTAATTTTTTAATGATCAGAAGCCTCCAAAATCAGTTTCATATTCATGGCAAGCAGCCAAAATGGCTACCTTTCCACTTTAAATTAATGACCTCTCATCATTAGAAGAGGGAAAGCAGGGAGAAAGCAAAGTTAGCTAGGAAAGAAAGCACAGAACTCTGGGAAATGTAGTTTGGGAAGGCAAGGAGCCCTATGCCAGAGAATTCAAAAGGCCCTGCCCTAAACTAAATTTCCCAGATTTCTGCTCAGCATCAGAAAGCCCCAACCAGGAGAGGGCAGAGATTTGTCCCTCCAAGCAGCAGCCAGCCAGAGTTCCAATGAAGGGATGAATCTGCAAAGAGGAGGGCTGACTGATACTTTTAGTAAGTAATTAGGTGCAATCACTATAACAAAAAAGTAACAAAATTTCATTACTCTCGTTATAGTAACGAAAATGTTACTAACCATACTTCAGAAACACTTTAGAAATGAAATGCTTTTGCCCCCTTATGTTCTCTTTTGCAATGACCTTTGAAACATTTTTAAAATCAATCACATTTGCCTACTAGCTAGCTCCATGTTCTATCTCAGTACTTCCACTGCTTCTAGTGCTTAGGGATCGGTTTTTGAGAATTCCAACTTTTTCTTCTGCATTAATTTTTTCTAGTGGATATCTTTCTTATAGTCCTTTTGTTATTTATTTGTAGAAATTTTAAAAAATTCATAAAAATCAATGGATGCTCCAAAACCTCTGAAGCTTGGGGCCTTGCAGTTGTAAATGTGCCCTACACGGTTGGCCATTTTCATCCTGATAGCCATACAAATGTTGAAAAGAGGAACCACACCAGTTCCCCCATTGTCACCAATGGGCAGGATCTTCCCAGGATGAAAATTGAACTTCCAGCTGATGGAACACAAAACAGTATTCCCCCCCCCCCTTCCGATTTCAGGAATTTCCCAGTAAACAGAAGCGGAGGACGGGGATGGGAATAACTGAAAACGATACCAAAAATGGGAAAGCCTTTTGACAAATCACACCCCTATTCCAAGCTACTACAGATAAAGCCATTCTGAGGATTCTGATGAGTATACCAGATTTGTAAGACTGTCTTTCTTCTGCAGATTTTTTCCAACTACATCCTATTAAAATTGCAGGAGTGAGAATGATAATGCTATACAAATGGTTTGTTTATTAACCATTTACATTTGCTTAACTTGTATTTCAGCAATCCCACTAATCCATATTATTATTATTATTATTATTATTATTATTATTATTATTATTATTATTAAAAATTAATTCAAATAAAATCATCTCCCACTGTTTTGTGGTCAACCCAGAAAAATTTCAAACTAATTATTCAGCATCTCACACAATTATACTTGTCAATTGCTGCACTGACACATTGCAGGGAACATTTGAAGGACTATGTAGGGAACCTTTTTCATATCTGTCTCAACTTCAGCTTTCATGAAGAATTGTTAAGGATAAAATGTCCTTATTATTGACTCTATTTATAAACTGGTCCACTCACCCCCACACCAGTATAGTTATCCCTTTCATGTTTATAAACAATTATGTTATATTAAAACGCTGTCACATAAAAGCAAAAACAGAATAAAATGTATGCATACTGGCAATTTAGAGAAGCTTTTGCACAAATATACAGATCAGAGGTATTTTCATTTTGAAACATCTTTCATATATATATAACTCAGATAAGTCCTGGCTTCCACTCTGGTACATAGAAAATGACACTGTTATGCTAGTATATGTAAAGCCTAGCACAAGGTTCTTAACGTAGCCCAGGAAGCAAATTAAACTGTCCCTAATTTAGCATAGAAAATGTACTGACAGTGATCTGCTCAGAAGGAGCCACCCTGACTTAGGGTGCATCTATTCTGTGAGGTTAAGTTACTGGATCTGTAGTGAAGAAGTGTGTAGCCCATATTCTGGAATTTATATAAATGGCAGCACATGAACAATTGAAAATGAGAAGTGTGCATCTGCTCTGTATAATTAATGCAGTTTGAGAACACTTAAATTGCCTTGGTTCAACACTATGGAATCCTAAGATTAGTAGGTTGGTGAGGCATCAGCACTATATGGCAGACAAAGCTAAAGACCTTGTAAACAACAACTCTCATCATTCCACAGCATTGAACCACAGCAATTCCAAGAATTTGCAGCACTTTATCAGTCACCTCATGTTTACAATATTTATATGGTGCACCTTACCCAGTCTACTTTTACAATCTCTCCGTTTTAATCCATGTTTTTATTAGTTCTTGTTTTTATTGGCTAATGTTTAAATATTTTAATTGTGCATGTTTTTGTCTATTGCTGTGTTTTATACTGCTACTGTTTTTATTCGGGCTTGGCCCCATGTAAGCCGCCCTGAGTCCCCTTTGGGGAGATAGAGGCGGGGTATAAAATAAAATTATTATTATTATTATTATTAATATTATTAAAGAGGTCTCCAACTGCATTAATTCTGAACTAAATGCCTCCTTGTATACTTAAAAAGAAGTAAGGCCCAATGAGTTAAATGGGGCTTGATTAGATGTAAATGTATACAACATTCCACTGTTACATTCTACATATTTCTCCTACATTTAACTATGTTCAGTTCTGACACACATCAGTTAATATCTTGACATGAAGGTCAACATTTGATGTAGCTCCTTTTCAAATAATTCTTTCTTTTCTATTCTTAATAATATTTGAAGTGACAGAATCCTCGAGATCATCAAAGAAGTATTTAGGATGCCAAATGATGCATGGCCACCCACAAAGTATGAATGTTGTTCTATTAACTTGACCTTTCCTCTCAAACAATCCTGTCTATAAGCCTCTGTTCTCAGTTTGTCGCCTAGCTCCAACTTCAATCCATATCGCAGTTTATGGCTGTGCCCAAAAGTGCAATGTTCCTGCCTTTTTTAAGTTTTAAAAAAGGATGTTGGTTTCAGAGTAGACTGCAGTATGTTTAACATCAAGTTTTATTGGTGCTTATTTGTTGAAAGCCAACATTTTAGGATTTACAGTCAACATTTTGATACAATATGCCATTGTCAAGCTTTGCACCATCTGCTCCATAGTATCAGTGTTCCATTTCTTCTTACTGAGGGATTCATGATGGAAGCAAGCTCAGTCTGTTTGCTCTGGCCAGCTGCTGCCATTTTAGGAACCCCTCTCTTCCCTGTGGTGCAGGAATGTCATTACAAGCACAGAAACTAAGCATGTACAGGTTCCAACAGAAATAGACTGAGTTTCTCATCATCTCACACAGTGATCTCACAGAAGGCAGAAACCCCCATGGCTGATGTGGTGGGTTTCACAGCAGACCTCAAGATATTTCTGATAATATTGTATTCTTTCACAGATCCACTTCAAAAGGTCTAATTCTAACCAGTACTGTCAGAAGTGTGTTTGTTAAATGCTGTAATCATCAAAAGATAAACAGATGGCTTCTATTCAAGCAGGGCAACAGAGTGATTATACACATCTGCACAATACCAATAAACTCTAATCTATCCAGAAGCAATTGGCTGGTCTTTTAGAGCAAAGCCAAAATTGCTCATCATTACATCTATGTTTGGTTCTACATTTCATTAATTCTACATAACAACTCTAATGATGTAGGAAGGGGATATGGCTAGGATCTACTATGACTGTGGAAAATTTTCCTAATTCGTTGTAAGTTGGATCAAATTTGTTAAATTCATACTTATGACGCAATATCCAATGTGCGTGTATCATCCACATAAAAGAATTAAGAATCAAAACTTTAGCCTAGTACTTTTTGTAAGTTGCATAAACATAATTTTTATGTTTATGCAATCTTAATTCACAGAGCAACCAAGCGCTACCAGGAGGCGAATCCAAAAGTGTTGCCATGCCACTCAGCCAAATAGGATTTTTTTTGGGGAGGGGGGGTGGAGCTGCGGCCATTGCTTTTCCCCCCAGCATCTCACCGCACCCTCCAAGGGAAGGGAAAGAGAGAAGTGCTCGACACCAGTATAGCTTTCCAGGTGGGCTGGAATAGGACACAGAGTTGCAGCAGAGAAGAAAGAGAAAGAAACCATTAGCTGCTGCTTACCTTATAACCATTAGCTTATTGTCACTAAGGCTGACTCTTTGTGCTGGGGAAAGAGAAGGAGATAGAAACTTTGTGGGCAGTAGAGACACTGAGACAGGCACTGGCAGGCGGGGGTTTACTTATTCTTTATTTGGTGGGTGCCTTTTGCTTTTCAACATATTTTTGCTGCATTTTAGAGAATCTTTGAGGGTTACTGCCTGGGCTACATTGCTTTCTGTATGCTGTGTGTGCAAAGAGCCAAAAAGCACACACTTGCCTTTGTAGAATTTTCTAACGCTATTGTGATCTCTAGGAGCCCTGGTGGTGAAGTGTGTTAAAGCACTGAGCTGCTGAACTTGCAGACCGAAAGGTCCCAGGTTCAAATCCTGTCTGAGCAGTCTGAGCACTCGCTGTTGCTCCAGCTTCTGCCAACCTAGCAGTTCAAAAACATGCCAATGTGAGTAGATCATAAGGTACTGCTCCGGCGGGAAGGTAACGGCGCTCCATGCAGTCATGCTGGCCACATGACCTTGGAGGTGTCTATGGACAACGCCAGCTCTTCGGCTTAGAAATGGAGATGAGCACCAACCCCCAGAGTCAGACATGACTGGACTTAACGTCAGGGGAAACCTTTACCTTTACCTTTATTGTGATCTCTGTGTCCATAATAAAGCAAAAAAGCACACCACCACTTGTTTAACTCTAGCACAAGTTAACTTAGCTGCCTTTTCTAGCACTAGTGTGAGCTCTGTGTACATAATCCAGCAAAAAAGAACACAACCACTTGATTAACTCAGACACAAGTTGCCTTAGCAGTTTTTTCTAGCACTAGTGTGATCTCAGTGTGCATAATCCAGCAAAAAAAGAACATGATTAACTTTCACATGCTTTGTCTTAGCTGCTTTTTCTAGAGCTAGTATGATCTCTGTGTGCATAATACAGCAAAAAAGAAGACATACAATTTGTTCTGTGGGGATACCTTTGGATTTCTGTTAGAGGAGATTTTATTTTAGAAATATTAAGAATTAACTAAAAATCTATGAATTATCCAAATGTACTGACACTTGATGAGCTTTCTTGCAGTGGAAAATATGTCTTGTCCTCCAAGTGTGGATCCCACCCCACCCTACTCCAGCCAGCCATAGCAGCTAAGAAAGACGTTTCTTGACAAATTTTTTTTAAAAAATCCAAAAATAGGGCGATGTGCCAATATTTCTGAAACTTGTGGGTAATGATTCCCTGGCTATGTTGTGTAATTCTAGAGCAATTCCGGGTCATAGCGCGTAGTTTGTTTTTTGTAAAAAAAATAATAATGGTAAAAACCAAATAAAATACCCCAAAATCAATAGATGAGTTAAACGTTCTGAAACTTGGGGGGGGGGGGTTACAGTGTTAAACGTGTTCTACCATTGTAGCAAGTTTAATCCTCAGTAGCTCTAATAATAATAATAATAATAATAATAATAATAATAATAATAATAATAATAATAATAATAATAACTTTATTTTTATACCCCGCCCCATCTCCCCGAAGGGACTCGGGGCAGCTTACATGGGGCCTTGCCAGATAAAACAATCAAATATCAAAACACAGCAATAAAACAGTTATCCAATAAAAACATCAGTTACAGTTAAAACAATAGTTAAAATCAACATAAAACATACAATGTTAACACTGGAGACTAATTCATAGAACCCAGGCAAACTGCAACATGTGCCGAAATGGGCCGAAATGGGGAATGTAATTTCACAGTTGAAGTGGACAAAGTGCAATATCGCATTGGCAATGAGGGAGAAGGAAACCCCGGAAGTCCCATAAGCCCCCTACATGCACAATTACTTGTTATAGTAACAAAATGTTTACTAATGATACTTTAGAAACAAAACATTGGTGGCCACTAATTTTGCAATGACTTTTGAAACATTTTTTTAAATCGATCACACAGCCCTACTATCTACAATGGCTAGAAACTACCGCATAGACAGGAAGCTGATGATGTAGTTCATCGTTTAACCAACCTCTTATTTCCCTTAGATTTTGTGTCAACCTTCAGTTATCTCTTCATAAAACTGATGTCATGCTAGCAGCTTCTGCTACTTAAAGAGCCTGTCCAGCACCTGTCACAAAAAGTAAGCTCTGATAACACTTCCTCTGGCTGGCCAGAAATACAGATAACAGATTAAAAATGGAATAACATTCCCTATGGTCTTCTTCTCACTTCCGAATGTTCATGTGCAGGCACTGATCTAAATTTAAAAAGAAGAGCCTCACACTTCTTCATTGCAGAGACAGCAACTTAGCCATATACACAATTATGTCAATAAGTTAAAAAAAAAACAACTGAATCCCACTGATTTTTGAAAACAGGAAGAGGGAAATTCACTCAAAACTGTGGTTACTTTATATTTTTTTAATGCAAAACAAGGTGACACAGAAAGTTTCTGTTGATAACTGTTGAGTTTGTTGCTGTATTAAATCAGTACACATATAGCTCACATCCCATTATTTCTTTGTTAAAAAAGTCTTTCCTTGTTAACTTAATCTCTAGTAGGATAAGAAATTGCGGCTCTTAAGGATCACATTGTCAAAAGAATTGTAACAACATAGGTATTAAATAGCATGCAGAGTCCTAACACAGAATTTTGTGTATGTGTGTGTGTGGGGGGGGGCGGTAAATCTTTTCAGTGTAAAGACTTTTTCCTTACATGAATATATTTGAAGCATAAAAAGGGTATAACATGCACCCCCAAAAAAGAAATTCCTAAAAAGCTGACAAAAATTTAATAGCATTTTTAATAATAGCCTTAAATGAGTATGATTATTCTTAACATCTGGAGTTGTTGCTCTTTATTGAAGAAATTCCTAAACATTGATCAATATGATAGGCAGGTAGAACTCATGTTGAAAACAGCGGCACCTATTGAATTTGGATTTTTGAAAAGGAGTATAATTTTGTATTGGTTCATTTTTAAAGGGATTTCTCAAAACTTGTAAATGTCTTGATCTTTGGGATAAAAATGGTTTCAAAATAAAATGCAGGAGTAAGTGAAACAAAACATTTTTTCCACTGTGTTCCTTTTAGGAAGTGGCACTAAAGGCCCCTTTTCTGCAGGTACAGTTACTTTATATCTTTCATTTTTTATTCCTTCTGAATTTTCTAATGTTATGTTACTTTCCTGTGCTCATAAAACAATTCAAAAAGTAAGATTGATTGGTGAACTAAAAACAAGAACATGTAGCATTGCAAGTATCTGGAGCTTTTCTATTTAAAAGAAAACAGCAATGCAGAAACTGATAACTCTCCATAAACAGTTCCCTAGCTATGAAGCTCTCTGGCCCCACTTCTGTTTTTTTTTTTAAAGGAAAATAAGCTACTTAAAGTAGCTTTATTATTTCCATTGTCATTTTCCCCTGAACAAGAAAGTGGTCCAAATTGTGAAGTGGAACAGACAAATATCATTTCTCTGACAAATGCAGTGTGTCACCCATTGACAATAATTGATTCCGATGCCCATAGGGATGCTGGTTTTGATGCAGTCACTGTCAGTCTTCATCAGTTATAATTCCTACCCTTCTTGCCAAACGAAATATGTGTTGGCCATTGTGAGGTCTCTTGCATAAGGATCTTCCTTTTCAGCTGAAAGTAGTGAGGAGACTTTATGATTTAAAACAACCAAGAAAAGACAGAGAATATTACTACACTAAGAACAGAGGCAGATCATGATTTGTGCATATGTGAGTTTAGAGAAGCTTTCATTCCAAAGTGCTACAGATGCCATTTCCAGTCCTATTGACCCAGAAGAAACAGATAAAACTAAAAACCATTTTACAAAAGTGATGTAATTCATCTTCTGTTGACTAGTAACATCAGCTTCTCATGCCATATAGATTTGTATTTGCAACTAACTAACAATCTATGAGAAAATAATATTTCAGAATTGTCAGTAACTACCCCTCTATTCTGCCTTGGTCAGACCACACCTGAAATACTGTGTCCAATTCTGGGCACCATAATTGAAGGGGGATGTTGACAAGCTGGACAGTGTCCAGAGGAGGGCAACTAAAATGATCAAGGGTCTGGAGAACAAGCCATATGAGGAGTGGCTTAAAGAGCTGGCCATGTTTAGCCTATAGAAGAGAAGGCTGAGAGGAGACATGATAGCCATCTATAAATATGTGAGGGGAAGTCATAGGGAGGAGGGAGCAAGCTTGTTTTCTACTGCCCTGGAGACTAGGACACAGAACAACGGCTTCAAACTACAGGAAAGGAGATTCCACCTGAACATTAAGAAGAACTTCCTCACTGTGAGAGCTGTTCGGCACTGGAACTCTCTGCCCCAGAGTGTGGTTGAGGCTCCTTTTTTGGAGGCTTTAAAGCAGTGCTTTGAATGTCATTTTCCTGCTTCTTGGCAGGGGGTTGGACTGGATGGCCTGTGAGGTTTCTTCCAACTCTATCATTCTATGATTCTATGAGTGTTAGTGCACATAACTGTGGCAGTTTCAATTTGACTTTTTTGCCATTTAAACTTGAGGTGTCTAAATGATGCCTCATGTAAACCCAAATTATTCTGGAGTAAACTGGGATTTCCAAAGGAGTGGGATGGCATTCCCACCCTCCCCAGCCCTCCATTTACCCCCCAAACTTACCTGAGGGGCCGGACTGCATGCTCAGGCCCCTCCACCAAAAGCTCCTGGCATATCAAAATGACCCTGATCTTGGCAACTTCGTCAACAAATATTTGTGAATAGTAGCAAAAGTTCCTCTTAAGCCCTACAGTCTTCCGTACCCTGATCTTGGCAGCTTCACAGGTCAGTTTTCTACATTAGGATTCTGAGGGGGTTCAAAGGATTCCCAAAGTTGTTTCCATTCCCACATATTTCCAATTCTGAAAAAAAAAATCCTAGTAGATCATACAACAGCAATTACAGTCCAAAAATGTCCACAGCAAATATATAAGTCACAATATGTCCTGCATGTACCATCTAGGAACCATTCCATAAATCTATGCAAGATTTCAATAGATAAACAAGTTCATAATTATCATTCACAAATGCAAAGTATAGAAAACAGGTACTAAATAAAAGATCTAAGAAGTGTACATTCTTGAGGACTTTTACTTATGCTGTCATTTTTTTCATTCATGCAAGATTCCAGATTTGTTAAAAGCACTGATGAGTTTATGGCAATCTTTCAAAATGTTTCAAAAATGAGATGATGTTTAATTTCTTACCCTATGACCAGCCCTATTGTTAAATGTTACCTGACACAGGAATATAATAATATCTTTGTGTATCAATTGTTTAAACTCTTTGGGAGAAAGAGAGAAAAGAGCAATTGCTGGTGGGACAATAATTTTCTGGCCCATGACTTTGCAGATTTCAGAGAATATATCTGACAAAATTTCACCATATTGGGCAGTTTATGTTTTTATGTTAAACAGTGAAGAGGGGAGTTACAGCATATTTAAATTATAAATCGTCAGTATCGCAGTCTTCCAAGAATATAAGTCTTTTTATTTTAATGGCCTAAAAGAAAGGCAGGCTTGGGACTGGACAATTGGATCAGATAGGGTCTAAATAGGTGGCTTAGCAGGCTAAAGAGGAAACCGTGAACATAGACTTTAAATGAAGGATAGGACTCTGGAACCGCCCCTGCAAGCTTTCAAAGAGGCTGCCTTTGAGGCTGTCCCCAGGGTTTCACCCTCACTAGAGGTTGTAAAATTTGGGTCAGTCTTTAGAAGATAACAGGTCTGGGAGCAACCCAGGTTTTGGAAAAGGGGTTTTCTTAGCGGCCCAGGTATTTTCATCCAGGGAAAGGTGGGGAGAAGGTCTGGGGAAAAGATATTTAATGGGTTACAGATTAAATAAAGTTGTCCATATTTCAATCTATATATTGTGTGTGATCTCATTATTTAAGAGGTTGGTCAATAAAGGAACCTAAAGAGAATGAGGGCTGCAGAATTAACCTTCAAGGTTAGATGTAGTCAGAGAGCCACATTTTGTCCTTTTCTGGTGTGATGGACAATCCCTCTGCTGGTTTGTAGTCATACTCTATGTGAAATGTAGTCTTTTAAAACCCTTATCAAATTAGCATTGGATGGTCTTGGAGACAAGAAAAGGAGATTTATAGCTGGAATGTGTCTGCAAAGGAGAATGTGGAAGCAATATGAAAGCATGCCTCCCAAAAATAGGTCTGTACCCTCAAATGAAAATTTCCATCAAAATCCAAATTAGTTGAGCATTTAGAAATGCAGTTTAAGCAACCAAAGAAAGTAGATAAAGTTAGCAAAGACATGTGAGAACAGAAAATATAACAGTTCTATGTCAACATTTTTTTTCTGATTGTCACACATTCCCTGTAATCATAGAAATATGGAGTCTGAACGAAAATGTTATGCAAGGACAGAATTTTTGATTAGGGGATGTGGTACCCCAAAAGCTACTTACCTGAATGAAACACACTAGAATGAATTGTCACTCCCTGAACTGTTAATGGGAGAATTTGTTGCAAAATCATTACATTTCTATCCCCCAAATATGTAAGATGTTTCTATGTAACTCAGCTCTCATGATACTGTATGAAATTCATCTTCCCTTGTCCATTTATTTTTCCTTAGAGACTGGTGAATAGATCTAATGTTTAAAAGAGAGAGCAGAACAGATTTGTCCTAACATGAGCTCCCAATTATGTGAAGGATTAATCTATACAAGGAAAGCTTTCTCATCAGACATTTTCTCAATTCATAGAACTTGCAAAATGGTGACAAACTTTGCCCCCCCCCAACCACTGAAATAACAAGACCACACAAGAATATGGGATAACTATCAGCAAATTTTATTAATGCTACCAGTTTAACTTTCTTGTGATCTGCAAACCAATTCTAAAAGGATATGAACTTGGTGTGGAATAAGCTGAGGCAGTGGCCATCCAAGGCATCATGACATTTCCATCAGTTAACTTGGGTGAGACCCCTGGGACCCCTGGGTGCAATTAAAACTGTTTTGGTTCTAGGGCAACTGCTTAGTAGAATTCTGCTTCACATCTGGTGGATTTATTGAGGCCAGAAATCCTACTACTCCAAGGCCATTTCCATTCGCCCTCACCTTAGCTGTTTAAACCACAGATGAGGGTTCCTGTTCCTGACCTACACCAAAAAGGGTGCCTTAGTGAACCCCATCCCTTTTTCCCGTATGACAGCTTATCTAAAACCCACAAACACTAATTAGCCCACAAGGACCAATATAGGATAGGCTGAAAAAAACCTAGCACTGAGGGGAGGGGGGGGGGGAATTTCCTATCTGGCCTAGAGGCGACCCTGAATAAATATACTGTTAGCAGGCAGGAGGGTGGGTCAGCACTGGATCAAGAATGGGCTCTGGGTTGGGGCTGCCTGCCTGTGCTAGCCTCACCCCTTGAAAAATAGTCTCATCAGTCCCTGTTTTATTCCTGTGCTCTCTACATTGGTGAAGGGCAAACCTCGCCCCTCAGCAAGCGGGGGGGGGGGAGCTAATTGTTCACAAGAAAAAATAGGGCCGGAGTCTGTCAACTTTCCACATAGATGATCAACATCTGAAAAGTCCTCAGGGCCAACCAGGTCAAGGCATGTGGTAGCAAAAGCAGCCAGGTGATTTTGGCACATAAGTCAGGAAATCTAATAGGGACATCTTCACTCAGTCTGGCAATAAATATTGTGACAATAAATTAAACATATATCAATTTGCTAGTTTTTCCTGATTGCCAGACTCCTTTGTCTGATATATTTGTTTTGGTTAATCTAATAGTAGGGCTGGCCATGGGGTAATTAAGATCTGGACCAAGCACTTTTGTGAGAATACAATGCTGGCATGTATTGTTACTTTTCCCCACTATTACAGCATAGAGGTTTGTTGTTGTTGTTGTTTTAAAAAAATTCCATTCGTCTAATGTGTGTACTATAATGGAAATTTCACATTTGTTATACCTTTCTAATCTGACAAATAGTTTATTATTTTATTGAAAGATGGTTCAACCTGTATGCCATGTAACCTTTTATTTTCAAGGTTAATGATGAGAATAAGCCTGTATATGGTCAGACCCTATAGAAATCTTGAAACCAATGTTCACTATGCAGTGCAAAGTAACTTCATAATTTCTTATGTTCGTTCTATCCTTCCCCATTTTTGGAAGACCATGATTTCCCCATTTTATATATTTCTCAGTTTAGAAGATCATGATTTTCTCATTCCCATTATGTGGCAGAAATTTCATGATTTCATTTCTCATTCAAGAATAAAAAATAAAACTTGTAATTCAGGTTTGATCCTTAACTGTTTAATAATAACTGTAATATTCAAAACATATAAATTGTATGAAGCATGATGGACGTTTAGATCTTAAGTATAGTAAAGGTTGAAACACTCAAACTAAACCCATGTAGGGAAAGAATAGGGAGAATGTCTTTTCTCCACCAAGGACCAGCTTACTAAACTTAGTGCCTTGCTATTAACAGTCAGAAAAAAGTTCAGAAGCCAAAGCACCAAAGATGTATGATAACAAACAGTCCAAGGTCAAAAAGTTCAAGAGTAGGAGTCAGTAAGCAACCCAAGTGTCATAAATCCAAGGGTAAGGTCATCAGACTGTCAAGAAGTCAACTGAAAGCTTGCTTGAGCAACTAGAAAAGGGAAAGCTTCCCACTTTTAGAAACACTTGGCTCAGGCCATTCCCACATGCATTTAAAGAATATGTATTGCAGCATAACATTTCACTGTATCTGAGGGTCTGTGCCATAAACTTAAGATTTCTTTTATGAGGACTTGGAGTCTCCCATCCAGCTCCCTTTCCTGTTGAACTGGGTTAGGATTCAGATGTCCATCAGGCTGATCTGGGGGGTGGGGGATGAGTCAAACCACCTGGAAAACTGACCTTTGTGTCTTGTGTGGTTTGTCTTTTGCTCCTTAACTCATATGCTCCCTTAAGGCAAAGTTGAGAATATGGACTATCTCCATAAAGTTCCTCTTTATGTTATGTAGTTACCAGAAACAGTGACTGAATGGTAGTCTGCTATGATCCTTCTTCTGTTCACTTCCATAGACCACATATTAATCTCAGTGGCATGCCACAGCATTTTTGTGATGCCTGATTGCATCAGATACTAAGATTGTAGTGGATGGGAGAGGCTCATCTTTTATGCTGTATATTCCAGAGACACTAGTTCATTTACTAATGCCTAGACCAGGGGTCCCCGAACTAAGGCCTGGGGGCTGGATACGGCCCTCCAAGGTCATTTATCTGGCCCCCGTCCTCAGTTTTAGACTTAGGCTTGTCCAAAGTCTGAAATGACTTGAAGGCATACAACAACAATAGCAATCCTAATTAACTTGACTATCTCATCAGCAAGAAGCAGGCCCACACTTCCCATTGAAATCCTGGTAGGTTTATGTTGGTTAAAATTGTTCTTATTTTTAAATATTGTATTGTTTTTTCATTGTTTTGTTTGTTTGTTTGTTTTGCACCACAAATAAGACATGTGCAGTGTGCATAGGAATTTGTTCCTATAGTCTGGCCCCCCAACACTCTGAGGGACCTTGGACCTTCCCTCTACTTAAAAAGTTTGAGGACCCCTGTCCTAGACCCTAGATCATTCACATTCACACAAATAATACAATATGTATAAGAGCAACAATATAAAGAAATATAGAAGAACAGCAATATAAAACATTATAAAGTGTCTACATAAAACAACTGGCATGCAGTGCCAGAGGCACTCAACTACTACTAAGTTTATTAAGAAACTACAAATCCAGTATTTTACTCTGCATTTACTAGATAATATTAGTCTGATATCCAAGAAGAGTTCTTATCTCATGAAAGCAGGGAAAGTTACAATGAAAGCAATGTGGAAGCTGACCAACAAATGTTATTGTACATTATTTATAATCATCACTTCACTGATGACTGCATAAGATTAACTACAAATCAAGTGAGAAATGTTTTCCACAAGACATACTATTCCAAAGTCTAATTAGTAAGATATACTTTCCATTCTAGCACTTACAAGGTTGAGAGGGCTGACTTCTTCATTCTAAAACAAAAAAGGGTGAGATGGTAGGGCTCCCCAGACAATTTCTTTTTGTTAAAGAACAATCTGATCTGAATGTGAACCATGTTTAATATCAGATTAATGCCAAATTAATTAAAAATCAAAGAAGAAAGCTGAAAAGGTTCCACCAGAGCTGATCCTATTTATTTCTTTATTTATTGACTGAGAACAGCATAGTTTTTTCTTCAATTCTATGCATAGAAAGTTGCCTAAGAGTGACAATTGTATCATCCATCAACACTGGCAATGGAACTCCTTCTTTGGAGGCTTTTAAACAGAGGCTGGATGGCCATCTGTTGGGGGTGCTATGAATGCGATTTCCTGCTTCTTGGCAGGGGGTTGGACTGGATGGCCCATGAGGTCTCTTCCAACTCTACTATTCTATGATTCTATGATTCTAACTCCTTTTTTTTTGAGGGCAGCAGATTAAGTTCAGCCAATATTGTAGTAAACGTAATGCTCTATCATTCACTGCTTCTTGCCACCCACCCACCCACCATTTAATGAGCAATTGTCTACCAGAATACATTTTATGAAAAAAAATGAGGGAGGATAGGGCCATTAAAGGAAGGGTGGGAGAATGAGCTGGCAAGATCAAACTGAAGTAGAAATGAAATGGAAGACTGAAGTAGAGGAAGGAGTGGAAAGAGGAGGTAGGAAGCAGCAACAACAGTGATGACATCTTCTGCTTATTGCTCTTGACACCCAATTTTAGCAGAAAGTCACACCACTGGGTTTTGGCAGTAGATCAGAAAAGTCTGTGAATATTTATTGTACAAAATGGTAAGAAGTATCAGCCTAGATAACATGTTCAATTTTTTGAGTCCTTAAAAAAGATTTTTACTATTTGTTCTCTTATTCTTTTTTCCCCTTATGGAAGATACTTCTGTAACTTCTGCAAATAATTTGTTTGGCAGTAGGATGGCAAAGAAACATTTTTCTCTGCATAAAACTGACTTTTGCATTATGGAGGCACTCATTTCGCTTTCTTGTTATTTAGAATCCAAATATACCTTGTTGGTCCCAGTTCAATTTTAGGTTGCTGTTATGTCCTTAATGGAGATATTTTCACCTGGCCTTGCAGGTAGAGATGGAGCTTCCAAAACCAGTGACACAAAAGATCAGACTGCCTCTGAAGACATTGAAAAATTGTGGGAGAGTTGGTGCCAGGATCTCCTCTTTCAGAAGCAGGGATCCTATATCTGAATTCAGGAGATGAAAAACAACCTCTTTCCAAGACAAGAGAACCGAGGAGAATTAAAACACATGCAAGGTTGAAAGTACCTAGCAAAGCACTCATCTGCAAGGGAACTATTTTAAAGTAGTCTTTCAATGGGAAAAGTTTGCCATCCTGGGAAGACAATTTGATAAAAGATCTACAACTGACCTTGAGGTGATGTCAGACCAAGTCAGTTACAAAAATCAGTTCCAAGTTGGAGAATTTTTGAATCCAATATCTGCCTATGTGTAGATGTTGGTAGCTAAATTTGATATCTTTGATTTGTATTGTGACTACTTTGATGAACATCAATTTTGCATCTGTTGCTGTAGGATTGATGTTGCACTGCTCCAGCTGACCCTGAAATGCTTTGACTTTGTGAAGTTCCCTGCTTGGCTTTGGTGTGCATACTGCTAGTACATGTCTCTTGATGCTGTTGCATATTATTGCATTGATTGATTGATTATTTGTTTGATGTCCTGCCTTTCTCTCAATATAGCATGTTGAAATATGAAACAAAAGGGATTCAATATTGCTGTGTCCTCACTATGGGAGAACATGCAGATCAAGAATAGGTCTCTTCAGCCATCTACAGACACACCCCCAAGATGGAAAACAATCATCCTCGAAATACGAGGGATCGCCTAAGTAAGTAAAGTCTCTTTTGACAATTTATTTATTTACAAGCAGAGTATACAAGTACACTTCTTTAGCCATATATTTATTAGGTCTTATATGTAGTTTTAAGATTAATTGTACTGTATTTTTTGTAAAAATAAATAAATCATTACCTTCTCACCGAATTCTATTTTGTATGTAAAAGGACCAAGCATGTTGCACTTCTTTTGACCTACAGAATGGTACCATATCAAAATGTATAATTTGATATATGTATCTTTTTTATTCTTAATACATAGGTAGAAAGCTTGTATAATCTACTCTGGAGTTTGCTTTGCCCATAATAGAAAATTTCCTCTCTCCTGATTTTTTTCAGAGTACCGGCCCTTGTGTTCCATTCAACACTAATAAAGACATCACAATGGCACCTGCTATTCCTAAAGCTGACACATGCTATTCATACTTGCATCATTTCACCATCTCTCCTGCTGTCTATTTTCAAGACAGATCCGTTGGTGTCTAGAGTTGTTTCAAACTTGAAAAGCTGGAAGGCTACAGGGAATTCTTATACTGCACATTTCAGGCAGCAAATCCAAGTCACTCTGCTTGTCACCTGTATTCATTCATTCATTCATATTGTACAGGTTGCTTGAATTAATTATGGAACATTGATGCAGAAAGAACATTGAGTCCCACTGTAAAATCAGGATCTGTTCTCATTATGTTTATCCAGTCTGCTTTTAGTAATTTGATGTGCTGCCTCTAACACTAGAGTTGGGCCAGTCAATCAATTAGATTAATGAAACAGTCAGGAATCAGTGCTTCTTCAGGGGCAAAAGAATCACCACAAGTTACTGTCCTTTCCTATCCACCATTAGTCCCAGCCCAGTTCCATGTATTGTGCTATGACTAGAAGCCCCACTCACCTGCTATTTTTTGATGAAGGAGTAGAGGAAATTTATGATTTTCTAATTGGTAGATTGGAACATCAAATAGAAGAAACCAATTGATTGCATTCCTTGTCTGTTTTCTGGAATGTTATAGGAGAGAACAAATAAACATCTTCAGAGGTTGCTTCAGAACTCCCATTATCCATAACTATAAACCATGCTGGCTTGCACTAATAGGAGTATGCACAGGTTTTCTCTGCTCTTGGATCACTTCTGTATTCATTTTGAGCCAGTGGTTCAAACTAAGAGGATGACAAGAATATAATGGACTAAAAACATATACAGTGGTCCTTTAGTCCATGAACTTGAGCAAGGCTAGGAAATAACTTGATTCTTGGCACACAAAGCTTGATTCAAGGCAACAAGGAAACGAGGAGCAAGAACAAGATCCGTGGTAATTACTTGGCGAGGTCCGGAAAACAAGGCAAGATCGGGGAGAAAACAAGGCTGAGAACGAAGGCTTGGAACAGGAACAAAGGCTTGAAAACAGGAGTAGCTGTCCACACACGCTGCTCCGGTAGCTGACGAATTCACTCCGCAAGATTCCTTTGGGAGCAAGGAACCTAAATAGGCCTCGTTTTCCCACCAGAGAACACTTCTCTGGGGAATCAGAAACGAAAGTCAATCTCTGTGTCCAGATGTATGACTCCCTAAAATTTCTCATGGCAGAAGGCTTAATCATCTGAATGCTTTGCTGCAATTCTCAAACTCCTGCGATTAGCTTGTTGCACTCCTTTTTGCTGGAGATAATAATTACGGCGCGAAAAAGGGGGAGAACTCGACTCAGGGCTTGTTTGGCAGATTTCTGGAAGACAAGCCTCCTGCAGGTGCAAAGGCTCAATTTCTGGCTGGGATAGTTCCTTTTCTGGCTGAAATGATGGAAAACCCAAGTTTTCCTCTTCATCATTCACAACAGCACTAGGAACGGGACTACATGGCCCATGAGTCATCACAATGATCCTGTTGAGTCTATTATTCAGAATTCTGTCAACCAATTAGATTTTCTGCCCCCTCTCCCCTATTTGCATTGGCCATTGAACCATTAGCAATTTAATAAGGAATTATCAAGTTATCAAAGGCTACAAGGTGGGTAGGGAAGAAATGAGGATTAACCTTTATGTGGACAATGCATTACAATTTTAGGTGAGGTGGAGGAGTCATTAAAATCAATAGTCAAAATAATTAAGGACTTTGAAGAAAATTACAATGAATTTTGGAAAATCAGAGTTATTACATTAAAATCTAACCTGGGAAAAACACAAGAAGGTTCAAAACATTATGGGAGTGAAATTGAGGGAAGAGAAGATAAAATACCTGGAGGTCAAAATCCCAAAAAATCTTAATAAAATATTTCAAATGAATTTCAACTAATTCTGGAAAAATATAAGCAAACATATTAACACATGGGAAAAGAAATTTTGGGACATTAACACAAAGTTAAAATTTTGTAAGATGATGATTTTGCCTAAATGCTTATATTTGTATATTCCTAACAATATTCTCAAGAAGTGGGATAACTCTATCAAAAATAGGTAGTAAATCAAAATAAAATTAGATTCTCAATTTTTTATTTTATGGCACACAAGAAATGGGTGGATGGGGCCTCCCTTCTTTGGGATTTTTCTATGAGGCATGTCAATTAGCTAGCTTATTAAAATTTGAACTGGAAGGGTAAAAAAGATGGGGACAAATAGAGAAGAAAGCAAATAGCTGGAAAAGGGGGATGTGTATGGGAGACAGAATAGACAAAAAAGACCTTAAAAATTAAAGATGGACCTTTGCTTTTCAATGTTGCTTATTTGGAAGAAATGGCAAAATAAACTACAAATAAATACAATTGATCTTTTTCCCATTAGAAATGTTGGAAAACTAGGATAAAACATTCAGGAACCTGAAAGAAAACGGGATTAAAGAGGTAGAGAATTTTGTGGAATCTAACAGAAAAATAATAAACTGGGAAAAGATAAAAGATAAACGTGGACACCAGAACTGGATAGCACGGTTAGGCCTGGCCAATAGAGCTCAGGCTATGAAAAGAAGAGAACATATGCCCCACTAGAAAGAATAATTAAAAGGAAAGTAGAGAAAGAGAAAGGAATTAACAGGAAAATTTATAAGGAACTAACTACCCTATCTTACAACACAAAAGCTACCCTAATAAAGAGTTGGAAACAAGAAATAAATTTTAGTGAGAAATTAATCAGGTCCTGGATCAAAAACATTCAGAAAATTAAAGAAATCAGGATAAAAGAAATCCAACAGAAAATGGTATAGACACACAAATACACACACACCCATGCGCGCAATTAGCACATGCAATGGGAAATAATTTCAACAAATGTTGGCATAAATGTGGGGGGAAATGTTCATTCTCTCATATGTGGTCAAATTGAAAAAAAAAAGAATTATTAAAGCAAAATCAGATAGGATATGGAGGATATAATAGGGCAAAAATTAAATTGGGATAAAGCTAGATTCATGTCTCACACCGTAGATGTAAAAGAAATGATTAATTAACAGAAATTCCAAAATATATGATAGCTGCAAATACAGGCTATGAGAGCCCAACGACAATACAAGATGGGAATTGGAAACTTGGTGGTCTTATCTCTTGGAATACTTAATTAATGATTTTATTAATAAAAAAAACAAGTATCTGTATAGTTACACAAAACAAGATGAGAAAATGTCTGCATATGATCATAACCCCAAAAAGAGTGTTGAATAAAGTTTGGGACAAGTTAATAAATATATACATTATCCTATGATTTATCTCTGTTAGCTGGGCTTTTCTGGTCTAAATGGGGGAATCACAGAAATGCATCTCAAAAATAAACTTTATGTCACTGAAGTTGCATAGAGTCATCATTGGCACAACACAGCTAGCACCAGAATTAAGAAAAGGTAGAATAAGGAGAGGAGAAGATGTAATAATAAACTATTTTCAGAATTTGAAAAAGTATCTGTTTGCATTAGAACTCCCTGCCAGCACAATCACTTTCAAAGTCTGTTGCTGTCCTATGAAATTGTAAATTTATGTCACTATAGTGGAAATAAAAAAAAGCCTCTAACAGAGTGGCTAAGGTGACAAGGCCAGCTGAAGGCATGTTGCTGCTTGAAGCTAGGATATATCACACCCTTTAAATGTACAACATCTAGATGGTTCAATAAATTGTGTTCTTCACTAACAACAATGAGCAAACATTCTCCACAGCATAAGAAAAAAAGCTGTAAGTATTCACCACAGCCCATGTTTTCTTCAACAGTGTCTTGTTGGCATCTACCATGATCTATCATTGACTAGGTAAATGAAGTCTTGTCGAGTCCTTAATGCAGCCTCCCCTTGGGCTAAGCTAACTTAGGGGGGAGACTGAATCCTGCTGTCAGCTAGACTAAGGGATTGGGTATTTTCCCCTCTCCCTCCTAACAGTACTCTGACTGACATCAGCCAGATGCTTGAACAGCAAGGGAATGTCATGGCTGACAAGAGCTGTGACACATAGAGAGAGGAATCCGAAAGGGCAGTTGTCCAGTGGTGGAAAATCATGTTCAGTGCAACTGGGCAGTAGAAGTTCCTTGCTGCCTCCAAGATGATTCAGGGAGCCCCCAGTGGGTCAACTTTTATAGCTAGCATAGACAGGGCCCTAGTTGCTATAGCAGCATAAAACAAGCTTGTTCTCTCCTCAGTGTGACATTCATTTAAATATTCAGACATGGCTGTCATATCCCTGTTCAACCTTCTCTTCTCCAGGCTAAACATAACCAGCTTCCACAGCTGTTGATCATAGGACTTGATTTCCAAAACCTTAATCATTTCAGTTGCGCTTCTTTGGATATCTTCCAGCTTTTCAATATCCTTCATGAATTGTAGTGTCCAGAACTGAGGTCTGGTGAGGTCTGATCAAACAAGAATCATAGAATCATAAAATATAGAGTTGGAAGGGACCTCAGGAGCCGTTCCAGTCCAACCCCCTGCAGAGAAGCAGGAAATCGCATTCAAACCTGACAGATGACCATCCAGCCTCTGCTAAAAAGCCTCCAAAGAAGGAGCCTCCACCACACTCTTAGGCAGAGAGTTCCAGTGCTGAATAGCTCTCACAGTGAGGAAGTTCTTCCTAATGTTCAGGTGGAATCTCCCTTCCTGTAGTTTGAAGCCATTGTTCCGCGTCCTAGTCTCCAGGGCAGTAGAAAACAAGCTTGCTCCCTCCTCCCTATGACTTCCTCTCACATATTTGTACATGGCTATCATGTCTCCTCTCCACCTTCTCTTTTGCAGGCTAAACATGCCCAGCTCTTTCAGCTGCTCCTCATAGGGCTTGTTTTCCAGACCCTTGATCATTTGAGTCACTCTCCTCTGGACACCTTTCAGCTTGTCAACATCTCCTTTCAATTGCGGCACCCAGAATTGGACACAGTATTCCAGGTGTTGTCTGACCAAGGCAGAATAGAGGGGTAGCATGATTTCCCTGGATCTAGATGCTATACCCCTATTTATGCAGGCTAGAATCCCATTGGCTTTTTTAGCCGCCACATCACATTGTTGGCTCCATGAGGACTCCAATATCCTTTTCACACGTACTGCTATCCAGCCAGGCATCTTGCTTTTGTCTTTGTTGAACTTCAATTCGTTAGTTTCGGCCCATCTCTCTAATCTGTTAAGATCATTTTGAATTCTGTTCCCGTCTTCTGGAGTATTAGCTCTCTCTCTCCCAATTTGGTGTCATCTGAAAGCTCTATGATCATGCCTTCTAACCCTTCATCTAAGTCATTAATAAAGATATTGAACAGAACTGGGCATAGGACGGAACCCTGTGGCACTCCACTCGTGACTTCTTTCCAGGATGAAGACGATACATTGGAGAGCACCCTTTGGGTTCATTCATTCAACCAATTATAGATTCACCTAACTATAGGTTTGCCTCACACACATTTGACTGGTTTATTTGCCAGAATGTCATGGGGGACCTTGTCAAAGGCTTTACTGAAAGCCAGATACGCTACATCCACAGCATTTTCTGCATCTACCCAACTTGGAACTCCATTGAAAAAAGAGATCAGATTAGTCTGGCATGACTTGTTTTTGGTAAATCCATGTTGACTATTAGCGATGACCGCATTCCTTTCTAAGTGTTTGCAGACCACTTCCTTAACTGTCTTTTCCAGAATCTTGCCTGGTATTGATGTAAGGCTGACCGGACATCAATTGTTTGGTTTGTCCTTTTTTCCCTTCTTGAAGATAGGGACCACATTTGCCCTCCTCCAATTTGCTGGGATTTTTCCCGTTCTCCAAGAATAGAGGGGCACTGTGATTTCCATTGATCTCTATACTCCTAGAATCACATTGGCTTTTTTAGCTGCCACATCACATTGTTTACTCAAATTTGGCTTGTGGTCTATTAAAACTCCCACAACCCTCTCATATTTAATGTTTTCAATCCAGATGTCATCTATCGTATTTCTTTTTTCTTATATAATTTTTATTTGTTTCATGTGATCTAAATACAGCAAAAGTGGTGGATCAATAGGGCATATAGTGAGAAGAGGGAGGAAAAAGGAAAGAGAAAGGGGTCAAGAAAGGAGGGGAGCGGAGAGACCAAAATAATAATAATAATAATAATAACAATAATAAAATAAAAAATAAAAATACAGTCTCTGTGTGAGTTGACTTCCTATCTATACTTCAGAGATTCTTCTTTCGTTTTTTGTGTTTTCAGTCGTTTTTCCAGTCCTCCTTTCTTTGAGATAGTTTTTATATATAAGACAGATCTATTCCAAAATCTATTCTTCTTTTCCTCATAAATTTTACAAAGTTTGTCTAATCCGTTTTATTTTTCCCCTCTCTTATTTTTTTGTGTTAAGTTATCCATTTGCATTATGTCTACTATTTTGAGTATCCAATCTTCTGTTGTTGGGAGCTTTTTTCCTTTCCATACTCTTGCCGTACTTATGTGGAAGAACACCCTGTCTTGGTTTTTATTTAGTTTTGTGTTTTTGAATCCTAATAAATACATTTCTGGTTCTAATTTGAATTTAATTTCCATTATCTCTTGTGTCATTTGGTGTATTGCTTTCCAATATTCTTTAATTTTTCTGCAGGACCACCATTGATGGTAAAAAGGTCCCTATTTTTTCCCATATTTCCAGCATAAATTGGAGTTATTTTTATTGAATTATGCTAATTTTTCTGGAGTGTCGTACCATCTAAACTGCATTTTGTACCTTTTTTCTCGTATACCAATTGCCACTGTATATTTTAATTTTTTCTTCCAAATCTCTTCCCAATGGTCCAAATTTAGATTATGGCCTATGTCCTTTGCCCATTTTACCATGCATTCTTTAATTTGTTCTTCTTCTGTTGCCCATTGTAATAGCTGTTGGTAGAGTATTTTTATTAATTTCTTTTCTTTTTGCATTATGACCTCCCATACTCCTAGTTCTTGATTAAATCCCTTTTTAACATCCTCTTTATAACTCAGTTGTAATTGGTAGTATTGATACCATGATGTTTGTTTAATTTCCACCTGTGTTTTAATTATACATTCATTATTGTTCTTTTTAAATATTTGTTGATAGGTTAACCAATTCTCTGTACTTAATTCCCTTTTATGTTTTGCTTCGATAGGTGAAATCCACAGAGGAGTTTTGTTATAAAGTCTATCTTTATATTTTTCCCACACCTTAATCAATGATGCTCTTATGTAATGATTCCAAAAAAAAAAAAAAATGTCCGTTTTCCTTTTATTGTACCATATGTAGTCATGCCAGCCAGATCTTAGCCTTCTAAAGTTAAAAGTCTAATTTTTTTTAGTGTGGTCCAGTCTTTTAACCAAATTAAATTACATGCCTCGCAATAGCATTTTAAGACTGGTAAACCCAATCCTCCTTGTTTTGTGTTGTCCATTGGCAATTTTGATTTAATCCTTGCCTTTTTATTTTCCATATAAATTTCTTTATTTCTTTGGTCCATTTTTTAAATAGGTGATCAGTTCTTATAATCGGGAGAGATTGAAATAGACATAATAATTTTGGTAAGACCATCATTTTTATTATAGCGATTCATCTCATTAATGAAATGTTTAGGTATTTCCATCTTTATAAATCAGCCTGAATTTTGGTCCATAATTGTTTTTTAATAGTTTTGTGTTATTTGCGGTGAAATTTATTCCCAGGTATCTAACACTTTTTACCACTGCAAGTCCTGAAATCCTTTGTAATTTCTCTTTTTTCTTTTTGTCCATATTTTCAGTTGTTATCTTGGTTTTACCTCTGTTTAATTTAAATCCTGCTAGGTTCCCAAAGTTTTCAATTTTCTCTATCCATATATTCAAATTTTTCAGGAGTTTTTCTATTAAACAGACAACATCATCTGCATATACCCTAATTTTATAATTATAACTTCTGATTTTTAACCCGTACAGGTTTTTAATCATCATTTATTTCTTTTATTAAAGTTTCCAATATCATTATAAATAATAGAGGTGAGAGCGGACACTCCTGTTTCTTGTTTTTTTTTTTTTTACTTTCTTTGTGAAATTTTCTATTTCTGAGCATTTTATTTTTTTCTGCCTAAATGTAGTACTGTATGTTTCTCCCTGCTTAAATTAATTTTGTTTGTTTTGGCTAGCTAATCTTTTAAGGTCGTTTTGGATTCTAATCCTTTACTCTGGGGTACTAACCATCCCTCTCAATTTGGTGTCATCTACAAATTTAAAAGCATGTCTTCTATTCCATCATCTGAGTCATATAATCTGTTTGTCTCTTCCTTCTTCTTTATTTGGATACTTTAACCTCTCTGCCATGGTAGTTTTCTTTGGAGCAGATGTTTACTTTGAATTTTGGCCATGATATCTCTGACATCTAAAAGGTTCATCTACATCAGTGGTTTCCAACCTATGGACCATGGTCCAATAGTGGGCCATGAGACCTAAAATAAGGTCTTTGAGCATGCAGGGGAAATCAGATCTAGATTATTAAATATGGTTTTCTGTGGCTAAGCAGATGGCACCTACTGGATGGCATAGATTCTACATCAGAAACTAGAGTTGACGTGGTCTATCCTATCCAATGCAATCTTCTGAATCAGCAACTCAAATAACCAAACCAAATCTAAAGTTGACCAAAAACTGATTCATAACCCTTTTGGTACTAATGTTGGAGAGTGGTCTCTTGTCAAACTGGTCCCCAGTCAAGCAGTCCATGGTAAAAAAAAAAAAAAAGGTTAGCAACCACTGATCTACATGTTCAGCAAAAGTTGTTCAAACCTCTAGCTCCCTGTTGTTGGAATTTCACAGGTGACATTGTAGTAAGAAGTCACTGAACAGAAATAATGTCCATTTACACATCTGTGGTCCTATTTGTACACATACCATGCATTCAGAAAGTGAGACCTTTATGTTTTAGATCCATGGATAAATAAAATATTTTGGAAAAAGTTGTGGTCATACAAAGACACTCAGTTGGCATATATTCAATGTGTCCAAAATATTGTTCTTTGATTGTGCATTTCCTACATGGCAGGGGGTTGGACTAAATGGCCCATGTGGTCTCTTTCAACTCTATTATTCTATATTTTTATTATTCAATGATTGTTGACAACTTAAAGGTGATCGTTTATCCCCAAAGAACACTCTTGCAGGTTATGAGATCTACTCAGGTATTTCCTCCATTTTTAATTATATTAGGCATAGTGATTAATTAGCTACATTCAATTTACATTGTATATAATAGACAGGCATTTCCAAACTCCATGTATACATGTATAGCATATAAGTGGTTGCATTATTGCTCTTGTCTCTGAGGCTAGAGAGCCTTTTCTTTCTAGATATGTAAATATTCCTTCAAATCAAAATACAATAACAAAGCCTAGGAATTGTTCCCTGCAGACTTGAAAGTAATACAGCCGTATATTTCAAAGCTTCATAATGCTACCACTGGCCCAACACAGCTGAAATCAGGTCTAAAAAGAATGCTGATTACCTCACTTGTTGAAAGTTTTCTTTGTTCATATGGGCCAAAGCAAAACAGCTGAATGTCCTTCTGACTCTGTCAGTTATCAAGCTTTCTACATCAATGTCTACTCTTTTTTTCTTTTTCTATCCCCTCAATGTCTCTCTACAACAGACTTGCTTCTTACTCTTCTAAGCCTGAAAACAGCAGAGGTCTAATGTTTCTGTTCTTTCTGAAGTCACATTGTTCTTGTCATCTGCACAGTGGGTAGGTTGGAGAGTCAAAATACACTACATAAGCAACCTACTGTGAGAGCACTGGATTACTCTGGAAAAGCCACCACACCTTGTTGGAACATAAGGTGTTCATATATACTAACCGTTTTCAATTGCCATAGATATTTTTGATGCCTGAGAAAAATAACTAATGTTTTCTATTCTCAGAAGCAATATCATCACCACCCTTATGGATTTTGCATGAAAAACATTATGAAATTTTAATTTAAACATGTGAAAAAATATTTGAAAATGGGGAAGTACTCTAATTATTCATAAACACAATTTCTCAGCCAATAGGAGAACATTAGTGCTTCCTTCGATCCAGCCTAGAGTGGTTGCATTAAGATAAGTTGTAGAGAAAAAACTTGACATGATGGAAGAAAATTGGCTGAGGTTTTGAAATCAGCATGCCTATTTAAGTCTAAAACTGCTGAAAAAAATCAAACCCAACAGGAATTTTGTTTAAAATCCTTCCCTGATATCACCCAGCAAGGAGAACTTTCCATTGTTTGCATGGAAAGAACAAAATGAGAACATAGTTCAGAAATCCAGGACACTTGTAGATAAGAACTTGAAGATTAGCTCATGTAGAAGTTACTATTATAGTTATTTTCTTTCTTTCTAGCCATTGCCTTTGCTTTGTCACTAAATCTCTTACCCAGGAATCCTGTCTTAAACTATATGTTTAGCCCAGAAATATATGAGAATGTGATCTGATTCAAGAAATGGAAATCTCACAATCATTACTCAGTGGCTTAAGCAATTACATTTGTGTAACCAAAATGGTAACATCATCCACAGTGCCATTCAGAATGTCATGAGAGAAAGGTAACAATGAGCTCTTGAAAACCCCTAACATAAGCAGAAGTTCAATGAAATTTGAGAAGGAGGCAAAGGAGAGAGGCCTAAACAATCCTTTGCAGGGGTGATAATGCAATGACTTTGAAAATTTGCTTGACTATTGGAATCTAGAAAAATGGAACACCAGAAAGAAAAAGTTAATGGAAAGGAGGGATATGAATCAAAATATGATTGCCAGGTTGAAATGTTCATCATTTTGTTATAGATCACCGTGTTCTTTCATAGGTTTCTTTTCCACAGCATATTATTGGGAGAAATTCCCCCAAAATATATGCAAATATCTTTAATTTGAAGCTATTCAAATTAAAATTGGTTTTCAACAACCAAAATTATATCATTAAAATATCTTTTCTGGAAAACTTTTCAAAAGGGTTCCTTCAAGTGCTATCTATAAAGATGTTGATCCTCCCCACTAGCTGCTATTTTGCAGCCTTGACTCCTAAGTTAATCTATTCATGTGATGAACCATGGGCCTTGTAGTCCTGCTCAGGACATTGTAATCCCTGATGAAGATGAAAACTTGGGTTTTTTACCTTCCCAGTCTGAACTGGATTCCTCTCAGCCAGATCCTTCCCAGGCAGATCTGGAAACCTTGCACCTGCAAGAAAGTTGTGCCCCAGAAGTATGTCAAACAACCCCAGAGCCTACTTCTCCCGTGTTCTTGCGCCGGGAGTTTTGTAAACAACAGAGAAGTTTGGATTCAGCTTCGCGCAGGAGTGCGAGGATAGCAGCTAAGAATGTTGCCAATTAACATTGGTTCTCGTGAGAATCTTTAAGGAGTTTAACATCTGGTCTCAGAGTTTAGCTTTCGTTTCTGATTCCCAGAGAACCGCTTTGGTGAGAAAGTTGGACTCTATATAGGTGTTTTGCCCGCGTAGCAACTTCGCGGAGTCAATTCGTCAGCCTACGGAGCGAGTTGTGTCTGGACAGCGCGCTCCGATTCAAGCCTCGCTTCAGCTCAAGCCTTGCCTTGCTATCCAGCCTTCGCCTTGCTTCCCAGCCTTTGTTTACCTACGGACTTTGCCTTGTTTCCCAGGACTAATCCTTGCCTTGTTTCACGGATTTTACCAAGTTATTCCACGGACCTTGTTCTTGTTCTTAGTTACCTTGTTCCACGTTCAAGCCTTGTTTCAAGTATCAAGTTATTTCCTAGCCACGCTCAAGTTTTATGGACTAAGGACCTTGTCATCTCCCCTCACTTTGCTTGGCAAAGTGAGTGTTTCGGTTATTGGATTACAACTTTGGACCTTAATATTTCTTATTGGACATTGCTTTTTTGGACTAATTCTGACCTTTCCTGAAGGGTCTAATTCTGGACTATTTTCTATACTTGTTTTTATTAACTTTATATATTCCTTCAATAAAGATATTAGTTAGATTCTGGCCTCTGTGTATGGTTATTGGTGCCTCTGCCGCCTGGGTCGTGACAGTTTGACTCCGCCACCCATAAGCACCAACTAACCGAGGCCAGGATGTCTACCGGAGCCGCGCCGGCTGGACAGCCGCTCAGCTACACCATCAGCAAGGACGAAGTGGACCGCATCCGTGACAGACTCAACGCGCAGGATGGAGAAATAAAAGGGTTGAGGGAGCGCGGAGTTCGCCTCCCGGCCATGGCGTTGCCTACCAAGTTTTCTGGAGAAGCTGCTAAGGTTCATGTTTTCCGCCGCCAATGTCAAGCTTATCTAGAGGCCCGTGATGCCGAGTTTCCCCAAGAAGACATCAAGGTGGCGTGGGTCTACAGTCTTCTAGACGGACCAGCGGCTAGCTGGGCGACGGCCCTGTTTGATCAAGCCTCCCCCCACCTAAGTTCAGCACAACGCTTCTTGGATCACCTTAAGGAGACCTGGGGAATCGAGGACAATTTGGAGGCAGCCGGTCACAAACTCCGGCGCCTCCTTCAAGGAGACAGACCCATGTCTCAGTACATAGCCGAGTTCCGCGTGCTGGCCCACAACACCGGCTGGAACGATGTAGCCCTCAGAGGACAATTTCGGGAGGGTCTCAACATTGAAATGCTGGAAGAAATCTCCAAGGTGGATCCTCCTCAGACCCTCGAGGCACTCATTGATCAATGTTTACGGGCTGAAGTCATGATTGCCAACAGGAAACAATGGGTTCGAGGCCAGGGCGGTAGAGCCGGGGCAAAACCCCCCGCTCCCGCCAGTGTTCAGCCACGTCCGGTGTGGAGACCCCCGCCGCCAACCCCATACCCCAGAGGAGGCGAGGAGGTGCCGATGCAGTTGGGCAATGTGCGTCCCAGACTAGATGCCGCCGAGAAGGCCCGTCGTCAACGCTTGAACCTCTGCTGGTACTGCGGGAACGGGGGCCACTTCGCCAGAGAGTGCCCAGCCAAAGGGAAGCCTGCCGCCCGTCTTGCGGCGGCGTCCTCCACGGAGTCGAAGGCGTCTGAGCCGACTGGCACACAGCCGGCGGGGGAAGCCAACGACCGGGTGTAGAGAGGCTCGCCAACCCGGTCAAAAAATCCATCCAAGAGCCGCCAACCGGGGTCCTGTTCCTTCTCGTGGTCACATTATGGTCAGCAAAAAGGGGACCCGTCATGATCCACGCCATGATAGACTCTGGAGCTACCAACAATTTCATCGATAGAGAGTATGCCGACTCTCTGGGATTACAATATCATGATTTCAAGAATGCCCGTGTGGTGCAAGCCATAGACGGCCGTCCCCTCAAGACGGGCCCCGTAAGCCAGTGGTCGGAACCCACCAGGATGTGGATAAGGGAACATATGGAAGAGATTTCCTTCTTTGTTACCGAGGTTCCCCATTTCCCTGTGATTTTGGGAATTCCATGGCTGACACTCCACGACCCTAACATCTCCTGGTCCAACAGAGAACTGCAGTTTGCTTCACCGTACTGCCAAAACCATTGCCTCGTAGCCAAGGTATGCCATGCCACAGACTCCGAGCCCATCATCACCTTGCCAAAGAAGTACTCCGAGTATTGGGATGTATTCAATGAGAAAGAAGCCGAAAAATTACCCCCACATAGACCTTATGACTGTGCCATTGACTTGGTGGAGGGGGCCCCGATCCCGCGAGGGCATCTCTACTCCCTGACTGAACCAGAGCAAGAAGCTCTCAGGGAATTCTTAGAGACAAACCTTCGCAAGGGGTTCATCAGACCCTCTCAATCCCCAGCCGCCTCCCCAGTGATGTTTGTGAAGAAGAAGTCAGGGGAATTACGCTTGGTGGTGGACTACAGAGCATTGAACAATATCACCAAGCGGAACAGCTATCCCCTGCCCTTAATCTCGGATCTACTGGACCGACTTCGAGGAGCCAAGGTCTACACCAAGCTGGATCTTCGGGGGGCTTATAATCTAGTTCGCATCAGAGAAGGGGACGAGTGGAAGACCGCCTTCCAGACTAAATTCGGATTATTCGAGTCCCGAGTTATGAATTTCGGTTTATGCGGAGCTCCCGCAACGTTCCAGCATTTTGTCAACGATATTTTTCAGGACTATCTAGACAGATTCTTGATAATCTACCTGGACGATTTTTTGGTGTTTTCCAGATCACAATCAGAACATGAGAACCACGTCAAAATGGTGTTGCAACGACTGCGGGATCATGGACTTTATGCCAAGCTAGAAAAATGCGCTTTTGATCTACAAGAGGTAGATTTCCTTGGCTACCGCATCTCGCCTCTAGGGCTTTCCATGGATCCAGCCAAAGTTTCAGCAGTATTGGAATGGCGGGCGCCAACTAACAAGAAAGAGGTGCAGCGTTTCTTGGGGTTCGCGAACTACTACCGCAAGTTCATTCCAGATTTTGCCCGCTGGTCCGACCCCATCACTAGCTGCATCCGTGGAAAGCAGCCTTTCCGCTGGACTGATCAAGCAGAGAAAGGGTTCCAGCAACTGAAGAAACTATTCACCTCCCAGCCAATTCTACAGCACCCAAATCCTGGAACCCCTTTTGTGGTGCAAGCGGACGCCTCTGATGTGGCAATTGGGGCTGTACTCTTACAACCGGTGGGAGATCACCTCCACCCCTGTGCCTTTTATTCTCGTCAACTAACCACACCAGAGAGGAATTACACCATTTGGGAAAAAGAACTACTGGCCATAAAGGCAGCCTTTGAAACTTGGAGACATTGGCTAGAAGGGGCCAAATTCCCCATTGAAGTCCACACTGATCATCGTAATCTAGAACATCTAAGAACTGCCCGCAAACTAAATCAGAGGCAGCAACGTTGGGCTTTATTCTTTGAACGTTTCAACTTCCAGATCCATTATGTGACCCCAGCTCAAACCAAGCAAGCAGACGCCCTGTCACGTAAACCGGAATACGCTGCAGGACGCAGGGAGACCTTTGAATCCCAACTGCTACAACCTGAGAACTTTGCCACGCTCACAGTGGGGAACACCAAATCCAGTCCCATTGGTTCAACTTCCCCTACTCCAGGACCCATCTGTGCTCAAGAAATCAGGGCTAGTCAGCAAGCAGATGCCTGGGCGCAGGACCAACTTCGCCAAGGTCTGCATTTTCCCTTTTCGCTTAAAGATGGGCTGCTCTGCTATAGAAATCATGTTTATATCCCACCCGGACCGGGCAGGGAAAAAGCGCTTCGTCTGTGTCATGACTGCAAACCAGCAGGACACTTCGGACTATTTAAAACCATGCATTTGATCCTAAGAGATTTTTGGTGGCCCAAGATCCGCAAGGATGTGGAAAAATATGTCAACACCTGCCCAGTATGCCAGCGCTCCAAGATACGAAGGGAGAAGCCCTCAGGGCTTTTGCACCCCCTTCCTACCCCATCTCGCCCATGGGAAATAATTTCCGCGGATTTCATCACTGACCTACCACCTTCCTGTGGATTCACCACGATCTTAGTGGTGGTGGACCTATTCACCAAGTTAGCCCATTTCATTCCCTGCGAAGGCCTCCCCACGGCCAAAGAAACTGCGGATCTATTTCTTCAGCATGTTTTCAGACTACATGGATTGCCCAAGAGTTTAGTCACAGACCGTGGATCTCAATTCACCTCTCGTTTTTGGAAGGCACTACAAAAACTACTGGGCATAGACTCTCGCTTATCTTCAGCTCATCATCCCCAAACAGATGGGCAAACGGAGCGCACCAATGCCACTTTGGAGCAGTATCTTCGCTGTTATGTAAACTACCAACAGGACAATTGGGCTTCTCTGTTACCACTGTCTGAGTTTGCCTACAATAATGGAGTTCAAGCTTCTACAAAAGAAACGCCGTTCTTTGCAAACTACGGTTTCCATCCACGTTTCTTTCCCCCTGTCATTGAAACTTCAGAAGTTCCCGCAGCAGAGGATTGGCTGCAGGAACTCACAGCGGTGCAACAACTTTTGCTCCAGCAACTGGACCAAGCCAAGGAGGACTATAAACGCCACGCTGACAAACACCGCCAGCCGGGCCCCGAAATCAAGGTAGGAGATCGGGTTTTTCTGTCCACTCGCTTTCTGCCCTCCCACCGCCCATGCCGGAAGTTAGATGCCCGCTTCATTGGCCCCTATCCAGTGGTGGCGCAATTAAACCCCGTGACTTTCAAACTCCAACTTCCGCGTTCAATGCGCATTCACCCAGTGTTTCACCGTTCCCTGCTCCTTCCGGCGGATGGTGTGCGTCCTGATACAGACCAACCGGCCCCCCCTCCTGTTTTGATGAATGGGGAGGAGGAGTTCGAGGTTGAGGACATTTTGGATTCTCGCTTTCATCGCCGCCGCCTACAATATCTCATTGACTGGGTGGGTTTTGGGCCTGAGGAACGCTCTTGGGAAGACGCCTCCACAGTCCATGCTCCTGATCTAACCCGTCGCTTCCATCTGACCTATCCCACCAAACCGCGACCTCGCGCCTCGGGGAGAGGACCCCAGTTTGGGAGGGGCCCTGAGGAGGGGGATAGTGTGATGAACCATGGGCCTTGTAGTCCTGCTCAGGACATTGTAATCCCTGATGAAGATGAAAACTTGGGTTTTTTACCTTCCCAGTCTGAACTGGATTCCTCTCAGCCAGATCCTTCCCAGGCAGATCTGGAAACCTTGCACCTGCAAGAAAGTTGTGCCCCAGAAGTATGTCAAACAACCCCAGAGCCTACTTCTCCCGTGTTCTTGCGCCGGGAGTTTTGTAAACAACAGAGAAGTTTGGATTCAGCTTCGCGCAGGAGTGCGAGGATAGCAGCTAAGAATGTTGCCAATTAACATTGGTTCTCGTGAGAATCTTTAAGGAGTTTAACATCTGGTCTCAGAGTTTAGCTTTCGTTTCTGATTCCCAGAGAACCGCTTTGGTGAGAAAGTTGGACTCTATATAGGTGTTTTGCCCGCGTAGCAACTTCGCGGAGTCAATTCGTCAGCCTACGGAGCGAGTTGTGTCTGGACAGCGCGCTCCGATTCAAGCCTCGCTTCAGCTCAAGCCTTGCCTTGCTATCCAGCCTTCGCCTTGCTTCCCAGCCTTTGTTTACCTACGGACTTTGCCTTGTTTCCCAGGACTAATCCTTGCCTTGTTTCACGGATTTTACCAAGTTATTCCACGGACCTTGTTCTTGTTCTTAGTTACCTTGTTCCACGTTCAAGCCTTGTTTCAAGTATCAAGTTATTTCCTAGCCACGCTCAAGTTTTATGGACTAAGGACCTTGTCATCTCCCCTCACTTTGCTTGGCAAAGTGAGTGTTTCGGTTATTGGATTACAACTTTGGACCTTAATATTTCTTATTGGACATTGCTTTTTTGGACTAATTCTGACCTTTCCTGAAGGGTCTAATTCTGGACTATTTTCTATACTTGTTTTTATTAACTTTATATATTCCTTCAATAAAGATATTAGTTAGATTCTGGCCTCTGTGTATGGTTATTGGTGCCTCTGCCGCCTGGGTCGTGACAATTCATGACAAAAAAGCAAAAGATATATAACTTCAAATGGTCCCTTTGATGAAGGCTTTTAATAGAAGTGTTGCAATAACATCTTCAGGAAAGATGTTTGGCAAATTATAAATTAAAGTATTTCAGCTAAAGTGTTCTTGAAATGAGATTCTTTTGTTTGTTTTGCAATGTGTACAGAAACAACATTTATATGGTTTTGCATAGTCAAGCTATTATTATTATATACAGTAGAGTCTCACTTATCCAACATAAACGGGCTGGCAGAACGTTGGATAAGCAAATATGTTGGATAATAGGAGAGATTAAGGAGAAGCCTATTAAACATCCAATTAGGTTATGATTTTAAAAATTAAGCACCAAAACATCATGTTATACAACAAATTTGACAGAAAAGTAATTCAATACGCAGTAATGTTATGTTGTAATTATTGTATTTACAAATTTAGCACCAAAATATCATGATGTATTGAAAATATTGACGACAAAAATGCGTTGGATAATCCAGAATATTGGATAAGCGAATGTTGGATAAGTGAGACTCTACTGTATCAACATGAACAGAACGAGGGACTTAAAAGAATATTATTCTCCAAAATGTGAAATAGTAATCCATTGCAGATCTACAAAATGTATGGATAAAGGTTTTTTGGATGGTCCACCTTCAGAATCTTGTTTTAGTTATTCCTTGTTTTCCTTGTTTTAGTTATTCAAGAGCTCCCTGCTACTTCTCATTTGACACAAATTACTTACTTAATGAAAGATGATCCATAAACAAGGTTTGAAAAGTTAATAAACAGAGATGTGCATGATTTTTGAAATCAATGACATTTATGTCCAAATAAATATATCTAGAAGTACAGGGTAAGAGCTACTTGCATAGAGTTTGATTTTAATATTGTGCTATTGTAGACTTTTAAAGATTGACGTTAGTCTCTAATAGGCGGCAAATTATAGGCCATTGACTTTACCCCTCAGACTTGTTCACAACTGTCTGTATTATTTATTTCACCATCAGGTACCACAGATGAAATATAAATATTCCAAGAGCTCTGTCACAGCCATCACAAGTGTTTCTTTTCATTATTAATAAATCCGTATAAGTTTTCATAGATCTCTAGAGGCATTATTGTTTCATAGATAAAAGATGTAGATGTAAGATGAACTGCCAAACTTTCAAATAGTTAGCAAAATTATTTTGATTGCTTTCTAATTACAATCACTAATATGAAAAATACTTAGGAAAAAATATTGGATGAGTCTTATTTTTTATTCATTATTGCTTTATTAATAATAAATCTCTCAAGGAACATGTAGTTAATAAGCACTTACAGTACCTCCTCATGGTAATGAGACCAGCAGATTGTTGAATGGTTATCATAGGGAGAATCTACACCGACCCCTTATCCCAATCTGGCATGGCATATAGTACCCCTCCCCTGGAATGGTTTACACTGCTGCTAGCCCCAGTTACTTGGGAGTTGGATGGAAATTCTGATCCCTCAGTGGGTCAATGTTATCAAATAGCCACACTTGCTATCCTCTATATCAGTGATGGTGACTCTTTTAGATACCGAAATCCCAAACTGGGGGGCACCTGGGGGGAGTGGGGGGAGCAGGGGAGCAAGCAGGGGGTGGGAGAGAGGGGCAGGCAAGCAAACAGGAGGGGGGCTAGTGAACAGGCAAGCGGGGGGGGCAGGCAGGCAAGCAGGTTGGTTGAGTGAGTTGGAGGGCAGGGTGTATTATCATATCTCATGGAAGTTTCTTTATTTGCGTATAGCATGATTTTGGCTATTCAGCTTTCTGATCACATTCTGAACTAAAGCTGCTTATAATATCCACCATAGCTTTTAAAATTGTTGGTTTTAATTGCGAGCTCATCTGGCACAGCTCTTAGCCAAATCTATGCTTCTTTTGATTTTAATTCCATCCTGATAATTCAAGTTGTGTCCTGTGCCTTTTCCAAATCAGGACATGAAATGTCCATTCCCTTGAAGTCATCAGAGATCCCCTGTTTGTGTTTGTGTGTTGAAAGATTCTGAATTGATTCAGTGATCTTTTTGAATTGTTTTTTGGCTCACCTTTAAAATGATTTATTTTAATGATAATCTTTAATCTTAACAAGTCCAGTTTCTGTTATAAGTTTCCATTACTTTCTGTCATATGCTTATTTAAATGGAAAATATAGTTAGACATCTTGGATATTGAGACTTAACTTTTAATAAGCACAGGCTTAGTTTTGTCTAACTCTTGACATTTTTTGTGGGGTAGTCATATTTCTGATGCCATATAAATCACTCCCTGCTTAAATTCTGGCATCAGAGACAATATTTATTCCTTTTCTAAAATAAGGCTTCTATATTAACATTGTAATTTTTTGAATCTTGGAGACACCAAATTGATTTCTTATTCCCAATCCAAATTGCCACTTAGTTTTACTTCACTTCACTATACTATCTGTTTCTCTTGACACTTAGTTTGATTTTCAAGTATTTTATCAATGCAGACTGAACTTCAAATCTTTATGATGCAAATTGTTAGAATTTGCTTGAGCATAATAAATCACCAACATTTATCTTAACTTTTCTTTACTCAAGCCATCCTGTTTCCTTTTGATAGTTCTTATTTATTGTCCATTTAACCTATCTGCAATTTTTGTAAAGAAATTTCACAAAGAATTAGGTTCAGGTAAGAATTACTTCATGGACTAGAACAACATTTTTAAAAAATAAATAGAGACTGCGTTATTATCCCAGTGGGAAATGAGGCACTAGTCCTAAATTACCAAAAAATTCCAAGCCCCACACATTCTTACTAACAACAGAGGGATATGCATTCATGACAATACTTTAATATGTCAAAATTCACATACAACAGATATTTTTCCACTCTAGTTAGCTGCTTTCAGACATACATATAGCTGACAGACCACAGTTCCATTTGAGTAATTGAGCAGCTCCATTTACATTATATTTCCAGCCAATATAGCTGCACTTCTAAATAGAAAGAGTTAAGAATTTACTTTCTTATCATATTTTTTAAAAAATAAACATTTAGCAAAAATCACAAATTTCTTATCTAAGATGGAATGAATTAGTTTAAACATTTTTTAAAAATGCAACAGGTCAGAAAAGATTTCTGAGCAATAAAATGTAGAAATGGCATGGACTGAAAATAGGCTTATTCATCTTTTCTTACATGTTATATTAAAAACAATGTCCAGAATTGAGTTGTGTACACCTGCTAGTGGTATCATACACTATACCACTAGCAAAAAACAAAACAAAAAAAAACCAATGCAGACTGGAATGGTTACTGATGAAAGACAAGCAAAAAAGTACAAAGGCAAGTTTACAATAGAACAATAAGAAATAAAAAATTAATTACCATAAACAATTTGCTTAACTTTAAAGTAGACAATGGAGATGTTAAAATATTTCAATATTTTTCATGCCCTGACTCAATTATTAATCAGAGAGGATATTGTAGTCAAGTAATCAGAAGAAGACTAGGACTTGGAAGGGTAACTGGACAAGATTGTGAGGTGTAAATTGAGTATGAGGTGGTTGTTTCGAAGGCATGGAGAAATATATTTGGGTGTCATCAGCATACTGATAACACCCCATCTCATGCCTCCAGATGATCTCTCCCAGCAGTTTCATGTATATGTTAAGATAGATTGGGGATAGAATGACGCCTTGTGAAATGCAACATAACAGTTTCTTTTGCATGGGTGGGGGCAGCTATTCCCAGGCTCCATAATTTGGAACCTGCCTGAAAGATATGCACATTATGAATCTGATTTCCAATTCTACAGGTGTTCCAAAGAAAATACCATGTTTGATGGTATCAAATGCCAGTGAAAGATCCAAAAGCACCAACAGGGATACACTCTAAGACTTCCTGGAATTCCAAAGGACCCACTAGCCTTTAAGGGTGGACCATTTTAATAGGTCCTCCACCCTGTAGGTATAGGTTGCACCAGTGATACTAGCCCTGAGCATAAAATGATCTGTTTGTGCCATCTCAGAAGTACTAATCACCTCGGTCCACAGAGCTGTATGTCCCTCATCAAGGGTAAGTGTGTATGTTCGGAAACTGGTTAGCATAGATCTATATCTATCATGGATACAATGAACTTCCAAATTGCACTTGACAGACTCCAATGGTATATTGAAATCATCCAGAAGTAAAAGTCTTGGCAGTTTCAATAACAGCTTTGAGAGTTCTGTAAGCTCGGCCAGGGAGTCTGATTGTCTTATATCATGTTCCACAGTTGATGGTGGTTGATGGTGTCAGGCAATTGGCGATGGAAGGGGTTAATGTCAGTCCTAGTTCTAAAGGGCAAAATAATATGTATGCCAGAATTTACCGGTGAAAGCAATTAAGGGTGGAGATATGCAAGAGATAGGATGCAGCTGGGTTTAACTGGATATAAGGAGTTAGCCTGGAGACCTATCTTTGGGAGAAAGGTATTTGTTCTATTTGACTGTGGATGTTGTTGGTTTTCCTCCCAGGTGTGTGGATTTTTGGCATCCTGACCTGTCTCCTGAAGTCTTGGAACCTTGAATTTCTGGACTGGCTATTGATTATAGTATAGACTCTTGCTCCATGGACTTTAATCATTGAACTCTCAAAGTTTGTCTACTGGACCAGACCTTTTGACTATGGTGTTCTCTTGAACCTGCATCAGCGTTTGCATTCATTTTTTGTTTTATATTCTGTGGCTGAGTGCTATCGTTATGTTTTGTATTTGGATTATGAAAATAGTTAAACAGTAAGTGCTGCTTTAGTTAAACAGTTTGACACAAGCTGGGTGCTTGTTTTGGTTCACTTCTGCCTGTGTGCTGCAGAGCCCTGGCATTGTGACACTGATAGGTAATGGGGTAGCTAGTACATTAATAGAATCTTCAGTCTATCCCTGGTATAGAGGAAGGAGCGAGAGACATGGAATAGGGGTGTACATTTTTGTTAGTCATCATAAGCCACAATACATTTGTTAAATTCGTACTTATGATGCAATATCTGACACACCAAAAATTTAATAATTGAAACTTACCCAATACTTTTTCATTTTAATTTTGAAAGTCAGTTTCATTTTCAGTACAAAAATAATCATCTTAACCTGACCAAGGAGTTGAACCACATTGAGTATGTATTCCTGAGTCTAAAAAACAGGGATAGACTGAGGATGTTATCAACATACCATCCACACAATTGCTATCAAAATCCTTGCCAGAGCTCACAGAATAGGCGTGTTGGAGTCACCCAGATTTTTGTTTCTGGGTGACTTCAACATAAGTTTAGAGACTAGTTTGCTAGGAGAAGTTCCGACATTCATGGTAGTCATGATAAACATGGGTCTATCCCAAGTAGTTTTAGGAACTACATACACAGCAAGTCTTGATTCGATTTTCAATGTAGACCAGATGGATCCATAGGTGAAAGTGACTAATATCTCTGGGTTGTCATGGGCAGATCATTTTCTGGTCAGAGCTAGTATCACAGCTATAACCTGCCCCTGTGGGGATGGATAATCTATTGAAATGATCTATTCTCAAAGACTGATTAATCCTTGATATTACAGGAGGTCTTAGAGGGTTTTATTGCTGGTATCACCTAATCCTTTTTGAAGCCCTGGTCAATAAATGAAATCAACCTGGTCTATTGTTACTGTTGCTCCCAAATGTCCCCTCTAACACATTACTAACCAGGTTTCTTGATATACAGAAACCCTTGGGGAACTGAAAGGGAAGGATGACTAGAGTGCAGATGGTGGAAAATGTTACTTCTATTCAATAAATATACATATAGGACATTTTTTTTTTTGCTTTAAGGTGGCAATATGTGCAGTGAAAAAAACTTTTCTTCTCTAAATATATTGCATCTGTGAATTCATGTCCAGCTGAGCTGTGCAGTGTTGTATCTAACTCAGGTAGTCTCCCCACTGAAACTAATCTTAGAACTTTCAGTTGTTTGTCATGATGTCTTTGATGGCTATTTCACAAATAAAATGTCCTATGTAAGAGCTGACTTATGGGCCATCTACATGTGGTCCTGATCCAGATCAGTACTTCTGAAGTCTGCATGGCCAGTTACTAAACTGCTCAGAGGCTTCAGATCCAGCAATGCTGGAACTGATTCAGCACTACTAGACCACTGCCCTTACTTTCCCCCTTGTTGCTCTGGCCTTAGCAGAAACCACTGGCATGAAACTAGCGATGCTGGTTTATAGTTCTGATTCATAAGGTGAAAATGAAAGTGACATTTGAATCACACAGCAACTCGTACTATTATTTTTAAATAACTTGAAATTTTTTGTTAACTTTTAAATTATTTATTTATTTTGAAAACAGTAATTACAGAGTTACATTTGGAAAATTGCAACTAATGATAACAACCACTGAATGCTATAAAGCGATATCTTTATGTAATTATGTTTTAAAAGTACCTTTCTAAACACTGACTCTAACATAGTTGTCCTTCAAGGTAAAGGAACACTGACATTACACTGTCAGGAAGCTGTTCAGAGCCAAAACCTTTGCACTACCTGTTCTTTAGTTCAATGGGGAGCTGCAGCCTTTGAAATCAGAACCTATTATCTCTAATTTGACATAATATAATTAAAGAAGCAATCAGGGGAAATCATGTATTTACACAGTCTGCAACATATTTACTGAGAAAACATAAAAAGCTCCCATCATGCTGCTCCCTTATTGCTCTGATATCAACATAAAGGTAGCATGGCTAACAAGGCATCGAGATTCTTTGTTCAGAATAGAGCAGTGAGCAACCTTTTGCACCATATCAATTTTACTTTGAAGGCTTAATTGGACTAGGAAAACTTTCAGCCTACCTTCTCTCTCACCATGTATAAGCAATTTTGGGATTATTCCAGAGTAGAGCTTGGAAGTAATTTGTTATAAGTAATTGTGTTATTTGTAATCAGTTTTTGTTTGGATAACAAGGACATAATAACTACGCTGTTGGCTAGATAGCATGACTATGACAGTGTTTACCTTCTGTGTGCAACAAGTAACATTGTATTGAAGTCTCATCATGGAATAACGAGGCCAGGTACAGATGTATGTGTAAATAATTGGGAGGATGAGAAAGGAGGAAGTGCTACTGCTTAAAGTACATGAAGCATACAAAGTGGTTGCAGGCAGGGGTTTACCATGAAATTGACTAGTACTGAATCATCAGATAAGTGAATAATAAAATCCACAACCCTGAAAATGTGGAGGACTAACTGCAGATGCAAATAGACATGAAAAAGAAGTAGATTTTTGTATATATAAAATTGCATTTTAGCATACTTTCTAGAAAAAAAGTCAATTATATTATTATATTTCCACCCCAAGTAAAATAGCATGGAGGAAAACATCCATTAAAAGCACAATGGAGAAGAAAGAACAAACAAGAACAACGAGAGTATACCTATATTGATACTATAATGGGCCTTGGAATTGTTTTGGGAGGAACTGGTTTCACTGTGGAATGATTAGACTGAAACTGGCTTATTCCATTTTTGTTAAAATTAGAACCTATAATGTCTGTGGTGAACTACAATAAGAGAGTGGGTACTTCACTCTGGGATTTCTTTTACTAGAAACAGAATCACTAATATATTAACTTTATGTTCGGACACTGTTGTATTTTTCATTGTTTTAATATTTTTTCATACTATATATGGATACACTGGGTTTTAATTTCCTGTGGATTTTTAAATCATGCTTGATTGTATTGTGATATTTATTCTGCATGACTCTGTACTAAGTTAATCAAAAACTGAATTAAACCATAACATATTACATTAGGTACAACAAACAGTCTAGTAGATTTGGTGATGACAAATGACACACAAAACAAAACAAAATGCAAACAACCCAGGTTGCTTTAAAAATGAAACTGATTGCTTTCAAAGTGGAACTGACCTCTAGATATGAGGTTTGCCAGTTGATTTTAAAATGAATCTGGGGTGGGTGTTTTTTTAGTAATTTGTCCCAAGGATGGACAAATCTTCATAGGGCAAAATAAATAAATAAGACAGGAATTTAAATATTTTTCAACAGCCCTTTGTCTTTTTGACCGTTTTTTTAGTTTGTGCATTTTTGGTTGAGAACCTTCTCTTTTGCATATTTGTGATTCATTGTTGAACATGTTTATTTATTTAGCCCCAAATGGACTGCAGTTACTCATGAGATAAACAATGTGCTCGGTTGACATCTATTATATCCATGCTTGGACGCAGTTGACAAAAGATCATTATTGTCAGGGTCAGAAGGAAGTGTAATGCAAAAATTAAAAACAGTAGCCATAGCCTTTACCATGTTATTCAATAATCAGTAGTTAGATGACAAAAGAGAAATGCTTGAAGAACATTTATTCCAAGGGCTTGCCTACACTAGCCAAAAACCCAAGGTCAGAATAGCAGACCCTCCATTTTTCTTTCTGATCATGTGGATTTCCCATTCTGACATTACCAGAGGAGCCCATATGACCAGACAATGTCTCTTCCTTCTTTCTGGTCATGTGGATGGATCACCTCCCTCCTTCTTCACATAGGTTTAATGGGCACCCTGTTCTGATATCAGCAAAGGCATGTGTAATGGCCAGGAGCTCTTTGTGACTCTCTTCTGTGGATGACCATCTTGATAATTCTTATAAAACAACTCTGTGTCTATATTCTCAGATTGGGAGAAGGTCTAATCTCTTATTCAGAATCCAGAAGTGAATTCATTTCAGCACCCCAAATGTTTTCACTCTCCAAGGGCAATAACTCCTTCCATATCTTCATATTTTGGGAGCTGAAATTCATTTTTTACAGAAGGATTCCTTTGGCATAATTCAATTTCTAACTGTGAGGGATGCCAGGAAAATAAGAGAAAAAATAGGCAATTTGACACTTAAAGATTTCTAACAAGGAAAGAGATGTTTTATCAATTTGCTATAGATGTTCAGCAAACAATTGGGTAGTCAGCATGTTGTATTCCCAATTGGCCAATTTCATTTATCAACACCAATATCCCTTTCACTCCAACTTCCCACTTCATTAAAAGAAAGCTATGTGATTGAAAATTTTCTTTTTGCTTAATAGAAAAATATAGATGCCAACTTATGTACTGTAGTATAGATACAGATATACATGATATAAATATAGATATTGTGTATATAAAACAATTTTTGTGGATAACAAACTTTGAGTTTTCAGAACCATCACTGTTATCGCTGAAATAATGATAGAGTAGAAACTGGCTTCACTTTGAATGGAACACACCCTGATGTTTTTTACAATATGACTACATTTGCTGAGTAAATTGTTCATATATAAATTGAGGGCAGATTTTGGAGCAAAATTATGGATTTTGATGTGACTCATGGATAAGGTGAAGTTCTTTCTGTTGAGAAGAGAAAGCACAAATCCTTTATCAGGCAGTTAGCAATAGCCATCTCTGGCTGCAACTGCTATTTCCTTGCCCAGTCACTCAAAAAAGGCCCGAAGCAGCACCATGCCAGATAAAGTAGAGGGGTCAGTGCTTCTTTTATGTTGTCTTGAGATGAGCGAATCACTTGCTTTTCATTGCTCCACACAGAGAAGTGGAGGGTTCTATTTTAATAAGAATACAGTTGTGGTTTTGGCCCATGGATAAGTTGACCCAGGTTTTTGCAGTTGATTTTTTGACTTAAAATTTATAGACCTATAGATAGGTGTATAAGGCACCTCTCAATCCTAACTCTCAGCCTCTGACCACATGGTTTCCTCTCCAAAAATAAATGTCTTTGTTTGAAATCTTAAGATGTCGTGCAGCATTTCATGGTTTTTTAAAAGGAAGTTTACATAAACTATTATTTTATTTTGTTTGGTGACCCTTGAGTAGAATGCTATATTTGCTTGACTACTGATATGGTCAGTAAACTGACTTCAATATATTAAGTTGATAAAACATCTTAAAGTGAGGCCTCATCACACTTACCCAAATAAGCATCCTAGGATGATTGCATCCTGTCCTGGTGACAGAGCTTATTTATTTATTTATTTATTTATTTATTTATTTATTTATTACATCATTTCTACCCCGCCCTTCTCACCCATCAGGGGACTCAGGGCGGCTTACAATATACATCGGAAACACAGTTAAAAATCATCCAAGATTAAAAATTACAATAAAAATTAAAATATAAATTAAAAACCAGCATAATTATACATCTAAATATACATTTCAGGCGCATTTTTCATGTCCAGGTGGGGGTCTGTCAATGAGTCATATATTCATATTGCAATTCTGCTGTTACTCATGCTCAAATGCCTGCTCCCATAACCACGTTTTTGTTCTTTTTCGGAAGGACAGGAGGGAGGGAGCTTCCCTAATTTCGTTTGGGAGGGCGTTCCATAGGCGGGGGGCCACCACTGAAAAGGCCCTGTCCCTTGTCCCCACCAGCCGCACCTGTGAGGTTGGTGGGACCGAGAGCAGGGTCTCCCCGGAGGATCTCAAATTCCATGATGGGACATAGCGGGAGACACGTTCAGACAGGGCCGGAACCGTTTAGCACTTTATAGGCTAAAGCCAGCACTTTGAATTGTGCTCGGTAGCAGATCGGCAGCCAGTGGAGCTGACGTAACAGAGGAGTAGTACGCTCCCTGTACGTTGCTCCAGTTAACAGCCTGGCAGCCTCCCGTTGGACTAGTTGAAGCTTCCGAACAGTCTTCAAAGGCAGCCCCACGTAGAGTGCGTTGCAGTAATCTAGTCGGGATGTAACAAGAGCGTGGACCACTGTGGCCAAGTCCGGCTTCCCAAGGTACGGTCGCAGCTGGCGCACAAGTTTTAATTGTGCAAAGGCTCCCCTAGCCACCACTGAGACGTGGGGCTCCAGGCTCAACGATGAGTCTAGGATCACCCCCAGACTGCGCACCTGCGCCTTCAGGGGGAGTGTGACCCCATCCAGCACAGGTTGTAACCCTATACCCTGTTCGGCCTTCCGACCAGGAGGACCTCTGTCTTGTCTGGATTCAATTTCAATTTGTTGGCCCTCATCCAGTCCGACACAGCGGCTAGACACCAGTTCAAGACCTGAACAGCCTCCTTAGTGACAGGTGGGAAGGAGTGACAGAGTTGGACATCATCTGCATAGAGATGACACCGCACGACGAAACTCCTGATGATCTCTCCCAGCGGCTTCATGTATATGTTGAACAACATGGGGGACAATACAGACCCCTGCGGGACCCCATAAAACAAAGGTTGTGGGGCCGAGCAGGTGTCCCCCAGTGACACCATCTGGGACCGACCCTCCAGGAATGAGTGGAGCCACTGCAGAACAGTACCTCCAAGTCCCATTCCCGCGAGGCGTCCCAGAAGGATACCGTGATCGACGGTATCGAAGGCCGCTGTGAGGTCCAGCAGAACCAGCAGGGACACACTCCCCCTGTCCAGTTCCCGGCGTAGATCATCCACTAAGGCGACCAAGGCTGTCTCGGTACCATGCCCCGGCCTAAAACCAGACTGTGCCGGATCTAGAAAATCAGTGTCAACCAAGAATCCCTGGAGTTGCGAGGCAACCACACGTTCCATAACTTTGCCCAAGTAGGGGAGATTGGAGATAGGCCAAAAGTTTCCGAATTGAGTGGGGTCCAGTGATGGCTTTTTCAACAGCGGTTTGATCACAGCCGTCTTTAGGCTCGCTGGAAATATGCCTTCCCGAAGGGAGGCATTCACCACCACCTTCACCCACTCGACCAAACCCCCTCTGGCTTCTCTCACCAGCCAGGATGGGCAGGGGTCTAGGATGCATGTGGTTGGTCTCGCTTCTCCAAGGATCTTGTCCACATCCTCGAGCTCAACCAATTGAAATGAATCCATCAAAATGGGACAAGCAATCCTCAGAGACTGCCGTTAATATGGCGTCAAAGTCAGAATGGATCAAAGCGACTTTGTCCGCAAAGAACCGAGCAAATGCTTCACAGCGGGCTGCCGAATTGTCAGGGATCCCGTCTTGAGGGACGGGATATAACAAACCTCTGACAACTCGGAACAGCTCCGCCGGACGGTTCTTTGCAGACGCAATATTAGTTGCAAGGAAAACGTTCTTTGCAGCATCTATTGCCGCGGCATATGTCCTAAGATAGGAACATAGCCGTGTTCGGTTTGGCTCGCTCGCATCCGAACGCCACACACACTCTAGTCACCTCTTCTTTCGCTTCATCGCTGCCAGCTCCTCAGTGAACCAAGGAGATGGTTTAGCTCGGGTACTCGAGAGGGGACGCTCCGGAGCGATCATGTCTATTGCCCTAGTCATCTCTCCATTCCAGAGAGAGACCAGAGCATCAACAGGATCACCTGCCGAGGAGGCGGGAAATTCCCCAAGAGCCATCAGGAATCCATCTGGATCCATAAGCCTCCTGGGGTGGACCATTTTAGGTCCACCACTCCTGCAGAGGTTAGGGGGCGCAGTAAGTCTAAATCTGATCAGGTGATGGTCGGTCCATGGCAAAGGAGCGATGGTGAGCTCCTCCACACCACCACCTTCCTCCCATCCCTGACAGAAGACCAGGTCTAGTGTGTGCCCCACACTGTGGGTGGGACCAGATACCAGTTGGGACAGCCCCATGGTTGCCATGGCGGCCATGAAGTCCTGAGCCGCACCTGAGAGGTTGGTCTCGGCATGGACATTGAAGTCCCAGAGCACTATGAGCCGCCGGGACTCCAACGCCAGGCCCGAGACCACCTCAGCTAGCTCAGGCAGGGTGACTGTAGTGCAGCGGGGTGGTCGGTACACTAGCAGAACCCCTAATCTGTCCCGGTCTCCCACCCTCAGGTAGACACATTCAAACATGGTCGACTGTGGGACGGGGCACCTGGTCAGGGGGATAGAATCCTTATAGACCACCGCGACCCCACCTCCCCTCCCTCCAGATCTCGGCTGGTGCTGTACGGAGTATCCTGGCAGGCAGAGCTGGGTGAGATTGACCCCTCCCAACTCGTCCAGCCAGGTCTCCGTAATACATGCCAGGTCTGCATGTTCCTCCAGAATTAGGTCCTGGATGAATGATGTTTTCCCGTTTACAGACCTGGCATTAAACAGCACCACTTTTAATCTGGAGGGACCGCCATCCTGGTTACCCAGATTAGCTATGTCAGGAGACCGTTTTAAAGCTACTAATGTTCTTCCACAAACCCTAGGCCGAATTAAATTAGGTCTCCCTTTCCCGTATCTCCCCCTCCCTGACACCACCTCTATAGGGGCCCCCCACCCACCCGAGCACCTCCCTCCCCTCTCATACTGTCCTCTCCCCCCCCTCTTCCCGTGGTCTAAGCGCTGTTCCTTGATGTATTACTTTCCCATTGGCCAAATTCGTGGCCAGATAGAGATTGTTACCTCCGCATCTTCTGAGGCCTCTGTTCTCCTTTGGCCTCCGCGTGGTAACCCGGTTCTACAGCCACCTCCCAGTCTGGCGAGGGGCCTAATACAGTTCAAGTGGGTCCAGTGCTGACAGCGTAATTTAGCAGGGGCCAGGCAGGTCCCAGCAGGCCCCAGCAGGCCCCAACAGGCCCAGTGCGGTCCCAACAGGCCCCAACAGGCCTAGTGCACTCTGCGGAGGCCAGGCAGGGCCAGTAGCCGCCTCACGCCTGGCAACCCGCAGCAGTTGATCCGGCGGAGAAGCACACCGGCCCACAAAAGCTGCTCTGAAATCAGCAAGCCACCGGTAGTCTAATGGGGAAATGCGGTGGGCCCAGAGGAGACCCCCTGAGGCCAGTCAATCGCCTCCCAGTTCAACAATGGCCCAGCAGAGGTCCCCGCAAGCCCACCAGAGCCTCTCCAAAGTGCTCCATGGCTGCTGGACTTTACCGCCAGTGTAAACAAACAAACGGGCCCAGCCAGGTCCCACAATCCTCCGCTGCTGACGACCCCCCGCCTCTCCCCAACATGGAGGAGCAGCGGTCGTAACAATCCCGGGGGCAGGAGGAGACACCCGGTAGCAAAATGGGAGCTCAGTGGGCTGCCCCCTCAATCCCTCCGCATCCGGGTCTTCAGTCGCTGCTGAAAACCCCCGCCTCTCTCCAACACAGAGAGGCAGCGGTCGCAGCAGTCCCGGGTGTGGGAAGAGGCACTCAGCAACAAGCTCGGTTCCAACAATCAACTCCAACCCCCGAGACTCTCCGACCTCCTCCAGGACTCGTAGAATGGCAGGTAGGCTGATTTTGAATTTAGAGTCTTCAGTAATGGTTCTCTTGATGACTTGGGACCATATACTTTCTTAGATCTTTATTTTCTGTGAGCTCCGAGGACTCCGGTCATATATCAACATTCCAGGGTTTCTAGGCCGCGTTTGAAATGGCGGCACCACGCTCAACCCAATTCGTTCTTCCTTCTCCTTCTCCTCCTTCTCTACCTAGTTGCTACTACTGATGTCTTTGTCAGGTACTCTCTGTGTCCTGAGATGTCTTATAAGTAGCTATGCAACTAAGGTAATTTAGAGAATTGGGGAGCAGATTGAAAGTCCAAGTTTGAGGAATCTCACCACGGAGCTCAACAGGAACCCTCCTACCTCCTCGGCGCCATCTTGAGTTGCTTCATGCTGGCCATCTTATGAACTTGTGTGACTTCCGGTGGAGGCCCTGCCCCCAACCAAGGTGGAAGCCTCATTAAACGTTTCCCCTATAACATTCCCATGTTGTGCTGGCTCCAATGGAGTTGGCATGGATCATCTGCAGAAGGGTGACACTCCCCATGTTTGAGGGGGGAATTGTTGTCAAGGCGGAGCTGCCCACAGGGCAACAGATTTGCTCGCTCCCCCTCTCTTTCTCCCAAAATCCAGGCAAAGCAGGACATTTTGCCTGGCCTTTATGATGAGGTTCTTGGACTTTCTCAAATTCTAGTGAAGTGATTAACATATTGTATAGGAGATGTGGGAGATCAATCTTAAATAGAACCTACAAGGTTCTAAACCTTCTCCCATGCTTTTCAACATCTACATGAAACCGCTGGGGGAGGTCATCTGGAGTTTTGGAATTCGGTGCCAGCTGTATGCAGATGACACTCAACTCTATCACTCTTTTCAACCTAATACCAAGACAGCCTCCCATGTCTCGGACCAGTGCCTGATTGCTGTGGTGAACTGGATGAGGGCTAACAGGCTGAAGCTTAATCCAGACAAGACAGAGGTCCTCCTGGTCAGTCGTGGGACTGATTGGGATATAGGGTGGCTGCCTGTGCTCAATGTGGTTACACTCCTCCTGAAGACACAGGTCCACAGTTTGGGAGTCCTCCTGGACTCATTTTTGACACTGGGTGCTCAGGTGTCCGCAGTGGCCGAGATGGCCTTTGAACAGTTAGAACTTGTGCACCAACTTCAACAGTACCTCAAGAAGTCTGACTTGGCCAGGGTGGTCCACGCCTTGGTTACATCCACACTGGATTACTGCAATGTACTGTGGGGCTGCCTTTGACCATGGCTTGTAAAATGCAATTGGTGCAAAGATTGGTGGCCAGGCTGCTAACAGGAGCTAGCTACAGGGAGCATATGACACCTCGCCTGAAGCAGCTCCACTGGCTGTCGATAACTTACCGGTCCCAATTCAAAGTACAGGTTATGACCTATAAAGCCCTAAATGGCTCAGGTCCTGCTTATTTGCACGACCGTATCTCCCCCTACGAACCAGTGCGTGCTCTTAGATTATCATCCAGTCTTAACTACTTACTGCTCTAACCCTCAGCACTCTATTCCTGAATCTCTTTGCCTTGCTTTTTGCACATGCCTGCTTACCCTGTAATTTCTTAATAGCTGCACCATGTAGTCATGATGCTCACTATGTATTTTATGAATGCATTAATGTTATTTTACTGTTATTGTTTTAATTATATATGCTGTTGTATTGTTTTATCTGTTGATCGGTCTTGGTCCCCATATGAACCACTCCGAGTGCCCTCAGGAAGTGGATTATAAATAAAGTATTATTATTATTATTATTATTATTATTATTATTATTATTATTATTTCAACAATTCATAGGTTGTCAGTTTTGTTCCCAGTCATTGTTTGTTAACTATTATGTTTATGGCAATAATTCCTATTTGCACTTCATACTTTAGTGATTGCATTTTCTAACCCAGCCCAACACTCACTTACATGGCAACATCTGAAATAAATGATTTTAATTTTAAGGTTCTAAATAGTTTTTATCTGTTGTTTTTTATTGAAATGGGCTAATGTATTGAATCCCTGAAAAATACATTTGAATGTGTCCATTCAGTGTTGAAAGTAAGTGAGAGCCTTGTTGCTTCAGCATTTCTGAAACTACTAGTCACAACTACAGGAACAAATATTTATTCACAAAGGTGTGCCAGAATATAAAATAGAGAAATCAGTTTTTGAAGGTGGTGGAGAGGGCTGGGTGTCAGTGTCTGAATTCTCCTGAGAATCCCATCAAGTTAGGCACCTAAACACCACAGAAGCCTTTAAAACCTATAGCTGAATTTGTAGCACCATGTTTCATTAAAAATGTATAGATCTGATATGAAACTAAATAAAAAGAACAAATGAATGAAGGAACCTAAGTTTTCAAGAAGAATTTGTTTTCATTTATATAAAGGTGCCCAAACATTTCTGTTGCACCTTTAGTTCTAGTATTGGACACAAAAAGATGCTGTTTTCAATCCTTTAAAAAAATCCAAGTAGGTAATTTAAATTCTGAGCGCTAACCATTCCATGACAATGGCAGTGTGCTAAGAGAAACAGAAAACAAATGCACCTTTACAAATGGCATTTCATAACCTCCTGAGTGCAATTTCCAGTTCATGCCCAGATCTAAAATGTTTATAGCAAGTTATTATCACTCGAATGGTGTGTCATAAAATGTATATCCTCTGTCTCTTCCAACTGGCCTTTTACCATAGGGTTGTAAGAGAGGGTTTGATAGACTGAATAACAAGACAGAGAAAACATTTTCTTGCATGAAGAATAGCTTTAAAAATTCAAAAGTAAGGACTTTTTTTAGAGACTTGGGACCTTATCACATTAAGGTCAGGATTTGCCATGCATGGAGAACCTATTGCCCCATGACCACATCACTCAACTTAGTGCTGGCCCCATCCCACAGGGAAAACATCCTCTACCTGGCTTCCCCTCATTGTTGCAAAGGCAACACGGGAAATGCTGCTGTGATGGCATACATCACTTGCTCTGTCCTTTTGCCATGGAGCCCTGCCAGAAGTAGATGTACGACTTGTGGCAAAAGTGGAGGTTAAGTAGCATACAATGGGCAAATTGGTTTATTCCATTTTCATGGTAATTGCTGGATGGAAACCTATTTCTGCACCCATGATGCTTTGTGGTATTTTTAATGGAGCTAGATGAAGTGTATGTCTCTTCCATCGCCGTACTCCGGATCAGCACTGTTGAAAGTGCCATATAGAGATGTATCCTCAATTACAAAGCAGCCAGCAAGCTCAGCCTACACTGAAGGTTAGCAGGTGAGTCATTGGTTACCAAGCTATGAGGATTCATTAGGGGATTGACTAGCTTTAAATAACATAGGCTCTGACCCTTACGAATGCCAAGTCATGGTCTGTCACAACAAAGCTCCTTTAATTCTGGCCTCTACTTATAAATGCTTTTTAGTTTGCCCCCTCACCCACAATGTTATTTGCCATACAGTCTCAGAAACATAAAATATCAAGTCAGGGTTCAAGCTTTTTATTAATGCCTTTTATATTAGTAATTGCTTGAATATAATTATCCAAGATGTTTAATTTCTTTAAAGTGGTAATTGTTAGAGCAAATCATTTAAATAGGTGGGATTTAAGTCAGTTGTTAAAAATAGTGACTTGACTTAAGTGACAAACTTGTGCTCCATTCCTTTTAATTTCCCCAATCAATGTATGAGAAAGCCTGGTTCCTACCTATACATTTTCAAATAATTTTTAAAAAGTAAATGTTTAGCCCCAGGATTATAAATAAATGCTCTTTCTATGCTTGGTTGTTGCCTGAAGATCTGTCACATTTATTCAAAGTTTTAGATATTAATAGATTCACTATTAAAGACAAGAAACCATGTGTTACCATGTACATTCCACATACTGTATCCCTATCCAGACTTTAGGAAAATAATGTTTGAACTACACCTCCCAGAATCCATTGCTGTTTGGGAGGTTTTTGGAGTTCTAGCCCAAATAACCACTTTTCTAGTCTCTATCTGTATTTTCTGGATATTCTAGAGAGGGAAAACCATGTTGCTAATGTTTCTCTGTAGGGAAACATTTCAGGAAATTCACGCATCTTTTAAAGAGAGACAAATCATGGAGGATCTAGCTCAGTGATAGTAGTTATGATGCCTATATATCATGTTTGTTGTAGCCCAGCCTCCATGTGAGCTGTCACGTGAGCCTGAGGTTGATCCCATTCAGCCTGTGATTGTCCCTGCACCTGCCTTGTCAGAAGTGCAGCCAGAGCTTGTCTCCCCACCTACCTTGCCAGAGGACTCTGGGTTTGAGCCTGAGATGCAGCCAGAGTTTGTTCCAGTGAATTCTGGGACCAGAGACAGAATGGTTGCAAGTAGGCAGTTTGAACTGCATTCTTCAAAGCAGTCAAGGTCGGATCTCCAGGTGCCAGATGGACATTCTAGTTCAGACATTGGAACTGATAAGGTGTAGCGGGATAATGAGCTTCACAGGAGGAGATTTATAACTCAGTTGAGAAAAGAAAAGGAGTGTGTTAGGAGGAGTAAACGTCTGCCTTTGAAAAGAAATAATGAGCAACCTTCTCACGGAGTGGAACTTTGAATTTCCCATAAGAAGGGTTGCTTTCTATGACACAGCCAGAGGTGGTAATGTTGCAAATCCAAAAAGAAAGATCTTTGCTTTGTGTGTATTTCTGCAGCTTTGTATCTTGATTTAAGTTCCAGCCTTGCTTGTTCCTGTGTTTCCAGTTGAATGCTCCAGTATTTTGCAGTTTGGATTTTTGTTCCAGCCAAGACTCTTGCCTTATGTTCCAGTTTGGACTCTGTACCTTGGACTAAACTTGGAGTTTTGTTCCTGCATTCTAGTGTTGCTTTCTGTGTTTCCAGTTGAATTCATGCCTTGGCTTAATCCTTGAAATCCCATTCAGACTACTTGTGATACTTTTCTTGGAACTAGCTTTGGTATCTGGTTTGGACTATTGTTTTTTGAGTGACTTTTATAGTTTCTTGCTTCCAGGTTTTCTAGTACTTTGTTCCTGTGGATTCATACCCATTTTATGGACTTTGAACTCTAATTTTGCTATTGCTTGCATAAAATCTTCAATAAACAGCTTGCTTGCCTATATTCTGGGGCTTCAGTGTGGTTTTGAGGTGCCTACACAGCCTAGGGGTGCAACAATGCTATGCATAGTACCTGAGGAAATATGATAGTCAATAGCAGGGGAACATAAGTGGAGAAGATGTGTTATTGTACTGTGATATGCATGCAGCCTTCTTTTAGTCAGCCTTCAATTAAGTCACTGTGAGGATGCTGGAATTGATACTTTTTCCATCTGGTCCTGCAACCAGTGATCTCATGCTAAAGCATCCAAGTATTCCAAATATTTCATCCCTTTGAAGCCTTTACTGTTAAACGAGTCCTACTATATTATACAACCTGGTCTGAATAATTATTACCTTTATCATTCAGTAGCTGGACTTTTTGAACTCTGGGAATAATATATGGAGAACATAGTGTCTGTAAGGAAATACAAAGCAAGCCATTCTTTATCTATTATAATTTATGTAAACACATACTACAAAAATTAGTTTGTTGCAGGTAACAGAAGAAGCAGTTGCTTAAAACATTTTGCAGACCAATTGGATTTCAGCTATAGAAATACAGGTGTTCACATGCCGCCGTGCAAGGTATGGTGCAAATGCTTGATGTACTGTTGAGTGCAAAACAAAAGCTGTTCAAAAGCAATTTTCCTTTGGAAAAAATAATAACAAAAAGAATTAGAAAGTAAAATAATGACAACACTCCACAGTCAGTTGTTTTTGTAGCTGACAGGCCAAAGAAACTCTTAAAATTGTCAGTAATTAGAACTGTTCAGTGTGACTGTAGTACCACAAGATAATGGATTTCAAAATTCAACTTGACATTTGGAATTCCTGAGAAGTATAATGAAGAGAGAATCACTAGATACCAATTGTAGACAATACAACAAAACCAATGCCTACATACAGTAATACTTGCATATTGGCTACCTAACAAATTAATGCATGCCAATTTCTGATTGTCAGTTGATGAACAATATAAGAAAGTGTGCTTTTAGATTGAATTTAATTAATTTGGTTTTATTAATTTTGGATTACAAAATGGATGTTTCATGAGAAACTCCATTTGTTTTGTTAAAAGGAGGCATCAACTGGTCACAGTCTAAAAACACTGTTATGGCTAGTCACTGCCTGCAAGGTGTTTCACAGGTGGATGTGGAAAATGTCTATGTCTCCAGACAAAGAAGGGAGGCCACAGAAGAGACAGCTTTTTAATCAATGAGTGTTTTAATAATTCAGATGAGTAAGAGGAAAGTTACTCCATGGAAAAGTCTCTGTCAAAGTCATTTAGGGAGGAGAAAATGACAATCTAAAAGACAATATATCATTTGAATAAGATGAGGAGAATACATATGATAATGAAGAAGAATGGCATTGAATGTTTCTTCGGGGAGAGAGGGTGGGTTAAAAATAAAGTTTATTATTTATTATTATTAAGAAGAGATGCACCAACAATTACAAGATTTAGATGCGTGGGGAAACTGAGAAATATTACCAAGGGAGCAGAACATGAAAAAGATCGCAAAATATGGGACTCCCAATCTTGATATTAGATACAAGCAGGTGGAAGAAGACTTAGAATACTGGAAATATGAAAATTGTATTTTGAGAATGCTGAAGTTGTTATACAAGAACCTGGGGCAAATTGATAATTTAATAGGGGGAAAGGGAGATTAACATATGGGAATGGCATGGGAAAATGTATTTAAGGTGTTTATTGTTAAATGTGAAGTGTCTGATCCAATCTGAGTTGGAGACATATTCAGATTAAGTTACAATTTAGATTAAGATTGGATTTCCTCTCATTTGTGAATTTGCCATGAGTTTTCAACATCCATTTATTCCAACACATTGATACCCATGGATAGCAACAGAATGCACAACTGAGCATGAAGAAATTGAACATGAAGATTCCCATAAACTGAACAAATTATTATGAGTTCTTGTTTTTTTTTTCAATTTAAGGGGACCCAAATTTGAACCTATCACAAGGCCAGAGTTGATGAGGGTGCGTGCCTTTGCCTTACTCTGAAACTGAAAAAGTGTGACTTGCCTACAGTCACCCAGCAGATTCCTATGACTGACAGGATTCAAATCCTGCCTCGAGAGTCAAACCAGTACACCACACATGTCAGTCGCAAGGACTGTGGGCCTAATCAAACCCTCCACACCATTTTGTGTTGCTCACAAGGCTTTCAATGGCAGGGCAAAATAGTTAGATTCATACAGCTAAAATTACAAATGGATCTTTGAAGGCAATTATAAGGCTGAACGAGAAAGCACAGGTAGGCATTATTGCATTGGATATATATAAAACCTTTGGGTTGGGCAGTGTTAAAATCTTTGATTAAAAATATGGCTTTGGAGAGGGTTTCCAACATATAATAGAACAAATATATTCAGAAAACAGGGCTAAAGTCACAATTAATGATTTGGGTTCTGATTTTTTTTAGTAGTAAACAAGGAGTAAGGCAGGGTTGTCCTCTTTCCCTGGTACTATTTATTTTAGTTATGGAATTACTAGCCTCTGTGATCAGGAAAGGTAAGGCTATAGAGGGAATGGGAGTGAACAACAAAATAAAAATTAGCTTATTTGCGGATGATACACTTTTGACAGTTAGGAATCCGGATAGGGCACTAGACCGGATAAACCTACATTTAAAACAGTTTGGAAAAATAACAGTTCTAACAAATAATTGGAAGAAAACGGAAGTAATGACAATAAACCTGGAGGGAAAGGACAAAGAAAAAATAATGGGTCAATTTAAGGTTAAGATTAGAAGCAAAAGTAAGTTCTTAGGAGTTACAATACCCATTAATTATTCAGAGTTAAAAACATTAAATTTTGATAGACTATTAATCTCTCATGGTTTGGCAGAATTGCCATTTTAAAAATGAAAATATTATCTAAATTTAACTTCCTTTGTAATGTTACCTGTTAAATTTACAGATGTTGAACTTAAATAATGGCAGAAATTAGTTAATGAATTTTGTAATGGAAGAAGAAGATCTAGGCTTCCGAGAGGTTTATGGTATATTCCACAAAAATTAGGGGGATTAGAAATACCAGAACTAAAAACCTATAATGAGACACATATAATAAAGGGAGTGTTTAGGCTGCTCTCGGAACCTAAATTAATCTGGCGGGAATTGGAAGGAAAATGTTGGCAAAGAGATTATGGGGAAATGTTTTTCATATCAAAAACTGGCAAAATAATTAAGGGGTGTAAAAATAATTTGGCTATAGATGTTATGGAAACATGGGCTAAGTTAGAAAAAGGAGATATTTCCAGGAATTTCTCCCCTAACCCCAATAGTCTTACTGGAAAATTTCCCAGAAGACCTGAGAATTAAACTTAAGAATAAAAAATTAGTGAAGGTGGAAACGGCTCTTGCTTGGAAGGAATGGTTACAGAATTCGAGGGGTGAGTTTAACAAGTTAGAACAACAAGGTGTCCTGAACTTGTTTGAGAGGCAACAACTATAGTAAGGTAGGTAAAGGTTTTCCCCTGACGTTAGGTCCAGTCGTGTTTGACTCTGGGGGTTGGTGCTCATCTCCATTTCTAAGCCGAAGAGCCAGCGTTGTCTGTAAACACCTCCAAGGTCATGTAGCCGGCATGACTGCATGGAGCGCCGTTACCTTCCCGCCGGAGTGGTACCTATTGATCTACTCACATTTGCATGTTTTTGAACTGCTAGGTTGGCAGTTGGAAAAAGGACTGGTTAGTTAAAAATCCCAGATATAGGGAGCTAAATAAATATGAAGAATGGCTAAGTAAACTTAAAAAGCAAGAAATATCAGTGAAAGGATTAATTGGGAAACTATACGATGGATTAACAGGGGAAGAAATAGGGCTGAAGCTGTTAGAAAATGTCTGGGAAGGAGACCTAGGGCCTCTGACAGATCTCGATTGGAAAAGGGTTCTAAAGTGGAGAGTGGTTAAGAATTTGTCAATAAGATTAAAAGAAAATGTATGCAAAGTCGTATGGAGATGGTATACCACACCGGTTAAACTACACCAAATGGATAGGAAGCAAAATAACCTCTTTTGGAGATGTGGCATGCACAAAGGGACATATTTTCATCTGTAGTGGGAATGCACCCAGTTGAAGAGATTTTGGAACAACATATTTATAGAAATCAGTAACATTATAGGATTAAATATCACTCCGAATGCTAGGTTAGCATTATTAATGGACACTACAAAGTTGAATTTAGAAATGGAAAAGAAAGAATTGGTGATCATTTTACTCACAGTGGCAAGACTTATAATTGTAAATAATTGGAAGATAGTAACCAATCCTACACTGGAAGCATGGTATGGGGAGGTATGGAATGTAGCCTTAAATGATGAATTATCAATGGAAATGAGGATGTTCTGGGGGAAACTAATAGATCTGATTTTGATTTATACTGGTCAGTTTTTATTAAATATGTTCTAGAAAGTGAAAAAAGAAAACCATACAATCTTGTTGGTCAGGAATTTTGGATATGACATTTGTTTAATGGTTAACTTATAAATTCTATGGTAAAGGAAATGATACTTGTTCAGGCCTTGGTGGTGGGGTTATGTGTTTGTAAAATGTTCATTGTTTTTGTGTTTTGTTTCACTGTAAGTATGTAGATAAAAATTAATATTTAAAAAAAACTATAAGGCTGAAGTGGCCCTCAGTGAAAATAAGTTTGACACTCCACTACACTATGCTGGTTGTCTAAATTATTATTTACTCTCACCTAAATATATATTGAGAAATTCTAGTCAAGTGTGTGTATAATGCCTCTTTAGAACTCATCTCTTAAAACAGTTTTGGTTGTGATTGTGATAACAAGTGCTCCTGGCTACCACTGACTTCAATCAAAAATATAGACATTGCATTTAGCACATCATGAAAACAGTCCCTTTGTATGTGATAATATTCTTCTGATTACAGAATCCATTTTAAGCCTTTCATGCAGAGAACTAAAATTGTAAGCAGTGGGATATCTGGATGGAGGAAGTTAAGAGAATTGATGCTGCTAAGATATTGACAAGTTATTAAAATGATCAGCCAGTCTGTTTTGGTGAATTCCACTTTCTCTGAACTCTGAGGGGAAAATTGCTGTGCTTCAGTATAAATAGTCTGCATTGCTTTGCCACTGGCAATGAATGATTATTTCCTTGAATTTGTTATTTTACTGACAAGATAATTATTTTATTTACTAAGCTGAAGAATCCTTAGCATTCTCTCTAAAACTTATAATTTTTAACATCATCCAATATTAGCTGTCCTATTAATTTTTAGGAGAGTTTGGAGATAGGTTGCCATAAAGTGGGATCAGTACACAATACAATAGGTTCCTTACTCTTCGTATGTGGAAAACAAATTATCACATTGTGATAAATTTTACCCATATTTTATTGTATAAATATTTTAGGAAAGGTGATTACTGGTTGACTCTCTTTCCTGGTGAAACTGCATAATGCTTTCTAGTTTAAGATTTTTTCTAAGGCAGGGACATAATCCTAATTTGTTTCCCTGCTTTTGTCTGATTGTTTTAAAAATAATTTCACAGGCTCCAACTTATTTTCTAAGCAGTATGTGACAAGGTGGGTTAATATTGTGACGTATATCCATATTTAAAGAAGAAAGTGGGGATTTTTTTTACTATGTTAGGTCATATGACAAACCCAAATTTGACAAGAAATTAGAGGATTAAATGGTCAGTGTAGATGTGTCCTTCATTGCTCTAAGCAGAAAGGTAGAGGAGATACAAGGGGACATGTGAGAAATCTCTAGAAAAGGGAAAAGACTGTGGGAAATAGTTTTGGGTACATATTAAAAATGGAGTTGAGACAAGGCAGGAAGATGAAGACTTGAGTATTCAATAATATTTTTGCATGATTCTCTATAGCAAAGCATTTTAGCACAATAAATTTCTGCAGTATACTTGTCAGTTATATTTTTTCTCTTTTCAAAAATAAACAGAACCATTTAAATCATTGCAAACAATGATCATGCTGAAGAACCTTAAGAATATAGCACAGTGCAAAAAAGAATTGTATAGATTTAATTATTAATGGTGCAAGGAAGATAAAATTCAAAAGTTTTTTAAAAAAACATAGCAGATTTTTTCCCCAAGAAAACTTAATCAGAAAAGCTAAGGAAGACATCGGTACATCTACACTGTACATTAATGAAATTTGAAACCACTTTAATTGTTATGACTCAATGCTATGAAACAATGGGTGTTGCAATTTGGTGATGCACCAGTACTCTTTACTAGATAATACTAAAGACCTTGTAAAATGACAGCTCCCCTGATTACATAGCATTGAGCCATGGCAGTTAAAGTGGTGTCAAACCAATGTAATTTTACAAGGTTGATGAACCCATGTTGATCACTATTATAATTTATCATCTAAGTTATATAAGCAAACTCTGTGAATAATATAATTCCAATAATACTGTTATGGAGGACCCCTTTCCTGGCTCCCAAATATAGTCCTTGAACATCTTATAGGAGGTAGAGGAAGTTCCTGACCTGCACTATTTGTGCAAAAAGAACTTGCTAGATGATTTGACCCGACCAACTCTTTCTTCTGGTATATTCCACATTTGTGAAGTTCTTCATTTTCAGCAGCCTCATTATTCCCTGCCCATTACTCCTGACCAGGTCACCTATATCATATTAATTTTGGCTCAGCAAAGAGGCAGGTGGCTGCCAGTTTGACATTTCTATTCAATTCCTGCTATCTACTAATTCTCCTCTGGGATAATAATTCTCTATGGGAATTTCTCTGTTTTCAAATGAGATCCTGAAGCTCTTAAAGCTTTCCCTTTGTAGAATCCTCAGCAAACCTACAGAAAGTCCTTCCCTGTTACTTAAGCTACAGATAATGGATAAACATATTTTTCAATTCCAAAGGGTACCACAAAGCAAAAGAAACAACTTCTTTACATTAATGTATTGCCACTCATTCTTGTGGTGTACAAAATTCACTTGTAGATGTTTTGTGTAGAAAACAGCATTTGTGCAAAAAATGTAGTTTTCTGTGCAGGAAAAATGATGTAATTTGTTATTTCTAATGTATAAATTTTTGCACATGAGTGATTAGCAATAAAAACAAGGGTTTGTTTGTGTGTGGGAAAACTGTGTTTACTCTATAGGAGTTAATATTTGTGAATTGAAATGTTATTTTCCAGGTATTTATTGCTTAAACGTTGATTTCTATGTAAACCAACCACATGCAAATTTTCTGCTGAATAAGTCCTGAATTCTGAATTGACTTTTGAAGACAATGTAGCTTTCAAAAACTTTTTCACAAAGGGAATATCATATATATATATATATATATATATATATATATATATATATATATATTTCTACCTTTGAAAAGAAACCTATTGAAGAATTGCACCCCTACTATTAATAGAGGTACATTTCTATGCAACAATCTTATTCTGAAATAAAAAAAGGGGGGGCAACCTCTGCAGGAGGCAAACTAAATGTTACTGTAACAGTCATATGGAAACATGAAAGAGAAAATGGGTGAACTCAAAATTAACTCCACCAGCAAAAAGTTCACATTTAGAGGTGATACACAACTAAGTGGCTTCAGACATCCCCTGCTATGCTATAGATGTGCAGTTCTGAAGTGCAAAAAAACCCCAAACAAATAGTTTATTATGTGCAGTGTCTGAAACTGACAGTCTCGGGGTTTATAATGTGAATACCATGACTGTGCTTTAGGGATATTCTTTTCCCACTCTCCTTGGAAGATTTCCTGAGTACAAAAGCATAGAAGAAAATGGGGTGGAGGGAGCGGGGGTTATGAGCAGGAAACAATGTTCTGCAAAGTCCTTCTAAAAGTCAATGAAAAATTCAGTGAGCCTGTCCAATATTCCAATCTTGAGCCAGTCACTCCTACAGTTGAAATCAAAGCAGAATTGATATATTCACTTAATCTTGTGGTCATTTATATGAGAGTAAATCCTGGTGTACTTGGTGGTACAAATATCTGAACAGGCATCTTTAGGACTATGCTAAATCCTGATAATGGGAAAGTATGGTATGCTTGTTAAGAGTGACATATTGGAAGGAATCCATTAAAATATAACTTTATCATGGTTTTTCACCTTTGTTATTTATATATGAAGAAGGGTGTGGAGGAGGAAGAGGAATGAGGAAAAAATCATTTTTCCAACTTTAGGGTCTATTAAAAACATATTTGACTGTTTCTTTGTTCCCTAATGCTCTCATTTTCTAATTTGAATTCCATTTTCCACTGGCTATTTGCATAGTTTAACACAGTTATGAATATCACGCACTATTAACCCCATTAAAATACATCAAACGGTTTCCCTGCCTTAAAAATAAATATTGCTAAGATGCTTTCCTATAAAACATATCTCCTGGCTAGTTCTCATAATGCATATTTGTCCACAAGCATAGTTTAGCCCACCCTTAATATGCACTCATATAACTGGATGTAGCAAGTGGATGAAGCAATTATGAATCTATCCGCAACAGTTCCCACAAACTTGCATGGTTGTGGGCAATGCTGGTGGCCATGTATGTTTATGTATTAGTTATTTTGCAATATGTATACCATATTTGTAATTCAAAGGCATCTAGGAACAACACAAAATGAAATATATATTTAAAAACGTTCAGGCTTTACTATATTTTGGAGCAATAAAATTAATGCTCTTTTTGTAGTTTGCATAGCGTATTTGTTTATAGCTCCATGCAATCATAATTATCAGCCACAGTTAGCAGTCATTGCTTTATTGCCTTAATCCTACTTAAGATTCTAAACATGTAGTGGTTTAGCAGTCCAAACTAAATCCTATTCTTTGAGGGTATGTATACTGAAGCGCCAATGAAGCATCTTTCTTATCCTTCAAGTAACATGCAGGAGAGATGAGGAAATTGCTCTAATCCTGGTGCCCTCGGTGACAGGAAGGACATAATGCTAGGGATGTAATCCTGGATTGTCTCATATGTGTGTTGAAGTAGAGAAACCTCAGTGAAGCCCAGTTTCGCTTGTAAGACTATGATACATTTTCTATAGGTTTGGAGGGGGCAATTTTTTATAATATGGAGACGTGGTGGTACAATTGATTAAACTCTTGTGCTAGTTGAACTGCTGACCTGAAGGTTGCTGGTTCAAATCTGTGAGATGGAGTGAGCTCCCGTTTGTCAGCTTTAGCTTGTGGGGACCTGAGAGAAGCCTCCCAGCTAACACATCCCGGTGTCCCCTGGGCAACATCTCTGGAGATGGCCAATTCTCTCACACCAGAAGCAACTTGCAGTATGTTCTCAAATCACTTCTGACACAATAATTTTTTTATAATGACCACCATGACTATTGTATACATTTAACAAACTGTGCAAGTTGTGTAGCCAAGACTGGAAAAGCGGCTACCTTGTATATAATTTCAAAAAGTATATACTTTTATAATTTCAATACTTGTATAACTATGCTTTCAAAATTAGAAGCATCAGAGGATTGGTTGCATCATACTGATTATTCAGGGTGCAACTGCACTGCACAATTGATTAGCACTATTCTAACTGACATGGCTCAATGCCATAGAATAATGGGAGTTGTAGTTCTAATGGATCTTTTCTGCCAAAGAGTGCTGGTTTCTCATCAACCTAATATTCCCATGATTCTATAAAATTGAGCCATGGCAATTAAAGTGGTATCAATCTGTATTAAATTTACAATGTAGATGCACCCTCAAATTACTTATATGTGCTAGTTCTTTAGTGTGTGTGTGTGTGTGTGTGTACTCATATGTGTGCTTTTGGCTTCACAAAGGGCAAATATATTGCTTTTTCTACACACACACCATGTTGTCTCTTCCTCATACTGGAGAAGAGAACTCTTGAAGAAGTTAACAGTCTTGAAAGAATTAGCAATTTAGCAAGATTTCATCACATCGACATATAATGCTTAACCCATAGATAGAACAGTCCTGTTTTACAAAACTCCTATCCCAATTTTCAGGCAACCCTTAACCATAACTTAAGGACTTATGTGTAAGGACAGTGGCATAGTGAATCATTACAAAGTAACTACTTGTTCACAGTACCTTTAGCACAACTTGTTAAAGAAACTTTAAAACCCCAAATATTAAGTTCTGAGTAGGAGTACTAAATTCTCTGTTAAATTCACAGTACTGTGTTGTACAATTGCTGAAGGCCTCCTTGCAAGCCATTGTCAGGGTAGTTTGGGGAGAAAGGGCTCAGGGTTCAAACCATCATTAGGGCAAGCTATTGTTGAGCTGTAGGAATTCATAAAAGCTCCATCTGAATTCAGAGAAATCCAAGGGATAGTTTGCAACATATTGTTTTGTGTGTTTGGTGAATTTGTTTCCATCTTCTTAGGCCACATCTACAATGACCACTTACTGTAGGTAAGTGTAGAAGTGGATCAGCTCCACTGCAATCAAACATTACATAAGACTGATCCAGAGTGTTGTGTGGAAAAGCCACCAGAACACACCCTTGCTTCATACAACCTAGAGTTGGGGGGAAAGTCCAAAATCTGGCTCAGAATTCGAACTATCTCCCTGTGGGGAAATGGAACCAGTTGCAACTATCTCCACTGCCATCTTGTGTTTCTTGGACATGTGGCCTAGTGATATGTGATGGCAGTCCCCGCCCACGCTCTGTCATGGTAATCCAGCCATAACATGGATCTTACTTGTCCGTTATTGCATGCATTAATGTTGGCCAAGGCAATGGGGTGCTCTGGGAAAGAAGTGGGTAGAGGAGGGAATTCTTCCAGTTCCCTTTCCTCTCGCTATTTCTCAGAATAGAGCCATTTTCTTGAGGAAAAACACAACTGATTTAATTCACCTTTGCAACTCATCTACTTTGCCTTTTATTCACATCTTGGTCCAATTATTTATATTGGTCTATAAATTCCTCCATTAAATAAATAAATAAATATGCCATGTATACATTATACATTTGATTTTGGATTTTTGAAAGTGAAAGTCGTATATTTCAGCTTCAGTAACTCCAAACTATGTCTTTTAATGGATTAAGCAAGCCCCTTGTGGTTTTCCTCCTAGCTAAATCTTATGATACACTCCAAGGGAGAGAACTACTGAAATGCTAACTCAAAGCTATAATTATGAATAAATAAAACTAATACCATAATTGTGTTATTATTCCTCTTGCAAAACCAAATTGATTCAAAGGAACACTTAGTACGTGTGTCAAATAGAATGTTCCATTTCAGAACTGAAAATTTCCACTGCAGGTGCCTCAAGGAAATAATAATAATCATCAATGCAGAAAAGTTTATAAAGCATTTAGTCATAAAGCAGTTTAATTAATGGAAATGTATGCATTTTATTACATTTGTGATGAAATGTAGTAGTGATTTTCATCAACCTTGTGAACTTATAAATATATTTAAAAATAAGAAGAAAGAGAGAACGAAAGAAAATATGGAAATAGAACTTCTGTCTCACTCTAAGGGGAAAATAAAAATTTGCTGTTGACATAATTAATTTGCCCTTCTAATGTACTTTAAATATTAGAGTCAATGTTGATAATTTTCTTGCAAATGCCCACTTTAAAATGTTTCCTCATCCAACTTTGTTTTTTCAAAATGTCAAGCAAGCACTGAGTATTGAAACAAAAACAGACAAAAGTTATATGTATTCTTGTTAATCAACAACACTCTTACAATGGTTAAAATCAAACTCTGCACTAGCACAGAGCTAGCACTACTGAAAAAGGACAATTTGTCATATAAATTGCCTACTTATCATAGATTCCTGTGCTACACTAGCAAAAAAAAAAGACAATTTATACCAAAAACCCCTAGATAAACTATTAATGTACTTTAGCTAAATTATTGCCAATAGCTAAATCATTTACTGAATTGTTGACTGCAGCCCCTTTCAGCGTTACCAGCCTCTCTTGAGTTGTGCCAAGAGAAAACTGCTTACAGACACCCCTCCATCATCATTTTCTTCATGTGGAAAGTATAAAGTCTGAACAGAAGTTCTGATTGTCATCCATGAAGAGTTTCCATGAGAGCAAGTACACTCGTAAAATCAGGATCCTAACACACATGGAAAATCTTTTTGTGTGTATGTGTCTTCATGTTTCTTGCTGACCTTTGGTAACTCCATCATAAGGTTTTATTAGGCAAGGAATATTTTGAGGTGATATTACCAGTTCTTCCCTCTGAAATATATTCTACAGCACCTAGTATTAGTGGGCTCTCATCCAAATGCTAATCGGGGCTGACCCTGCTTAGGTACCAGGATCAAACATGATCTGCTACCTTTATATAATTTTCTTTTCTGATTTATTTTATTTTTATTACAACATTTCTATCCCACCCTTCTCACCCCCTGGGGGGGGGGGGCTCAGGGAGGCTTACAACCGAGTTTAAACAAGTGTATAAAAACAATTGCAATTACATTCAACAACAACAATAATAATTAAAATTAATTAAGTTAAAATATCCATATAAATATACATTCAGAGGCACATTCAGAGTCACAATCCAGATCTGTCACTTTATCAAGGATTCATTGTAGTTGATGCTGCATCTATTACTCAAAAGCCGGGTCCCAAAGCCAAATTTTCAGTTTTTTGAGAAAAGTCAAGAGAGATGGAGCCTGCCTGATCTCATTAGGGAGCGCATTCCACAGACGGGGGGCACCACTGAAAAGACCCTCTCTCTCGTCCCCACCAGCCGCGGTTGCGAGGCTGATGGGATCGAGAGCAGGGCCTCCCCCAAAGATCTTAAACTACGAGGTGGGTTGTAGCGGGAGATACATTCGGGCAAGTAAGCAGGGCTGGAACCGTTTAGAGCTTTATAGGCCAAAGCCAGCACTTTGAATTGTGCTCAGTAGCCAATCGGCCGCCAGTGGAGCGGCCGATTGGCTACCGAGCAAAGGAGTGGTGTGCTCCATTTAGTGTTTACCATAAGTGGAAAATGACTAACCATTCTCCTGATTATGTGTTGTTCAAAATGGGGGAGTAAAAGTTTGATAGAACTAATGAGTTTTTAACATAAAAGGAAGCCAGACAGACAGACCCCCTCCCTTCCCCTTCTGTTTTCTAAGTGAAAGGTTATTATGGTTTTCTGCTATTCATTCTTAAACATTAATGTTCTTCACACATCACAAACATAGGATTCTTTTTTTAAGGTCCGAGAAGCATCAAATAACTTGACTGGAAAAACGGCATTAGAGATCAACTGAAGCAGAAGGTATTTTCTACCTATTAACAACCTTTTTATTTTTATTTTTAATTGTACAAGCTTGTGAATATTCTCTACTTTACTCTGGGCATATTTTTCTGAATTATGCATTGAATGTTACCCAGTAGCTTGTAGTCACTAATGTGTGTTGCACAATGTTGCTATTCTTTTGGTCGAACCAGGCTGGCCATCTGCATTCAGTCTAATTTGACCTGCAGCAGAGAGTTCTACCGATCGGAAGGAACCATGCTGGGACCAATCTGGCCATGTGTGTGTGTTCCAGCATGTTGTACCCCAAGGCAGCATGAGCACTCAGAAACCAGACAAGAGCCAATAATAACACACAATATCTTTATTAAAGCAATTATATATCCAAAGGAAATTAGGTATAGAGTCCGAGTAAGGAATAGTTCTTTTTAGAATGTCAATGGTAGTTCCAAACAGATAAAAGAAAAGGTCCAATATTATAATCCACAATGAAAACTCGATACCTCTCTCTAAGGAAGATAGATTGTCCAAAGATTGAGTCAGTATAACAGAGTTGCAATAAACAAAGTTCAGGTCCACTAGAAATACTTCGTAGTAATCCAAGGTAGCAAGGTAACTTGAGTCAGGAACAAGAAAGGCTTTTCCCTTCCGAGCCACAGACTAAGCCCCCAGCCTCTATTTTCAGTCATATCTTTCTCATTTCAACCCCAAGCATGACCATCTTCCTAACCGATAGCTTCAAAGACCTCCCCGTCATAAGGAGACCACCCACTCTCAAAATGGAGTTTCCCGTGCTATGGCACAGGTTTCCCTGCAAGATCGGGTCATCGGAGGTTTGGACTGCATGCTGGGCACGGAGGGGGTCATCCAGGGCTTCCTGCTTGCCATCTACGAAATGCCCTCCCCATTGGAGTGACCCCTCACCGACCTTTGGCCAAGAATGGCCATCCCATCTGCACCGCCATGGATTCTTTCCCCTTTTTCTGAATTTTTATTACTTTATGAGCCCCCTGCATTAAATCTTGGGCTCTGGGATGAGTGGCATAAGATGAGTTATGTTCCCACATGTGTCCCATGTATCCTGCATGTTCCCTTTTTCCTTTATTACCTTGAAATATATATTATATTATGAAATATTAAAGGGTGACCGAGATCTGACTTGGAAACCAGTATGGACAGACAGTTGTAACACAAACTGGAGGACATTGCTCCTCACCCCAGGGGACAACCAGATACCATCTTGCATGGACAACAGACTTGGCCTCTCCTATTCTTAACTTCAGAGCAGACCATTAAGCAAGGAATTGGCCACTTGGTTGACATTTCATTCACACCTGGAGCAGGAAAGCCCAGATTATTCTGGGTGACAGCTCTCCTTTTGTCAATGGACTGGACTCATTCATAAAACAAATGTTTCCACAAGCTGACTTGCCAGGTCTGACAAGACTTTTCAGAGACATATGTATATTTGCACCCTCTGAAGCTGCCTTGAGGGCTCAGCAGGGTCCTCAGTGTTTCCTTTTGACATATCGGGTCATTTGCCTATCAATAATCCACTCAGCAATTCATTGTTCTCAGCTCAGCCCACCTCCTCACCTCTGATTGGCGAAGAAACAGAAGTGATGGTTTAAACTCAGCAAATAAAAGAAATAAAGTAGTTAACAAAATAAAGAAAGGGAATTACGATGTGGTGGCTATTTAATAGGCTTGAGCAAATTTTTCGTTAGTTCGTTAAATTCGTTTAAAATTCGTTTCATAATTACTTTTGAATTGATATTGAACCATCTGCTCACTGCCTTACAAATATTACGAATTTGAATAATAAAAGTACCTTTTTTCGTTTGTTTCTGATGTCTTCGGATGTAGCTGTAGCCCCTCTGAGAGGAGAAGCCATGTTGGCATGCCTCTCAGCCAATCAGAGCGGAAGAGGGAGGGAGGGAGAGGCATGGCCATCGATTTTAAAAGAAGAAGCTTATCTATAACTGGATCAGCCAATCAATTAAAAAAAAACTTGCAGGTGACATGGCTCGTTGGTTGTTGCAAACCACAGTCTGTCACGTCTTCTGACAAAATTTCACAATGCACAGTTGCAATGCAACACACTCTATCACAGGCATGGACAAACCTGGGACTTCCCTATGGGTGTTTTGGACTCCAACTCCCACCATTCCTAACAGCCTCAGGCCCTTTCCTTTTGCCCCTCAGCAAAAGGGGCATCACGGGCTCAGCCAATGGGAGGGGGCGAGGGGGAAGGAGGCCGAGGAGGAGGAGGAAAACGGAGGGGGAAAATGGCCGCCGCCGCCTCGCCTCAGCTCAGGCCTGGTGTCTCTCTGTGAGGCGGGAAGGCGGCGGATGGAGCCGGGAATGGAGAGACCGAGAGAGACAGAGGTCTGTATAGAGACACGCAGAGATGGAGGCTGGCGCGGGGCCCGGCGGTGAGGAGGAAGAGGCCCGGGATGTGAGGGGGTGTGGGCCAGGCCCGTCCTCGGCTGCTCCCGGGGAGGGAGGGAGGACTACAACTCCCAGGGGCCCAGATTCGCACCCTCCCTCCCCCCAATACAGGTCTCCATACGACGCCACATGAACTTGAATGGATACTGTGGTTGTGTTGTCGAAAGCTTTCATGGCCTCCTGGAAATCACACTGTTGTGGTATGTATTCCGGGCTCTATGGCCATGTGCCAGAAGCATTCTCTCCTGACGTTTCACCCACATCTGTGGCAGACATACTCAGAGGTTTTGACGTCTGTGCAAAGCTAGGCAAGTGGGGTTTATATATCTGTGGAAGGTCCAGGGTGGGAGAAAGAACTCTTGTCTGTGGGAGGCAAGTGTGAATGTTGCAATTGGTCACCTTGATTAGCATTGAATAGCCTTGCAGCTTCAAAGCCTGGCTGCTTCCTACCTGGGGGAATCCTTTGTTGGGAGGTATTAGCTGGCCCTGATTGTTTCCTGTCTGGAATTCCCATTTTCTGGGTGTTGTTCTTTTACTGTCCTGATTTTAGCTTTTCTGTAGCCAAAAATGCATATAAAATTGATTCTATAGGGAGGATAAATGATTGGATTTCAACTCCTACAGCTTAGCTTTCTCTGCCAATAATGGTACCATACCAAACTAAAGCTCCCAAGATTCTGTAGCAGTGAGCCATCTTGGATATTGTAAGGGATTTTTTATTTTTATTATTTTTATTATTATTATTATTATTATTAGACCTTGCTCCCAGGAAGGTGCCTTCGCTGTGGCTCCCAACTTATCTATCTACCTTTCCACATATTCTCCACATTGTGTGTATGTGTATGTATATTATATATACATGAGCCCCGATGGCGAAGTGTGTTAAAGCACTGAGCTGCTGAACTTGCAGACCGAAAGGTCCCAGGTTCAAATCCCGGGAGCAGAGTGAGTGCCCGCTGTTAGCTCCAGCTTCTGCCAACCTAGCAGCTTGAAAACATGCCAATGTGAGTAGATCAATAGGTACCGCTCTGGTGGGAAGGTAATGGCACTCCATGTAGTCATGCTGGCCACATGACCTTGGAGGTGTCTATGGACAACACTGGCTCTTGGGCTTAGAAATGGAGATGAGCACCAACCCCCAGAGTCAGACATGACTGAACTTAACATCAAGGGATACCTTTACCTTTACCTATACACACACACACACACACACACACACACACACACACACACACATATATGCAGGGACTATATATATATATCACACACACCAATTTAACAAAGTTTCAGCCACAAAAACAAAGTTTCTGAAGTAGAACAATGACTTTCACAGTAAAGACAACCCAATTTAACAGGAAATAAGACTTTCAAACCAGGAACAGATTTCTGCAATTATTAAAAAATGGTTTATTATAAAAGCTATGAAAATTCGCCAAAAATCAGAGGATAAGGGAAACGTTCCAAATTTTGGTGAGCTATCAGTGTTAAATGTGTTCTACCACTGTACCAAGTTTGAAGAAGATCACTCAAAAAATGAGGGCAGGAGAGTCCTGTAAAATCTCCCCTCGTGCTGTTTTTTTTGGCCACTGCGCATGCGCGTCCGCCATTAATGAATTACTTTTGAAACTAACGAATTTTTGTTAATTTCGAATTTTTTGGGGGGCAAAATTCGGAAATGACATCAGAAACGAAACGCTGGCGCCCCCTACTTTTGAAACGAGTTTAGAATCAATTTTTTCATGGATCACTCAAGCCTACTATTTAAGAATTGCATATCTCCCAAAAACATGGGATATATCTAAAACAACCTAACATTGGGAGGGAATATTATTCATCAGCGAGAGAGAGAAAGAGAGGGGTAATAATCTACATCAAAGAAAGAATTCCCGCCCAACTCGCATTCAAAGATAAAGATAGTAGGATGGTAGGGGTAATGTTACAGATCCAAAACACTAAACTCTTGATATGTAGTATTTATGCTCCAAACAATTCAAAATCCCATTTCACCAGAGAACTTAGAGAACATCTGCTAAATCAAGAATTTGACAACCTAATGATACTAGGGGACTTCAATGCAGTGACAGATAGAACACAAGACAGAACAAAATTCAAAAATAGCAAAAAAGAAAGGAAATCAGGAAATCTCCCGCAGTCACTGACAAACATTCAAAAGGATTTTGACCTGCAAGATATGTGGAGATTCCAACATGAAGGTGAAAAAGATTACACATTTTACTTGGTAAGACAAAAATACAGGTCTAGAATTGATATGGCCTGGACCTCCAGATCCCTGACATCAAAAGTAAAAGCAATAGAAATCTTAGCAAGAACAACCTCGGACCATTGCCTAATTCAATTAACACTAAACCAAAAGAAGAAACTCCAAAGATGGAGACTGGATGATAGCTTATTGAAAAAGGAAGATGACATAATGAAATATAGAAACCTACTGATGGAATATTTTAACATAAATTCAACCCCAGACATCTCTGCTCAAACAACCTGGGATGCAGGAAAAGCAGTAATGCGAGGTTACTTCATACAGCAATCAGCTTGGAAGAAAAAACAAAGAAACGCAAAGGAAAAAAAAACTCGAGGAAAAAATAATGACAGAAAGACATTTAAAGAAAAACCCTGAAAATGAAGAACTAAAATATGACTTAGAAGCCCTCCAAAAACAAAGAGAAATATGGGATCAAGAAGAAAGGGCAAAACAACTAAAATTCCTCAAACAATACCACTTCAACAATGCAAATAAAACAGGCAAGTGGCTAACAAGAAGACTGAGGGGAAAAAAAAGAAAAGGCATCCATCAATTCCATAAAAGCTGACGGAACAACCTACACTAAAGAAGAAGACATACTCAACCAATTCAGATCATTCTACAACAATCTATACAGTCCAGAAGAAAAAATTGAAGATAAAATCTCAAAATTCCTAGACCAACAAAAAATAATGAAAACAACAAAGGATCAGAAAAGAGACATGAATAAAGAAATCACAGACAGAGAAATAAAAACAGCGATCCGCAAATTAGATTCCCAGAAAGCACCAGGCCCAGATGGGCTAACAGCTGCGTATTATAAGACCTTCGAAGAAACCCTAATGCCACATCTGAAGAAAGTCATGAATCAAGTAATGACAGAGCGCAAGCTCCCACAATCCTGGCAACAGGCCACAATCACAATGATCCATAAAGAAAGCTCCCCCGCAACAAATGTAAAGAATTATAGGCCCATTTCCCTTCTAAACATCGATTATAAATTATTCATGAACATCCTGGCAGACAGAATGAAAAACTTCCTAGAAACCCTGATAAAAGAACAATCAAGCTTCTTACCGAATTGGAGAATAAGTGATAATGTTAGAACCATCCTGAACTTAATTGAATATTATGAAATCACAAAGCATAAAGAAGTTCTCTTTCTCTCTCTGGATATAGAAAAGGCTTTTGACAACGTCAACTGGTCTTTCCTCAAAGCTTTATTAAGAAGAATAGACATAGGAACAGAGCTCCAAAATGCTATAGAAACAATATATAACATACAAGAAGTAAAAATTATAATAAATGGAGTAGAATCCACAAAAATCCAAATCCAGAAAGGCACCAGACAAGGATGTCTTCTCTCACCTCTCCTCTTCGTAACGGTATTGGAAGTACTACTTAACATCATAAGGAACGATAAAAATCTAAAGGGCGCAGAAATACAATGTCAAAAATACAAGCTTAGAGCCTTTGCGGACAACATAATATGTGTTATTGAAGATCTGATAAGCAATGTGGAAAACTGGCTAAAAAGAATCAGGGAATTTGGAGACATAACAGGACTGAAGTTAAATCTAGAAAAACCCAGGCTATAACAAAAAATATCTCTAAAGAAAGACAAAAGTTACTTACAGATACAACAGGTCTAAACATTACCTCAAAAATGAAGTATCTGGGCATTCACATATTAAATAAAACAACCATGTGCAACAGAACAACTATGAACCAATGTGGAAAGAAATCAAGAAAGATTTAAAAAACTGGAATAATCTTGATCTATCACTAATGGGAAGAATAGCGTCAATTAAGACATTCGTTTTACCAAAACTTCTCTACCTCTAACAAAACCTCCCATAGATACTGGAAAAAAAATCCATGAAGAATGTGTAAAAATAATGGGAAAGAAACTACATATGAGACCAGAACTATACCTATTGGGCCTTAAAAATTTGAAATTGGACACAAATGAGGAAAAAATCCTAAACTATCTCATTATAGGAACCAGGATGGTCTTCACCAAATTATGGAGAATAAACCAGATCCCTTCAATTAACCAATAAAAGTATGGGAAATAAAGACCATGGACAGACTAACTTTTCTGATGAAGAAATACCACAGACAACCAATAAAAGAAACAGATTGGTCAATATTTGAAGAGTACATAAGGAAAACACAAACATACCCAGAAGAAATTCCATAAGAACAACGAGAAATACCCAAACCTAGCAATACAATATGTTGCTTCATGAGGCAAACGACCCCCCCCCCCCACCACCCAAATTGACAATCATCTTACAACACGGAATAGCCAACACCACAAGGGGACCACTCTCTACGATCTAAAGACCCAACCGATCCTCCAGAACGTCTCTCTATCCCCCTCCCTCTCCCCCCTCCTCAAACTCACCCCCTTCATTTTTTCCCTTTTCCCTCTCTTTCCCTTTTTCTATAACCTCACTCCCCTAGCCCCATCCCCCTCCACCCTCCACCCTTCCCCCTATTTTTCCCCCATTTTTGAACCCCACGATTTTAAACCTGTATGCAAAAATACTTAATAAAAATGATAAAAAAGAAGAAATGGAAGCGACAGGAGCTCTCTGATTGGACGTGGGTTCACGCCGCTCCACCAGGGACCAATCAGTGCACAGGTGGGCGGGGGAACAAGTGGCGCGAATTTCAAATTTCATCCCCCCCCTTTTCTGTATTATAAAAGTTGATGCTCTGTATTGCATGTTATGGCTCCCTGACGAATGATCGCAGGTGTCATCCTTTTCAGCTGAACTGAATAAATCAACAACTCGGTGCTCTTTCTTCACATCTGCAGGTGAGATCATTGGGAACAGGAAATCTTGATCTTTAGCAGCTCCCCTCTTGCCAGGATCGTCGGACCTGAGCTGAGAGAAGCTTGGGTTCCTTCCCCAAGGAAGGGAACCCCCAAATTCTAGCTCAATTTCATTCTGAGTGGGAGTTGTAGAGTACAGTAGCATCTCCACATGCAGATATTTAAGCTACACTGCAGTGATATTAGACTGAAGCCTCATTGTTGACCTTTGATCAATACAATCCTCAGTGAGCTAAGCTACTTGGATGTCCCATTCCCTTCCATTTACCCAGATTGTTATAGCTTGGCACATCATGGCTGAGATCCAACATCACCATAGCACAGCTTCCATTATGTGATCCTCATATTGGGCATAACATATGTAAATTAATGCTAACTGTGCATGGTTGAGACCACATTGAAATTTGTAATACATAGTGAGATGTGCTAGATAAGGCTATTTCTCAATCTCTAAGAAAAACACGAGTAGCACAAATTCAGACTGTGCTGGCACTCACTCAAATTCTACTCCTGCCCAGTGCCCCTTTCCCAAATAATTTGCTCTGACACTCTCTGGGCTACTGCTTTGGGCATCGAGTCTAACTAGGTAGAGCTCTCTCCCACCATCATGTTCCATGAATTCTTATTTCTCTCCTTCTCTTTCATTAGGTTTCTGTCAGTCTCTCCCTACTTTCTAATGGTGTCTATCTCCTATTCAAACCAGGCAAAATGGAGAACAGCAGAAAAGACAAGTTTTCTTTTTAAAAGATTCTGGACATAAAATACAACTAAGCTAAAAAGCTCCCATACTAACATTCCTTGGTAGCTCCTTTGTTCTACATTACAGACCCATATTTAGACCACTCTATCCACTTCTGTCACAAGCTGCAGAAATAATTATAGAATTTTTCCTATTTGTTTCATTCCTTTCAGAGTTTTTGCAGTTTCACAGCCTAGAAAGATCTCTCTTGGATAATACAGTTTTATTGCCCAAAAGCACTTCTATCACAGGACAGTTTTTCAGCACAATGACATGAACCTGTCCCCCTTCCCCCAGAAAACAACATGGATTTTTCTTCTTCACCTCCTAATAAAGTAAAATGTAAAGTGTGTGTGCAGGAAAAGAGGAAGTTCTTTTTTGGTAAAGTCACAGAGGTTCATATTTCAGGTAAATAATAGTGAAAGAATAACATTTTTAAAAATAATGCCCCAGAAAAGTAGCTCAGCTAACAAAAATTGGCTCTCATACTAAAAACAAAACAAAACATACACATTTAGAATGTTGGCATGATATTAGGGATTGTGTTTCAATTTGCTTTGCGACATTATGCATCACAGAAACAAATCTGCTCATTAAAATAGGAATAGCAATTCGAGAAGGAAAAATATAAACAGTACATCACAGTTTTGCATTTTCCTCTCTGGCTTGAATACTGATCTGGCATTTTAAATATCTATACTACACATTCAAATTAAGGGCATTAAGTTCGCAGAACATCATCATATTATGCACATTGACTAAATCTGCTAGAAAAATAAAGACTCATATGGGCAAAATAAGACACATATATGAACAAGCTTTCTCTAAATTTTTCTCATTTACAACACTAATTTCCAACTAAGAGCAGGGAAGAAGTGGTTGGATAAAGAATGCAAAAAAGCTAAGGCTTGGTTCATTTAGTATTAACTGTATCTCCATAACACCAGAGTTTTTAAGGTGTTCTGTGACCTTAATTATGATCTTGTAAAGCAGGTCATAGTATTGATTTGCTGTCCATGCAGGAGCATGAGTCATAGAGGTTGCCCAAGGTATTTCTACACTGTAGAATTAGATGGATTGGGAATTGTTGAACTGACTGATTATCAAAGTCTGATTACCAATGTTCCCTATTTATCTTAAAAAGTGGTGTTTAGTATTGAATTGTGGTGCCCAAAACTGAAAACAGTATTCCTGGACCAATGCTATACAACATCTTTATCAGTTACTTTGATGATGGATGCTTATCATATTTGAAAATGACATCAAAATTGGGAGGGATAGCTAATATCTTATAGGACAGGATTAGAATCCAAAATGAGAGATTAGAGAGCTGGGCCAAAACTAACAAAATGAATTTCAACAGGGAGAAATATAAGCTACTACACCTAGACAGAAAAAATGAAATACACAAATATAGGATGGGTGACATCTGGCTTTCAAACAGTACACATGAAAAGGATCCAGAAGTTTTTTGCAGACCACAAGTTGAACATGAGTCAACAGTGTGATATGGCAACTAAAAAGCCAATGCTGCACCAATAGGAGTATAGTGTCTAGATCAAGGGAAATCAGACCTCTTCTGGAATACTATGTCCAGTTCTAGGCACCACAGTTCAAGAAGGATATTGACAAGATTGACTATGTTCAGAGAAAGGCAATCAAAATGGTCAGAGGTCTGGGAGTGTCTTAGGGCCCTTCCAGACAGGACCCAAAAGGCAGGCCATGTCGGACTTTTACCTGAAGTGTTCAAAAGACGCCTCAGGTAAGACCAAATTAATTTGGGACAAAGCAGGTTAACCCTGCTTTATCCTGAATTAATTAGATACCTCATTAGATCCGGGCCTTCCTGAAAGACCCGAATCTAATGGTGTATGGGCACTATGGCGACTGACCCCCAAGGAATCAATCTCCACAACAATCTTGCACCTTTTGGGCTCCTGAAATCCAAAGATGCAAGATGGTACCCAGCCCCATCCCAAGCCTTACAATAAAATAAAAACTTATAGGGCCACCATGCCTCATCTATGGCAGCCCTCCTGGCATGTAGAAATGAAGTGCCCAGAAAAGGGGGGCTGAGGAGGAAAATAATTTCCTCTCCTGGCCTCCTGGCATGTCATTTCTACATTCCAGGAGAGGTGCCCGAGAGGAGGCATGGCAGCCCTGTAAGTTCTTACTTTATTTTAAGGCTTTTGCGGTGGTTGGGGTAGCCCCATTCTAGCACAGTAATTACCACACTGGCATGGAGACACCCCAACAGGAAAGCCCAGGACTTTGGGAAAGATGTGGGGACTTAAACCCACTTTGGAGAAAGTTTCTTTAACCCACTCCGAAGTGAGTTTAAGCCCTATGTGGAAGCGCCCTTAGAGAACTGGTACGTTTTGCTTGGAGAAGAGAAAGTTGAACTGGGTTATGATAGCCATGTCTGAATATTGGAAAGGATGTCACATTCAGGAAGGGGCAAGTTTGTTTTCTGCAGTAAATAAACTTATAAGAATAAGGGCAGTACTACACAGGCAAATAGTGGGCCCTGCACCATATCTGCTGCATTGAACTGCAATGAGATCCAACTGCCACTCCTCCCCCATGTCACTACTAATTACAGCAGTAAGACAGTGACCTACCTGATCATGGGGATTTTCTTTCTATTTCCATGTTTCATGACACATGAAGAAAGACAAGAGGAGGGAGAGTGGAAAGCCCCCATTCTCAGCTGCCTTCATGAGTCTTGCAACACAGAAGGAGGAGGAAGCAGCCCCCAGGATAAGGTAGGTCACATCTCACTGGTGTAGCCAGAAGTGACATGGGAGAGTAGGCGAGAGGAGACAGCCATCCTGCATCCCTGGGCCATCTTAATTTGGGGAACATGGAATGGCTGTCAGGATAGCTTCAGCTGGTTCACCTTAGGAGGTGGTTGCAGCTGTCTGGACTGCCCTATCTTGAAGGTGGACTTGAATCCTGATGTAGGATTTGGGTTTTCCCCTGACTTATGTTAAGCTGATTTTTCTTAACTAGTTATGCAGCTTTTCCCAGGTATGTGCAGATCCACCCCCCCCATTTGTTCTGTAGCTGCCTGTGGGCTTATCCAACTAAATGGTCAGTGTAGATCTATTCTAGGGCATAGAACAAATTGCAGAAAATGAGATTCCACATAAACATTAGGAAGAACTGTCAGTAAGCGCTTTTCAACAATTAAATATGCTGGCCTTGAAATGTGGTGGAGTCTCCTTCTCTGGAGGTTTTTAAACAAAGGTTGGATGACTATCTATCAGGAGAGTTTTGATTGTCTGCCCCTGCATGGCAGGGGATTGGCCCTTGTGGTTTCTTCCAGCTCTATGATTCTGTGTACTCACTATAAGCTCACTATCAACTCTTTGCTTCAAACTCTGTCTTGTTGAGGAAGACACAACCCAGGAATCCAAGAGAGATTGGGTTATACTTCTGTCTGAAATCACAGAGCCCATTGATATACACAATACTGAAATAGATGGCCCAGTGTTCTGACCTATATAAGGCAGCTTACTATATTATTGCAGCCTGTCAACGTCATTCTGCTATTATAGGGGAAGGAAAACCACTGAATATATATTCTTGTGGTAGCAACTTTAGGTGAGTGGCTAGCAACTCCAAGTCAGCATTGTCATTATCTGTGTAGCAGCTTATTTCCATATCGGGACCGTCCTATCTTCATGACTTCTGCTAAGGCTGCCTCGAATTATTATTATTATTATTATTATTATTATTATTATTATTATTATTATTATTATTATTATTATTATTAATTTGAGGCAGCCTTAGCAGAAGTTTCCATGATCATAATGAAAGCTGCATTGTAGGCAAGCTTCTGAGTTAGTGGACTAGAAGGTTGAGTTTAGAGAAGAATAGAATCTACTTTCATATTTTTCCCAGTAGGCTTTGGTGAAGTGTTTGTGACTTTTAAGGAAGCCAGATTGGGCGAGGAAGCAAGATTTTGAGCCAGAAGTAGTGCACAAGTTGTGGTGAGTACAGTTATATTCCAAAATTACTACAGCTTAAACGGAGAGAAAATTAACAGCAGGGATCAAAGCAGACAAATCTGTAGTCATCTGCTGTAATGTCTGTAAAATGCTTGTCTTTTTGTTAGAAAAACCTCTCTGACTTCATGTACAGCAAGTGCAAACTGCTGACTCTTGGAAGAGAAGGTCAGCACACTTCAACAACATATTGACACTCTTCAGTGCATCAGAGAACATGAGCACTTCCTAGAAAGAACAGAAGGAGAATTGATTTTACAGGATCGAGAGGAAGAAACTGCCAAAGTAAATGAAAAGGACTGTATGACTGAGGAAGCACCCTGGAGAACAGTCACTGTCAAGAGCAGACCATACACAAAAGATTAAGAACCATTCCAACTAAGCAATCACTTCCTTCATCTTCCTGAAGATAATGGTGGTGAAAATGCCAAAACGTTAACAAGAAAAAAAAAGTAAACTGAGGAAGGAGTCAACTTTATAATGAATTGTAGCAAGGATATAAGAAAGGTGCTGGTAGGAGATTAACTGCTTGAGAATGTGGAGACATGTGTGTCTACCTGACAAGATGATTTGGGAAGTATGCTGTCTCCTGGAGTACACATTTTGGATGTCACTGACAATTTGCCAAAACCATCAAGATCACAGAGCAGCACTCCTTTCTCATTCATATGAACACAATGATTCTGCAAATAACATCTTTGATCAGATCACTTTTGACCATGAAGCCCAGAGAAGGAAGGGGAAGGGTTTCTGATCACAAGTTGTATTTTCACCAGTTCTACAAGTGAAAGATAGGGGACCAAATAGGGGCAGGTAGATACTGCATGAGGATGACTGGCTACACTGAACATGTGAACAGAAGAGGTTTCTCTTCACCAACCACTTTTTAGATTAATGATTTAGATGGCTATAGATGGATTCAATTCATAAAGACGAGGAAGAATATATTTGGCAAAATTATGGCAAACCTGATAAAGAGGGCTTTAAAGATGGCTGAATATATTTGATCAAACTTCAGTCCAAAAACAAGCTCTAAACAAAAAGATGTGAATTCTACAGGAGAAGCTGAGAGAAAGAATGTAGGTTGCAGCAAAACTCACAGAAAAAAAGAAAGATGTGAACAAACAACACTAAATGTGTTGTCAAAGGCTTTCATGGCCGGAATCACTGGGTTGTTGTGAGTTTCCCAGGCTGTATGGCCATGTTCCAGAAGCATTCTCTTCTGATACTTGACCCACATCTATGGCAGGCATCCTCAGAGGTTGTGAGACTTGGTACTAGACAAGGGAGGTTTATATATCTATGGAAGGTCCATGGTGGGAGAAAGAACTCATGTCTGTTGGAGACAAGTGTGAATGCTTAGTTTACATACTTATTAGGCCTGTGCGATTAATGAAAAAAATGTTTTAAAACTCATTACTAAGTTGGAGTGGCGGTTAATCATTTATAAAGTGTTTCTAAAATATTGTAAGGGGTCCGTATCATGACTATAATGATATAAAAACTTTTTGATTACTTTCTTGTTAAATAATTGTGCCAATAAAGAAACTTCAGGGGCTCCTTTCTCCCTCATTTTTGAGGCTATCAGCATGAAACTTGCTATAATTGTAGAACACATTTACCGCTGTTATCCCCCCACTAAGTTTTAAAATGTTTCAGTCATTCACTGATTTTTGGGGAATTTTAAATGTTTTTTACAAGAACATTTTTTTAACATTACGAGAGCTATCTCTGTGATTTTGTTACAATGACACAAGATAAGCAGGGCATGATTCCCCCCAGGTTTTAGAAAGATTCAGAAATCTAACCATTTGGGAGGATTTTTAAAGTTTAGACAAAAACTTTTTTAAAAGCCACAACAGCTATCCCCTTGAATGTTTCTACATGACACACAGCATATACCATAGAACTTCAATTTAGGGATTTTTCTCCCAGTCCAGCACAGATTTACTATCAGTCCTCTTTTCAGATTCAATTCTACCTTTTGGAACTCTAAACTCAAATTGTGTGGGTAGCTCCTGCTACAAATGGACAATAGCTCCCCCTACCTCATTGGGACTTTCTGGTACAAGCAGAATTCTGGAAAATGCAGTTTAGCTTATGGCCTTTTGACTTCTCTGCCACAGGGGTCCTCACCTTCCCAAACTACATTTCCCAGAATTCTCAGTCTCCCTCCCACAATGGTGACAGGCAACCTGGCTTTCTTTAATTTAAAGAGGAATTGTCTCTTTGGCTTTGCACCACTGATACTGTTTATTGCTTGTGCTGAAAATGAAACTGACTTTGTGAGACTTACAAGGTTTACTGAATTTTAATGAAAAATCATAGGTGAGTGTTTTGATTCTTAAGTTTTTGTGTGTGGATGCCCCTCTCATTTATTAATGTTATGTCATATGTACAAACCTAATTAAATACATCCGATATATGAGGCACAGATGATTTTTTTGAACAGCCCTAATATTTATACACCAGTGCACAGAGTTTGGGAAACAAAATGAGCTTGGAATACTAGTGCAAGAAGGTAAGTATGATTTTATAACAAAGCTTTAGTAGGATGAATTCCATCATTATAATATAGCAGTTTAAGGATATCATCTGTTAAAAAATAAGGATTAGGTAAGAAAAAGAGCAAAGTAAAGACAAATTCATTTGTTCAGAGTGATCAAGCTGAATTACTTGAGAGCATTTGGTCAAAGAGGAGTTTTAAAAAAAAAAAATGTATAAAGCATGGAAATAAGGGTAAATCACAAAGAATAAAGATGAGAATACCAAGCTTGCAAAAATAGTGTTTGGAAAGCTAAAACTTAGAATGAACTGAAAGTAGCTAAAGAAGCAGGAAACAACAAGAAGGTTTTTCCTCCAACTATATCTGAAGCAAGAGAATGACCAAGAAAATGGGGAGTCTGTAGGGATGATAAAATGCTAACATATCAAAGCAAAGACGCAAAACTTCTCCTTGCATATTTTACTGCAAGGATTCTTGGTTGCAAATCAAGACTGATAATCAGTTTTTCAGGAATCACCTAGTTAACAGAAATTAGTCAAATCTGCAGTGCCAGATGAACTGATGAACTTGAAAATATTGAAGGAACTTGTTGACATGCTTGCAAAACCAAATGTAATCATTTTTCAGAAAACTTGGAGAATGAGTGAGGTATCTGAAGACTCAACACATATTGTTTAGCTTGTTTCCAAAATGTACCAAATCAATCTGGGCAAGTTTTACAAGTGTCCCTCAGTTTCCTGGTTTGGAACATAAAAAGGAACCAAATTATCAACAAATTCCAAGTGGGAAAATTGTGGCACACTTAATTATAATGGTACATGAAGAGCTAACAGGAACATACATCATTAACCTCTCTTTCCATTATTCTGGTGGTAAAGGACATTTTAGGCAAAACAGGAGGCTTAAATAAAAGATTTGCAAACACAAAGATGGCTTTAAACTGTTTTCTGTAAATCAAACTGGAATGAGATTTTTAAAAGTATAGATCATTTCAAAAGCTGGCTTAGTAGGGGGAGGTTATCTATTATAACAACGGCACAGGAGTTCCATATATTCAGTGTTCTCAGAGGGAAACCACATGTTTTGTTCTATTAATTCCAAAATAACTGAGTGCCTCTACTTGTCTCACATTAATTGATAGGCCTATAAATACTTTCTTCCTGAAGAGACAAGCTAGGGTAGCTCAAACATTAGAAGGAAAGGTCTCAGCATATATCAAAACTGTCTGTTTTTCTGACACTTACAGATTTGCTGCAGAGACAATGGAACAGCAAAAGAGCAAGGATATTGGCCTCCAGGGTTGCTTTGGAGCTGTCAGGTTGAGAAGTTATGTGCTTTGGGTTAGGGATATGGAAAACAGTCTTGAGCAACATGATTTGTAAGAATTGTGTTACAGAATCAAAGACAATACTAGCTGTACATTGTATGAAAATGGTATGCTATCTGTCCTGGCATAATCTGGGTGTCTAGAGGAAAACAGACTCTAAACTAGTAGAGACATTCTATATTTACAAAATCAAACTGCAGGCTGGAGGTATTTGTCATATAACTAGAAGCAAGGTTTATATTTTTTGTCTATGCAGATTTCTGAACATCAGGCATGCCTATGTTCATTCATTTGTGTATGCCGATATGCTACCAAGCCCAACTCAAAATGCTGGTCTTGGCCTATAAATCCCTAAACGGTTCTGGCCCAATTTGCTTGTCCGAATGTATCTCCTCCTATGAGCCATCAAGAACCCTAAGATCATCTGGAGAGGCCCTGCTCTCGGTCCCACCTGCCTCACAAGCACGGCTGGTGGGAACGAGGGACAGGGCCTTCTCGGTGGTGGTTTCCCGTTTGTGGAACACCCTCCCTAGCAACATCTGACAAGCCCCAAATCTTCTGGGCTTTAAAAAAATCCTTACAGACATGGTTGTGTGCCCAAGGATTTAATGAAGCAACACCTGAAATGTCAAAACAGTCTGAACTAAGGTTTAAGCACGAGGTTCCAGATGAATGGATTTAATTATATATATGCTTTTAAGCTTTATAATGTATTTCAATAGTATTATTAACAGATTTATATGTATTGTTTTGATTTTAATAATTGTGTTTTGGGCATTAAATTTTGCCAATTTCTGTTAGCCGCCCTGAGTCCCCTCAGGTGAGAAGAGTGGGGTATAAATGCTGTAAATAAATAAATAAATAAATAAATAAATAAATAAATAAATGTTTGAGCACCATAGAAACCCACTGGGTGACCTTTGTCAAGTCACATGTTCCCAGCCTCTGAAGAAGGCAAAGGCAATTACCTTCTGAATAAATCTTGCCAAGAAAACATAGATAGCTTCACCATGAGTTAGAAATGAAGGCAGAAACAACAGCAGCCATCAACTGCTTTCTGACTTATGGCTACTCCAAGGCAAGCCTAGTATGGAGCTTTATTGGCATGAATTGTCTTGAGCAGGTTTACCTGTGTCTTTCCCTGAGGGAAAGGGAACCAATGGGGTTGGTTTGGCAGAAGCCCTCTAGGTGGCAACAAATAATAAAATGAGGAGAATAAGACAAATAAGAAAATTAATGAAAATACCATTATATTATGTTTGCAGTAACCTTTTAAAAAAAGAAAACACCACTGTTAGGAAAGGAAATGGGTGTTTTAATGCAGTTAATTATACTGGTTGTTACATTTAATTTGAATTACTGCATTAATTCAAATTAAATGCAGGCTCTAGATTTACACAGAGCAAGGTGGTGTGGAAGTGGAGCTGCCTTGATGGCCTCCATTCCATATCTTGTGCAATGGCACCATTATATTGTGTATGACAGAGTGGAGTCAGGGCCTATTTAGCTCCCTCAGCTCTTGTTGCATGCTTATTGGTGATGAATTCATCAGAACACCAGTGTGTAGTGATTTAGCTAAGACCATGGTTAGACTCCAATATCTGCCTCACAAGTCCAGGGACTCCCTCCCTTCTTAGAAAAAACACATTCTTCCTGTATGGGGAAGACTAACAGATGGCAAATAAAATCAAGCAGGCAGAAGTTAAAAGCAAGGCTTGAGGTCAGCCAAACAGCGGGACAGGCTCTCCCCACTATGCCACCCCCAAAGTGGCAAAACCCTTTTGTGGTGACTCTGGCAGAGATTACCCTGTTGGGCCTTGCTTCAGCCAGGAAGTCAGGGCCTGAGTATACAAGGAGCCGGTCACCAAAAGCTGAAGTCAAAGGCAGCCTACAGCAAACTAAGGCTGCCTCTTCCTCCAAGCTCCCTGCTACTGATGTTCCTTTGGCTCTTCTGAATTATGGTGTGTGACTGGGCCCCCACTGGTGTCCTCCTTTTATACCCAGCCTCTGGAAGCAAGCACGTGTTTCTGCTGGGCCTTGCTTCAGCCAGAAAGTTAGGGGCTGTGTCTGCAAGGACCCAGTCACCAGCAGCTGTTTTTGGAAGATGTCTTTAAGTAACTGGCCTCTTGCCAGGCAGTGGGGTGAAAATATAATGGCTACAGGGAACATCATGGCACCATTTGGAAAAAGGGCAGGGCTCTGGAATTGCCTCTAAAGCCTCATCTATACTGCCAAACAATGCAATTTCATATCTGTGTACATTTGTTACATGTATTTTAATAATGTTTTGTTTTATCTCATTGTTTTAACCATATTGGACCCTGCCTTGAGTCACAAGGAGAGGTGGATAAATTATTTGATACATAACAAGATTAGTACACAGCAGACAAGATCACTATGCTGGCTTTTGTATTCAATCACACGTTGGACACTTCCCAAATATCTAGGACTATGTGATGGATCATGATGATGATGATGATTTGATGCACAACAAGATTAGTTCACAGCAAGCAAGATCACTATTGTTGTTGTTGTTGTTGTTTTCTACCTGCATTGAATTGCATTATATGGGTCTACAATGCATTATATGGCAGTGTAGATGGGGCCTAAAGATCCTGCAACCTGATTTTTACTCCTGTGATTTCAGGATGGAATTTTTCAGGTCTGTTTTCAGGCAGATCCCCAGATGGTAAGCAATAATGGCTTCAATTTCTCAAAATATACAATACTTGACACTCTAGGTCAGGGGTCCCCAAACTAAGGCCCGAGGGCCACATGCAGCCCATCGAAGCAATTTTGAAGGAGAGGAGGCCCCTACCCTCCTCTCCTTCCGGAAGAGCTTAAAAACCTGGCTGTTTCAAAAGGCCTTCGATGTTTAGTTGTTGGATTGATTTAGTTGCTGGATTGATCTATCTGTCCATTCCATAATAGCCCCATTGTTGTTGTCTTGCCATTTTATACCGCACTTTATTGTCCAACTGTGAAATTTCCTTTTCCCATTTCGTATCACTCTGCATTTCGCCTGGGATCTACGAATTAGTCTCCTGTTTTTAACACTGTATCCTGCTTGTTGATTTTAATGATTGTTTTTATTGATGTTGATGTTTTTTACTGGGATAATTGTTTTATTGCTTTGTTACTGTTTTGTTTGTTTTATCGGGCCTGGCCCCATGTAAGCCGCCCCGAGTCCCTTCGGGGAGATGGGGCGGGGTATAAAAATAAAGTTATTATTAAGTTATTATTATTATCCAGCCCCTGTGGTGATGGTGGCTCTCTCCTCCTCCACCAAGGAAGGTGTGTGCGGTGTGAGGGAGGAGGGAAAGGCGAGTACCTTTCCCACCTCCTCCCTCACCTGGTGCGCGCCTTCCAAAGCTTTGCTTGTTTATAATGGTATTTTAATTATTATTTTATTAATACTTAATTATTAAGGGGTGCTTTGCTAATGCTTTTGGTGCACATAGGCAGAAGGGGGTTGGACTAAATGGCCCAAGGGGTCTCTTCCAATCCTTTTTATTATTATTATTATTATTATTATTATTATTATTATTATTATTATTATTGACACAAAGACACAGTATAACACAGCAAACGAAATATTTATATGCTGGATTTCATATTACAAAATCAAAGTTTAATTTCTCTATGTCTTTTAGTTCCCAGTTTGAATTATTTCTTTTTAATAGGTCCTCGTAGGTTGGCCACATATTCCACCCTAATTCTCTTCTTTGGCACGCCTCTAACAGTGATATCCATAGTGGTGTTTTGTTATAGAAATTTGTGTTGTATTTTTCCCAAATTTTTAATAATCATGCCCTAATGAAATGATTACCGAGATTTTTTTCTATTCTTTTCTTATTGTACCAAAGATAGGCATGCCAGCCTGCTCTTAAATCGTGACCTTCAAGTGTAAGTTTTTTTCTTTTTGCTAAGTAGTGCCCAATCCTTTACCCAATCTAGGGCGCATGCTTCTGCATATAAATTTAAATTTGGGAGTCCAAATCTGCCTCTCCTTTTGTCATCTGTTAAATTTGTGTATTTTATCCCTGGTTTTTTTTGCCAATCCAAATAAATTTTGATATTTCTTTATTCCATTCTTTAAAAAGTTTGTTGCCTCTTACAATTGGTAGATTTTGAAATAAGTACATTAATTTCGGTAATACATTTGTTTTCATTGTCGAAATTCTGCCTAGCAGTGAAAGTTTTAGGTGTGTTCAATTCTTTAAGTCTTTACTGATTTCTTTCCATAGACAGGTGTAATTGTTTTGCAAGAGCTGTAAATTCTTGGCTGTTAAATTTATCTCCAAGTATCAGATTTTCTTCTCAATCTGAAGCCCTGTGAGATCTTGTAGCCTTTCTTGCTTTGTTTTTGTCATATTTTTGGTTAAGATTTTGGATTTCTCCTTGTTTATTCTGAATCCTGATATTCTGCTGAATTCTTCAAATTTTTGCAACCATAATTCAATATTATTAATAAGATCTTCTATTGTGCAAATGAGATCATCCCCAAAAGCTGTTATTTTGTAGGATTCTTTCCCTATATTTAGTCCTTCAAGTTTTCATCTTCTCTAATGTTATTTAGCAGCAGTTCCAGTGCTAATATAAAAATAAGAGGAGAAAAAGGACACCCTTGTCTCGTTCCTTTTCCTATCTTTATTTTTTCCTCCTTCTTAGCCATTTATCCAGATGTTGGCTTCCTGATCCTCATATAGTGTTTCAACTGCATTGATGAAATAATATCCTGCATCTATTTCTTTTAAGATTAATTTGAAAAAAATCTTATTTAAATTGTCAAATGCTTTCTCCACATCTATTGCCATAACTGCCAATTCTTTTTGGTTATGATATTCATAATATTCTAATACATCTATAATATTTCTAACATTATCTTTGATGTTTCTATTTGGTAAAAAGCCTGATTGTTCTTCTTTAATCCATTATGTCAGGAAGATTTTCAATCCATCAGCCATTATATTAGTAAAGATTTTATAGTCAATGTTTAGAAGAGAGATTGGTTGATAATTTTTCACATTGGTTGGGTCTGAATTGTCTTTGTGTATCATTGAAATATTAGCAGTTTATTATGATTTTCTAAGGGCAAGCAAATGGTGGTTGGTATATGGCATATTTCTGTACCTCAAAAACTAAAGCCGAAAAGGGAAAACCGGTGCCATTTTTGGAATTGGAAAATCAAATATACTCAGAAACAGGTCTAATATTTGAGGCACCAAAACGCATGTCAGCCACATCTTCAGTCCAGGATTATTCTCATCAGGGTTTCTGAAAACTTTCAAGTACATGGAAACAAAAATGATGCGCAGAGTAATTGACAAAATTGGTTGCCCCTTCAGTATGTGTGCTCTGTATTTGTTTAGCAGCTTAAACTCTGTTGCACATCAGAGAATAATCTAGTCATCATTGAATAGCTAATTGAGGTCATTTATTGTAGCAGTATGTGTCAACTATATAGTAGAGTATCGCTTATCCAACCTTTGCTCATCCAACATGCTGTATTATCCAATGCAGTCTGCCTCCCACCTGAATCCACAGCTGTTTCTCTAGGTAGCAACATGCAGCAGGCCTCTCCGCATGCTGTGCACCCGCTGGGTGGGGCAAGATGTGGCTGGCGCAGACTTTTTCCGTTGGGCACAATGTCCAACCTGCAAGGAGAGATTAAGGAAAATAAGCTTTTCCTTAATCTCTGAAATGAAATGGTACACTCCACTCCTTAATGGAAATATAGTGAAACAGAAAAAAGTGGAAACAGTAGCCATTTGATCAGCTGATTTTCGGTGCACCAAGTGCTGAGCACCTCTTACTCAGCACTCATAGGCCATGGCAGGCCCTGGCAGAGCCTAAGTAGGACGCCAGGCACTCGGCATGCTTGGATGTAGGCTCTGACTGGCAGGGTCTACAGCCGAGCACCAAGAGCCCAATGCTCATAGGCCCGGCTGGCTCGGAAGTAGGCCCTGGCAGGCCTTGGCCAAAAATCTTTGTATTTTTCAGACCTTGGATGGTAAAGCTTATTCAGATAGGTGCCCATTTTCAGAATTGGTGGATGGAAATGGGGCCATATGAATGGGACAAATGGAAACGGATAGCAATTCCATATAAATGCACAAGACTAACATCTATCACTTTACATCTGGAGTGACAGTTGCTGGGGTATGGGTTATGAGGGCAATTGGATAAGGGAGGGGTTGTTTCTCCTCTTGTCCTTCCCACATTACTCTGGTGCTCCAGCCAACATCACTGTAGGTAACGATTGGGAGACACTAATCATTCCATATCCACTGGTCACTATGTCAAGAAGAATGGGAGGGAGTCAATAAGTTCCATCCCATGTCCTTTTGTCACCTGAACCCAGGGAAGATGGGATGGTCATGTAAACAGTTACAGTAAATTCTGTCTTGGAATTTTCTTAACTTTTTACATAGGCCTGAAGTCACTGTTTGCTCCAGATTCTAGGGGGGAATTCAGAGCAACCCATGGTTTTCTAAAACATAGTTTAAAGCCAAATTAATCCAAATCGGCTTCATGTGTTGTGTAGTCAACATGGAGCTGATGTGACCCACCTTCAGGATGATAGGTCAGTGTAAATGTGCCCTCTGATTCACATCAAAAAGTAAACACTCAACTGATTACTGCAGATCAGTTGACCAACAGCTTGGTGTAAATTATCTATAACCATTCTATTACTTCAAATTCATTTGTGGCCTTGCCGGATGTAAATGGTTTTTGAATTTCATCATATACCCAGATGTATTCAAATGATTTTCCTATCAGACTTGGGTCCTGTTTAGAACTGTTTTTCAAGCCACTGTATGTTCCCAATAGGTTCCATGGTATCTATGAAAGACTGTATGGTTTATTGAGTACATGCTTGAATTGTTTGAACTAAATAACAGAAGTAAGTAGTATGTATTAATAGTTGTTAATTTTACTAAGCCAGAAAACACTTTGTACGATTGTATTAATGTTACCCAATACTCGCAGACCCTACCACCAGACAAAGACTATAAGTAGTCGAAACTGGTTGTGGATCGGGATCTACTCTTCTTTTATGAAGAAACAAGAAAATAATCAAGAAGGTTTATTACATTGTGAATTCATTCATCATACTGTGAATGCAACAGTTTGATTGTCATTTGTAAACATTTATCCGAAACTTATATTCGTTTATTGTGTATAATACAATGTTTAATGATATTTAATACATTGTTATTATTCCATTTAGTGGACACTTGTTAGTTCAAGCCCTTGGGAACCCATTTTTTCTTATAGAATTGTTTTTCAGTCATGAACTTCAAACAGTCCAGACAATGCTTCTGCTTCTATGTGCACCCTATGCATGACCTGAAACAGGTCTGGTTTCTCGCTGTCCATTACAATGGCTTACAATGTGCACTTATCTGGGCACTTCTTAGCTTTGAACATGAGATATAACATTGTAAACTACATAGTTACAGAATGAAGGTCTGTACAGAAATTAAGTTTGCTGTAGTTTGAGATGGGAGTAATAATAATTTTTATGGCAATATAGAATTTCTTCAAGCTGTGGATTTTGTTAATTATATCCATAACCTCTGGGTAGCATTTGAATGTAAGCATCATTCAGCAAACAAATGTGAAGCCATAATGATGTATAGCTGCACAAAATTGATCATAAAATGATTACCATCTAGATTCAGATTTCAGGCATTTATATTCATGGAGGTGCATCAGAGCATCACCTGAAGACAATTATTTAATCTGCCCAAACAAACTCACATATGAATTGCAAAAGATTGGCACTTGTTGGAAGTGTGGGTTGCTCAGTTGCCTTTTTACATACTGATGAACTATTGTCACAATAGCATTGACTTGCTATGTGCTTAAGTCTATGAAAACTAGCAATGTGGAGATAGGCTAGTAATTTTGAAACAGAGTGTTGAACATTGGCAAAGTGTAAACAGAATCATGCATAGCTTTGCTCATAAATATGTCTCAATATATTCAACAGTCTCAATATTTGTCTCAATATTCGTGGCAGAATGTAAGCCGCTCTGAGTCCCCTCGGGGAGAAGGGCGGGGTATAAATGCATGTAATAAATAAATAATAAATAAATAAACAGTGTTTATTCACAAGTAAGTGTGCATAGCATGAATTACAAATACATACATGTTTGCATTTTTTTTTGCACAGTCTTGACTTGTTTTGAAAAAACCCACTGCTTTCAGCCTCAAATTTTAGCCTGCTGTATATTACTTTCAGTCTTTGGACTGATCCTCTTCTTTCTGTCATTTTCTTACATTCCTGCTTTTTTCCTTTGCTTTTCTAGTTGAATTTTTGTTCCCAATTTTCTTTTCTTCTTTGTCTCTGTAATTTATTTTATCATATTCTATCAATTCCATCTTTATTATACTTTCATTTTATCTAAATAAATTAGATAGTTATTTTAAGTTTCTTTCTTTTCCCTCCTTCTACAGAGGGTGTTCCTTAAGGCATATTTGTTAAGAAGCAGTGGATCACAATTGCCCCACCTCTTTCTTTTTTGACTATTTTCACTTATTTTGGGTTTTTACATTGGGTTACGTGTTCAGCAGAGGGGAATTTGCACCCTATATCATTGGAAATTGTGGGTGTGATGTAGATGCTGAAATTTGCAGGTTCCACACAGGGCTTTAACCTGCATCCAATTGGGGTTACAGTCCGCACACCTCCCCCCAAAATCCGTGCTTTTTTTTGGGAGGGGCTGTCTAGATGTCCTGCCGGACCTTCTAGCAGTGCATCCAGACACCAAAAAATCCCCCCTCCCCCAGAAAAGGCTTAAAAATTAAAAATTACTCACCCAACTGCCATTACCGTGTTGCTGGAGCTCTCCTGATGCATAGAAATTACGTCCCAGGAGAAGGGGTGTGAGGAGGAAAATCCTTCCTCTCCCCTTCTCCTGGTGCATCATTTTTATGCACCAGAAGAGCTCCAGCAGCATGGTAATGGCAGCCAGGTGAGTAATTTTTTAGGGTTTTTGGGGAGGGGGTTGCAGCCCTCTAGGTTTTCTGGGCTTATTGAGCCTGGAAAATCTGAGATGGCTGGGCGGACTGCTCCCTCAGAAGTCCCAGGACTTCCTAGGAGGCAGTCCCAACAGAGTCCATACTGGATAAGACCCAGGTCTTTCCGGAAGACCCAGGTCTAATCCAGTAACTAATTAATTCAGGACAAAGTAGGGTTTGTGAGCTCATGCAATATGGACCCTGTGTGGAAGGGCCCTAAGATGTAAAATAGCATGTGTTTTCTAAGTTAAAAGAATGTAAGTCTTTCTGTGATTAATCATTCAGGACATGTGGGTATTTTTCCTCCTGTAATTTTCATGCTTTTGTTACACTGGAACATTATTGTATGTAACTGTGCTTCATTTTGAATTTAAATATTTTAATAAATAAATAATAAAGTCATTGTTCCACATACAATTGCACAATTCAATCTAGCTGGCATTCAGATTTCTTGCAATGGCAGAAAGCTTTGCTGCAACAAATACAATGTGAAAAAAATTAAATCTGTTGCTTTTTTGTTTCTCTCTCAACGTATGAGAATCTATCTGACACAACTTGTAAAGAAAACACAAGTAAGAGAAGGCACTGGTCATGATTCCCTGAAATCTGAAGCTAACTGCAACCATGCTGAGTTTATTACTCTCTGTCTCTCTCTGAGTGTATGCTGACAATGTTACCTTGTACAATACAGTAAAGAGTGCTTAGATTGCATGTGGACTGACTTGTTTATCATAACAACCATCAGGTGGGATAATGATTCTGAATTCACAATAGCTGAGGCTGATAAGATAGAATATATATATATATATATATATATATATATATATATATATATTCTGCTGATGACATGAACTGGTAATACAAAGTACCTATATTCACCTATATTGTCACATTAATGTTGCCATAAGAGTATAGCTGTGTATGTGTGCATCTACACACATTAAATAATATCTTCCCACTGTTGTCGTAGCAAGCAAAGCCTACTCTATCATACTCATTTTTGTTCCACTTCTTCTAAATTGTTTGGTATTCAAGTCGGCCCACTCTATGTCTTTGTCACTATAATAGCTCTTAGGAGATAACCATGGCATGATGAGGATTGAAGATGCCTCCAATGACTGTGGCTGTGCCCCCCTAAGCAGTTTCAAACCATCAATATTATTGACCTTGGTGGGTGAATCATTTGTTTTTTGCAGTGCCACCGAATGTGCTGCTGATTTAGAGTAAAAAGTGACTCATCTGATGACAGATTTACCAAGGGAAGAAGGAGAAGAATAATAATTTTGTTCAGACATAATCAGAAGTCAGGATTAGCTTCTGTTCCTTCTGTGCTCGCAGTAGATAGCAAGCATTTCCCTTTATTTTACAAAAATGTCAGTCAGGATTTAATGACTAATACTTCCTCAATGAGAAAAGCAAGAAATCTTGAATAATATCTTGAACACATCCATGCCAATTTGGGCCAATTATTTTTTTCAGTGTAATAAAAATAGAGTCAGGATACAAAGAAGAAGAGACCAGAAATGAAATTAAGACTGGCATAATCCCAGCCCATATGTAGGAAATATTATTACTCCAATGACAAACAGATGAGCTTTTTCCCCAAACTGCATATTTTTATACCAATGCAGGCTCCAGCATGTGAGGGTTGTCCCATTCATTTTGTAAAAATGCAAAATAAAATAAATGTGCTGCTGATTTATTTAGTAAAACAAACAAAAATACAAACCAGCTATTTGGGTCAAAGTAGCTCATCATGATCATTCACGTGTTCCTTAGTTATTGAATTTTGTTGTTATTTTCAAGAAAACTTTGCCTACTTTTCAAAGAATTGTATGATTGTTGAATTCAACCATACTTAGGACAAGTGATTCTCAAAACAATTCTTCCATTTTCTTTATGATACAAAGCAGTCTTTTTATGGGATTATTAAAATATAAAATAATAATATAGCACATTTTGGAACTGAGAAAGAGACATTTCTAGAAAAAGGACAGCATAGGTTTATATAAAAATGAAGTGTGAATTAAAAATAAAAAACTAATTGATATAGTGAAAAGGGTGATTTACCTCATTTATATTGTCCATGAAGACTTCATGCCATGAACTTGAGGAAGTAGACCAGAGTCTATGAATGCTTATATTAGAGATACCAGTACATAACTTTGTTTTTTATGCTAATGATATGTCAACTAGGGCTGTGTGATCAGTTAAAAATGTTTCAGTATTGATTACAAAATCAGGGAGGAGGTGAATAGTTTTTGAGAATTTTGAGGGTGTTTCTGAAATTATGTACCTAAATTTTTTTGTAACTATAAAGAAGTAACTTTTTTTAAAACTTTTTTGTTAAGTAATTGAGCAGGTGGGGAAACTTTGGAGGCTTATTTCTCCCTCATTTTTTGTGCTATTGCAATGAAACTTACTATAATTGTACCACATATTCTCTACTGTTAGCCCACCAAATTTCAGAATGTTACACTCATCTCTTAATTTTGGTGGATTTTTTGAATTTGTTTACAACTTATATCCACACACTAAAAGAGCTAAATACTTGCATTTTTATACAATGCACAAGATTCCCAGGGCACCAATCCCCCATCCCAAGTTTCAGAAAGAATCACACATCTACTGATTTTTGGGGATTTTTAAAATGCTAGATAAAAACATTTATCCCCAAAAAGCCACAACAGCACTACCCTTGAATGCCTGTCTAACAGTGTGTCTATATGACACACAATTAACCATAGAACATCAGCATAGCACAAATTTATACTATTACTTACTTACTTTAGTCCTCTTTGCAGATTCAATAATTTTATTTATTATTATTAGACTGACTCTGGCTGCTGCAGCCCTCATTGGGCTTTCTGATGCTGTGCACTGCATTCTGGGAAATGTAGTTTAGGGCATGGCCTTTTAAATTCTCTGCCTCAGAGGACTTCACCTTCCCAGATTACATTTCCCAGAACACTGTGTTCTCAGTCTTCTAGCCAGCTAACTGCCCTTCCTTATGATGACCTGCAAGCAGCCTCGGTCTAACAATGGCCTCTTTGGCTTTACCAAGGTTGCTTAATGCTTATTCTGAAATTTAAACTGACTTTGGGAGGTTGCTGAATGTTACAGAATCTTAATAAAAATTATTGGTAAGTGTTTCTATTTTAAATTTTTTCTCCCCTCTTTTTTGCATGCTTCATAATAGCAATTTGTTTGCATGGATCTAACAAATTAATGACTTATGAGACTAACGATAATTTTGCACCCTGTAATGTCTATGCCTTTCAATGCCACTTACTTTGGCACTAATTGATTATATTATTTTAGTGAAATAAATGACTATGATGAGATAGGTTATCTAGAGCTATTGAATTTATTTTCAAGTGTGGGCATAGAGTAGAAATGGCTGTGGTCATTTTAATACACGATCTGTACCAGGAACTGGACAGAAATGTGTGTTGGTACTGATAAATCTATAATCAGCTTTGATACTTTTGCACCTTTCTGGCCCTCCTTTCTGGCATAACATTGGGGGGGGCACTCCTGTAATCTTTCTTCAAAAATAGTTTTTCAAAGGTTATTCAGTGCAAATTTTGCAACTGCTTGTTTTGTACATCAAACTTTTTTTTCTGCAGAAAACAATAAGTTCTACATGGAAGGTAAAGAGAAATGCTGTTTTCTGCACCCAAAAGGTTAAGGATAATGTTTGTTTTTGCAAATCACCCTCATTTAAATTTTATGTAGAATAAAATTTCAGTTGCAAACAATATTTTAATCACAAAATATTAATAATTTATAGAAATAAATATTTCTATATTGAGATATCATTTTTCACACAAAATGCTTCTTTTTAAAGGAAAATGCTGTTTTATGCACAAGCTATATCCATATGTGATTTTTCTGCACAGAATATGTCCTGAACTGCAGAGAACCTCATTAGACCAGGGTTCATCTTATTAATTTATTTATTTATTATTTAAATCATTTATATTCCGCTTTTCTCACCCCAGAGGGGGCTCAAGGTGGAGCACGAAATATAGATGGCAAACAGTCACTGCCAGAGCGTAAAATAAACCATAAATATACATAAACACAAATCATCAGGGTTGCTCAATACTCAAAAACATGTTGTTTTTCTTCCAACATTTTTGAATATTTTCAAACACTCTTTTTATTGCTAAGGTGTTTTTCACATGCTGTATGTGTTTACACACCCCAAGTAATCTTAGGTTTGTAGCTTACTCTACTTTAAACCTGGATATCAGATTTTAGTAATTGCAGTTAGTGGGAGTACCATTAGAAAATGTCTAATCCAGAGACCCAGCAGCTGACTGGAGATGGTTAGAGGGAACATATAACTACCCTGTTATTTACTGCTGTTTCCTAATATAATTTAGTGTGCTGATTCTAATCTATGAAGCCACATATGGTTTACGTACTGGCAATATAAAATATTGTTTCTCTCCATATAAGCATAGTGGAATTTGAAATAGTTATGGAAAGGCTTTACCTCAGTCCAACCTTAACTATAGAGGTTTTCATAAGGACACAGTGGCTGATCACAGATTATGAAATCCCCTTCCACAGGAGGCCCCTTTTCCGGTCTCATTCTGCCACTAGACAGGCTTATTCATTTTGTTAGAAAGAAAAAAAAACCCACTAATCTTTACAAAATGGTTTTTAATGGAAGATGCTGCATATTTTTCTTATGTGATATATTTTTATTGGTTTTAAACTGTCTTAGTGTGATAGTTTTTAGATGATGATGATAATGAGGATGGTAATGAGAGTGAGTGTTGTTGGTATTTAGCTTTATTCAGTTTTAATCCTATCTCCCTGCACTGGAAAAAAAAATCAAAATCAATAAAGATTCCCCACCTTTTTAAGATGCCACTATAGAAATGGAGAACAGTAACTGCTTATGTCATAGTTCAAACACAGTAAGGTAAGCATTAGGAGTCCCCAAATGCTTTCCTGGCTCAGGGAAAAGATGAACCCTGATGGAGAATTTGTAGCTGCAAATCTGCAGCCTAAAACAATGACACAGTTATAATTTAAATTTGCATTTTTCAATGTGCTGTGCAGCAAAACAGATTTATTTAATCTTAAAATTTACATTTGCATCTGCAGCTTGTTGCATTTGAAACAAAAATGTTATTATAAACTCTTAAGTGATATTTTGAAGGAAGTTTCAACTGAGCCATACTTGTATTCATACTTCAGATGAATTTTTAGTTATATCTATGCATTTGCACATAATTCAAAAATGAAAAATGAAAATGTGATGCTTATAGTTTTCTTCAAATGAAAAGAAACTAAATTTATTAATAGTTTACAAAGCCATACATAAAACACTCAATTCATTAGCATAATCTGTCTCTCTCCTGGTGTTTAATTCCTGATCATTAGACAAGATGGCTAGGGCTTCTAGGAGTGGGAGTACAAAACACTTGGAGAGACATAGGTTATGCAGGCATGGTCTATAGTTACAAAGAAGTCTGGAATTGGCATAGGAAATAAGGAAGGCTGCATCTGTTTTTCTAGGGAATCATTTGACTTTTAAAGTCAAGTCAAAGCTAATTCAGGAGAAGTCACCTTCATTTGTAGCTATCTCTATTTATTAGGCATGTGTGATCCAGAAAAAAAATGGTTCAATACTCACTTCAAAAGTAGGGGGTGCTGGTGCTTCATTTCTAAAGTCATTTCCGAACTTTGAAGCAAAAAAATTTGAAACTTTCTGAAACTTCCGAATATTCGTATGTACCTCATTAATGGCGGATGCATATGCGCATGAAGGGAAACATTATTGTCAATGGGGAAAATTGAGAGGCCTCTCTCTTCCTCATTTTTGAGCTATCCTAATGAAATTTGCTACAGTGGTAGAACACAAGAACCACTGTTAGCTCACCAAATCTAGGAATGATTGACTTATCCTCTGATTTTTGGCAAATTTTCACAGTTTTTATTTTAAAAAAACATTTTTTAATAATAACAAAAATCTGTTCCTGGTTTGGAAGTGCTATTTCATGTTTCATTGGGTTGTCTTTACTTTGAAAGTCATTGTTCTAATTCAGAAATTTTGTTTTTGTGGCTGAAATTGGTGGAGAGAGACTCAACAAACCATAATGTGCTATTTTCTATACGAAGATGTCCCTTGCGTAAAGACAAAGTTTTGCCAGTGTAATCGAGTTTTGTCGTGTTTTTATAACAGAACCAATTAGGAAATGACATTTATCAACCAGGAACAGAAATCATTGCACACCATCAAATCACTGAATAAGAATATCTGTTCCTGGTTTGAAAGTGTTATTTCCTGTTTCATTGGGTTTTCTGGGGCAGAGAGTGTGTGACTTGCCCAAGATCACCCAGTGTAACACCCCTAAGCAGCGCGGACACTGGAAACCAACACAGAGGCCAATAAATAATCTAATATCTTTGTTAAAGCAATAAAAGTTCTAAACAAAAATAAGCAGAGTATATAGTCCAGCAGTTGACCTTTTAGAGAAGATCAAAATTAGTTCAATAAAATGAAGTTATATGTCCAGTATTAGAGTCCAAAGTCTATAATCCAAATAACCGAAACACACTCAAACTCTTGGAAGTTTGAGTGGGGAAAGAGCAAGGTTTCACAGGGAGATTCTTGAAGTAAAGTCCAGAACAAGGATTCAAGGCTAGGCAAGGTATTTCTTGGTGGATCTGAAACGCAGTCCAAACTTGGCAAGGAGTGGGACGCAACTCCTGGTCTACTCATGAGTAAGCACACCGGGGGACCGCTTGGAAGCTCAGGAACAAGAGACGATGTTCTTCAATCAATAGTCGCGTTGACACCGCGATAGGGAAAACTCAGTGCAGAACTTTTATGGAAGTTTAAGAGCTCCCCCCAAGCAGGTGTTTGACTCCCCAAATCTTCCCAGAGAACGGAGGTGTTTCAACATCGTACCAGATGCCTGCCTCCCCGAAACTTCCCAAGGGAAACGGTTTAGCCACAATCGCCTCTCTCCGCTAATCTCACGCTTCTCCTTAAAATCTGCCTTTGGGAGCGATCTGTTTTGAGAAAAGCCCTTCTATCAAACACCAAGCTTTCCGGAGAAACAGGCTCTGTTTCAAGGGCGTCTCTAATTGGTTCTGGCACAAAAATGTCAACAGGAGACATCTGGAAAGGGATGGAATCTTGCTGAGATGGAAGAAAGCCCAAATCCTCTTCAGTTTGATCTATGATGGCTGCGAGGTCATGGGCCAAAGGTCCCTGAGACATCACACCCAGTGGGTTTCTATGGCTGAGTGGAGAATCAAGCCACAATCATAGTCCAACTTCAAACCAGTACACTACACCATGCTGTCTCAAAACGGCCCAGTGCTAGCCAGAAGATGCCCTGATGCTATATCAGGGAGTGAAATGGGTTCCTGGAGCATTTTCACTCCTGAATATAGCATCAAAAAGGAGGAGGAAGAGAAGGGGCCATTTTGCAAGAGTGTACCTCTCTGTGCACAAAATGTGGAGTGAGGAATGGATGGAAGGAAAAGAGGGAGGAAAGGGTGCCCTGTTTGCTGCTGCTGCTGCTGCTGTAAGCAACCCAGGGCCAACTACTTGCTCTCGGAGGGCCCTCTCCTTGTCCAGCTCCCTCTGCAGCCTCTCTGCCCAGGCTTCAGTGGCGTCAGCTTGTCCCTGAAGGCTCCGGGTCTTGTGGCGCACTGCCTCCAAGGATCTCAGCCCCACTGCCATTGAGGAGGCAAGGAAGGAAAGAGGGAAGGAAGGAAGGAAGGAAGGAAGGAAGGAAGGAAGGAAGGAAGGAAGGAAGGAAGGAAGAAGAGGGTAGAAAAAGGAGAGGAAGGGACACAGAAGTTTCCCTTGGCTTCCCTTTCTTTCTCCCTCTTTTGCATAAAGTTCTCCAAAACTTTGCAAAAAAAAAAAAAACCTCAGCAGCTCCCAATCTGGATTTTCCTCCTCCTCCTCACTCCCAAAACAGCTCAACTTGAATCAAGCACCAGCTTTCCCTCCTTCTCCTTCGCCTTCCTTGACAGCTACGGCTCCCTCTTCCTCAGCCGAGGAAGGCAAAAGAGAAGGAGGGAAAGCTGGTGTTTGATTCAGATCGAGCTGCTTCAGGACTGAGGAGGAGGAGATTCCAGATTGGGAGCTGAGGGTTTTTTTTTTTTTTTGCATAGCTTTGTGCAAAAGAGGGAGAGAGAAAGGGAAGCCAAGGGAAACTTCTGTGGCTTCCTTCCTCTCTTTTTTCTCCACCTTCTCCTTCCTTCCTTCCTTCCTTCCTTCCTTCCTTCCTTCCTTCCTTCCTTCCCTCCCTCCCTCCCTCCTTCCTTCCTTGCCTCCTCAATGGCAGTGGGACTGAGATCCTTGGAGGCAGTGCACCACAAGACCCAAGGTTGGTTAAAGCAGCAGCAGCAAACAGGGCACCCTTTCCTCCCTCTTTTCCTTCCACCCAATCCTCACTCCATGTTTTGCAAACAGGGAGGTACACTCTTGAAAAACAGCCCCTTCTCTTCCTCCTCCTTTTCGATGCTATATCCAGGAGTGAAAACACTTCAGACTTGGCTTGGTTTCTATGGGGCTCTTAAGCCCAATGCAGGAGATTAGTTGAAAACACTTTTATCAGAAGGTATTCCAAAGGTATTCTGAGGATGGGCTCCAGTGCTTCGAATTGGAAGGTTAATCCGGAAGCGCCAAACCACCTCGGAACCCCATTCAAATGTATTACGATTAATGATGATTCCGATTAATTTGCCGATGCCTACTATCTATCTATCTTTCTGTCTATTCAAAACTTTTCTTCTGGTTGCTAGGTTGCTAGGATTTGTGTATCAGGTGTATCAGACAGATACCTATAGAACATTCTTTCAAATTGTGTCTCTGGAACATTGTAATATTACAACATTTTAGAAGTGATATAGTCACTTCAGTTTTTAGACAGTGTACTTTTACATCAAAATGTCTTAGCAACTGTTACATATTAAAATATCCCCTAAGAACACCAATGTGTCGGGCCCATTCTTCCTTTTCGCCAAGATACTGTGAATTTATATAAGCATAAAACTTTCATTTCAGTAATATTGTGTCTTTTTTCTCCATGTATAATTGGATTAGGAAACATATGGTATTATGCACCAAGTGATCTTGTTCCTAAAAGAAATTGAATGAATTAAGTGGATTTTTCTAGTATGTGTGTCTTTCTTCTCCTTTTGGAATTTGAACATATTGCCAGTTTTAATTAAGGGAAACAGGGAAACAGAAAACTGAAGAAAATAATTATATATTTAGTTTTTGAACTATTAATCTGAGGTTGAAATTTAGAGTAGTTGCAAAATGACATCCTAAGTTTTTCTGCACAATAACCTTGAAATGATTATCCAACTTTGGTTCCAAGACAAAAGGCAGCACCTATTATTTTATTTGGAGAAATATATATTTTTAGCCCAATTGATAATTAGCTACTGCTTTGAAATGCCTGGAAGCCTTCTTGCTAGTGATTTATTCCTATGCTTTCATTAAGTGTTTATGTGAGAAGTGATAAACTAACTCGGTTACTTCTGGCAACCTCCAGGTTAGACTACTGGGATACTAGATTGGAGGCTACCTTCATTATGCTCTTTATCTGGTACTCCAACTGAAATCTTAGGACCGAAGAAAAGAGGTTTGAATTATAACTTGCTTTAAAGACAGGGCACAATCTTCATGCAGTTTCAAATGATGCCATGGCCATCTGGCTTAGTATAAATGTTTTTGTGTTTGAATTGCACTTGTACAATATTTGTGTACCGAAGTATTAGGAATGGGGGAGGAGAATAGGGAAACAAATAGTGGATGTGTTCAATAGCAATAGCAATAACAATAACCACAATAATAATTTTATTTATTACCCAGCTGTCTTTATGGCTAGAGTCAGGTGTAACGTATTAGCCTACCCTGTAGGGTTGGCATGTAGGGGCATCCATTTTCTTTTATATAAGCCTTGATTCCTAACACATGGCTGAAGCCAGAAGGGAGGGGAAATCCAGCTGCCAATTCAGGGAAGGCAATCTGATTGGCAAATGATGATGAAGTGTTTGCCCAGTAACAGAATGTGGGTGACCCGCTGTGAAAAGTATCTCTCCCTCGCCGTCATAGCAGGATATAACACTGTCAAAATATGTGAATAAAACAAAGGACCATAAAAATACATACAGTGTTTCTTCGCTACTTTGCAGTTCACTTTTCGCTCCCTTGTTGTTTCGTGAGTTTTCAATTAATATTAATGTACACATTTATCGCTGTATTTTCGCTGTTTTGTGGGGTTTTGCGGTGTGCAAAGGGTTTTGGAAGGGGGAAGGGAGAAATAAAGGGAGGGGAGAGGGGAGGGAAGGGTTGGAAATAAAAAAGGGTTCCTACTTTGTGGATTTTCACTTTTTTTGGGTGGTCCTGGAATGTAACCCCTGCGATAAGTGAGGGAGCACTGTATATTGAAAATATAGGACAAAGATTAAAGGCCTATCTGCAAAAACCCTACCTCAGTTTTAGACCCCTTTTACAACTGCAGGCCTGCCAAGTTTCAGAACAATTCACCAAACTACTGCTTTTTTAGAATTATTTTAAGCTTTAACTATGACATTTTTTAAAAAAATAAGACAACCTGCAAGAGAGGGTTCTGAAAATTATAGTCACTGGTTGTGTCTATTCTCAGCCAATCAGAGCATGGACACAACCAGGAATTTTAATGGATGAGAAACAGAGAGAGAGAGAGAGAGAGAAAGAGAGAGAGAGAGAACCTTCAACTTCCATTCTGCTCTGAGAGGAACTCAGACTTTGCAGTGCCTGTCCCTTGCAATTGTTGCTGGGAAAGCAAGTTCTCATCAGGGGCCCTCTCTGGAAGAGAAGCCTAGGAAACTTTTCCAAAAGAAATGGACACTTTGCTGCTGGGGAGGGGGAAAAGATGCTGCAGGTAATCCGATCTTCTCCAGGAGCTCTGTGACAGACCCCTTCTTCAAGTACATTGCAGACATAACTCCATCCTCTCCAGTAGTTGATAAATCCAGCTCCCTTGATCTGTTTTCCCCAGCTTTTCAGTTCCCTCCTCCTCATTCTGTTTTTGGGGAATTACATGATATGGACCACTGAACATTACAAATCACCTTTGGTCAAACTGTATCGGGCTCAAGTCTACTGATTAGCTGAGTTTGCCCAGGTTATGGTTCTTTTGTCCATTTCTCCAGACATTGTTCCAGAATCAGTGTTTGCCTTCCTTTCAAATCTTGCATGCTTAGTTATCTCACTTTTGTAACATGGCAAGGGCTCACAATTACAAACTGTAAGTTCTGGATAAGTTCTGGTCCAGAGCAGTTGGAAGGAGAAGCACTATCATTAAGCATGATTATTCTACCTTAATCTGAACTATCTTTCTCTAAGAAAAAGAACAACCTTAAGGAGAAGGGTCCATAAAAACACCAGAGTAGATAGAGTATATGATTTTGTCTCTCTCTTCATTCTTGTCAAACTTTATGTTCTGAGCAAGCTGCAATCTCAAGTATTCAGATTTTATCTATTCCCTCTCCAGAGAGATGTTGGTTGGTTTAGGCAGTTTGGGAAAGTCAGGATTCCTAGAGGAAGAGGAAGTGACATCATTCAGGGTATAGAGTCTATGTTACCTGGTGCAGCTTGTTGTAAGATCTCTTTCCTTCTGGACCTTTTCCAGCCACAGCTCCCTCCTTTCCAGCACCAGTCCTTTCAGGGCCAGGACTGTCTTCTTTCTCACAACATGTTCAGGGCAATCATCCAACTCAGAAACAGGTGGGTAGATGGAAGGATAGAAATGGAATTAGTATTTTTATGAGCATATCCTTAATTGGACAGAAACGCATACGCATAAACAGATGTTGCACACTATGTACCCCATTATGTACATGAACTGAGGCTGCAAAGGCAGTGCATTCTTTTAACAAAGTTGAAATCTCAGCAGTTGGCTCCTGGGGATGATTAGCAGAAAACTGGATGCGGACCGTTTTTTCCCCTCCTTTTTGCAAAACAGGCTATTTTAAAATGATGCTGATGCTGACAATAAGTGTATGTTAAATTAGAACCTAGATGACAAGACTAAACAGCTATCCAGTTGTAAGTCTCATTTTACATGGTAGAATTTACTTTTAGATAAACATACCTAGGCTTTGGATGTGACAACTCAAACACACATTCCCTCACCTCCTTTTCATACATATACTATTTAAAATGGTGGATTAAAATAACTCCCTTTCTTGCATGCATAATTTATCTGCTTTGGGGTGGAAGAATTGTGTTTCCTGGTGCCTTTTGTTTCTTGTATATAAATTATATAGCAATCTTTTAAAAGCACATAAACATCTCTCACCCCCCTTTTTAGTAAGCACAATGATAGAGTGCAGCAATTTCCAGCACTTACTGGCCCTACAAATTACATGTTTTTGGCATCAGCTTCTATGTCTCTTGCTGTTCCATTGCTTTAGATGAAGGGAAGAAGGAATTAAAAGCAAATTAATGGTGAGACCTTTCAAAGCTATATAATCATATCACCAAAAATGTTATATGCTTATTAAAACTCTTGACAGAGGTATTCACCCCTGAACTATGGCAACTTTTTCAAAAAAAGTATAGACAACACAAACTTTATCAAATACATTGCAGGAAGCTATAATAATGTTGATTCCTAAAAAAGGAAAAGTTGAAACCAATATGGCAAACTGCAAACTGAATTCACTTTTAAATACAGTTTATAAAATATACATGACTGTATTAGCAAAAAGATTTAAGTAAGTTTTGATGGAAGTTATTAAAAAAGACCAGAATGAATTTCTCCCAGGAAAACGAATGAAAGATGATATCAGAGTATCAATTAATGCACTGGAAATTTGGGAGAAACATAATGAGAAAAAGACTGCACTTAGAGTCGTGTATGCAGAGAAAGCATTCAATAATATCAACTGCGAATTCTTAATGGCAGTGTTGGGGAAAAAATGCAAGTAGGTCCAAACTTCATGGGGTGGATAATTCAAATGTATAAATGACAAGTAGCAAGTAGAGAAGTAAATGGAGAATTAACAGCACCTTTTGAGATATCTAAAGGAGTTAGACAATGCTGACCTCTCTCACCAATTCTCTTCATATCAGCATTGGAAGTAGTATTAAATCAAATATGGGAAAAATGTAATATATGAGGTTTAAAAGTCTGAAGAGTGGATCAAAAGATATCTGCATATGCCAACAACTTAATGCTGCTAGCAGAAAACCCAGCAGAATCAATAGCCGCTGCAAACCAGTGGTAAGCAGATTATGACATAGTATCAGGACTTAAGGTCAACAAAGAAAAAAAAGATAATTGCTAAAAATTTGCAACAGAAAGACAGATAAAAATGGACAGAAACTGACAGAAAAATGAAATACTTGGGAATTTGGCCAACAGACAAGGTTTCAGCAATATGGGAAGGAAATAAGGAAGGATCTTTTGAACTGGGAAAAAAATAAACTTACCTTTATTTGGAGAATTGCAGCAGTAAAGATTATTGTGTTACCAAATATGATGTTTTTGTTTCTGACTATGCCAATTATCTTAAATGAAACCTCATTCACTCAATAGAGAAAGGATATTGCAAATTTTGTATGGAATGGGAAAAAAGCCAAGGGTCAAATGGAAAGTTCTTATTGACGATAAATAAAGAGGTGGACTTGGTCTACCAGAACCTGAAACTGTAATTTGAAGCATGTTAGGGAATGGATGATACTAGAAGTTGAGAGAATTTTGACTATCAAGGGTTATGATTTACGGTTTGGATGGCACTCATATTTTTGATATGACAAATCCAAAACAGAGAAGAGCTTTATAAATAATATTATGAGAAAAACACTTCTGAGAATTTGGTTAAAGCATAAGTTGAAATTTGAATATAAGACTTCACTCTGGATTTCACCACATGAAGCTTTCTGGGCAATAAGGAAAGAAGACAAAGAAGAGTGGATAAGATACAAGATGATACTCATAAATAATCAACCTATGCTAAAAATAAGAGAAGAATTGAAGAAAGAAGGGTTAAATATTGGATGGTTCACTTATGGGCAAATTAAACAGAAATTTAAACAAGATTTTTAACATAGCTTTGAAAACAAAATGACCAAGTTGGAAAAAATAGTATGGACAGAAATAAATAAACATATTGGGGGATTTATCCATTTTTATTGAAATATGAGACAAGTGAAAAACAAGTTAATTGGGAAAAGAAGTGGGTCATAAAATAAATTTCAACATATGGGAAGGAACAAAGGCCTTAAATTTACAAAGGCAAACCAACAGAAAGAAAACTTTTATAAAATGTTTCATGGGTGGTACATTATTCCAGTAAAACTTGCCAAGATGAATAAAAAACAAAAAAATCGATAATAAATGTTGGAAATGTAAGACAAAAGAAGAGACATTTTTCCACATGTGGTGGACTTATCATAAAGCCTATGTATAGTGAACAGCTGTTAAGGAAACAATCCAAAGAATTTTGTAACAGAATATACTGTTTTTACTGGAGATATTTTTGTTGGGACTGATGAATGATATCATCATTAAAAAATATCATTTTCTTTAAAAATGGTATAAGAGCTGCCCACATAGTTTATGCCAGACACTGGAAAGAAAGTAGTATTCTATTTGTAAGTGAATGGTTGACCAAATTGCTAAACTTTGCAAAATTTCGTACATTAACTTGTCTCCTTAGAAACAAAACAATACAACGTTTTCAAAATAATTAAAAGTCTTTCACAGAATATATAGGTAGAATATTTAAAGACTGGTACATAATGGCTTTGATTGAGCTTTGTATACTTTATACATGAGGGCTGAGGAGTCTGCTTGCTGCGGCAGAAGAGACCAGAAACATTTCCAGCCAGCCCTTCTGTTGCTGCCTTTGGGACTCCTTGTGAGCAGACTGCAGCCCCAGGCCCTTTCCATCTCAGTTCTCCCCGCTGACTGCCCAGTTCTTCTCCCCACTATGCCACCTTTCCATTGCCTGGCAGCAGCCACCCCATTATCGGCAGGGACTTTACCTTATGTGATCCATATAGAGGGGTGTCGGGGGTCAGGGTGGTTGGGTTAACCCAGGGGTCCTCAAACTTTTAAAGCAGAGGGCTGGTCCACAATTTTCAGACTGCTGAGGGGCCGAATTATCATTTGAAAAAAAATTCGAACAAATTCCTATGCACACTGTATATATCTTATTTGCAGTGCAAAACAACAACAATGAAAAAACAATACAATATTTAAAAATGAAAACAATTTTAACCAACATAAACCTATCAGGATTTCAGTGGAAAGTGTGGGCCTGCTACTGGCCAATGAGATAGTCAAATGAATTAGGATTGTTGTTGTTGTGTGCCTTCAAGTCATTTTAGACTTTGGGCAAGCCTAAGTCTAAAATTAATTATTTACTACATTTATTTACTATATTTATATCCCACGCTTCTCACCCCGAAGGGGACTCAAAGCAGCTGTATGTACATACAATATATTATATTATTAGCATAGCACAATATTAGCATTATATATTACGATATTGATCTATACCACTATACTGTAATATTATATGTAACATATAACATATAATTAATATTATTATATGGTATTATTATTATTAGTATTATATTGTATAATATTATCATATTTTTATCAATACTATATGTATATACAATATATTATTAAAACTGATATAAAATATTATATTATAAAACTGAGGGTGGGGCCAGGTAAATGACCTTGGAGGGCCGCATCTGGTCCCCGGGCCTTAGTTTGGGGATCCCTGGGTTAACTAGTGTGGGGCTAGAGGGATAAAAAAATATTAAGGTATAATAACTGTACAGCCAAATTTGATTTTTGCATGTTTAATGAGTGCTGAGTGTATACCATTTTGCAAACTTGCTTATTCTGTTGTACTTTTTCTTTTTCTTCTTTTTTCTGTTTTTTTTCCCTTTTTACTCTCTGTTTAATTTTTTTATATAAACTATAAAATACAAAAAACAAAACAAAAATAGGGACTCTGCCTTGTATCTGAGCAGAGGAACTATGGCCTGCTGGGATGCGGCAAGGACAATTGCTTCTCCAGAGGTCACCAGTGTCTACCATGGGTCTTCTGGCAGGGGCTGTTGTCTTTTGTACTTGGACCAGTAAGGCTGCTCTCCTTAGCCCGGTGTTGTCATCATCATTGCAGAAGGCCTAGCTTTTACTTTAGATGGTCTGATCTGCCTTGCCCTGGTCTAGGGCAGAGGCAGCTTGTTCTCCACGTCTTTAGGGGGGCTACTTAGGACACTCATGACTCAAGCCCATCGTCTAATTGGCATTGGGTGGTTTTTTACTCTGAACAATAAGCAAGTGGTTTCCACTGTGGTCCATTAGCCTGCTTTATCTATTGCTTTGCAACTGGCTGTAGGTTTTTATGGTAGGGGAGGGGGGTGCTTGATGGGTTCTCATAACAAATATGAACTACGAACCATCAAAGATGTGTGTTATTGAGTTGAACTTTGCATTTTATATTTCAACATATTGACACATTAAATAAGAAACTAGACCATTTTTTCCTACGTTTCTCTTGCTACAAAGAGCCCAGTTGACCAACAATGCACTTGGGAGGGAGGGATTGGGGAGAACTTGGTACTACCCAGGGATGGAGGGGAAGCTGCCTCAAGTCCCTTTTGGAAGATGGTGGCAGGGTAGAATAATAATAATAATAATAATAATAATAATAATAATAATAATAATAATAATAATAATTGTGCGGTTTTCTGGCATTGTGTATTTCTGCCGCTTCTGTGACTGTTCATTTGGGGTTTGATGATTCCGTAGCCCACTTGTCAATGGATGTCCAGAATCAGCAGCATCCACCGCGGTCCTTTTTATCCTGGGCGACGACCGAGCCAGTATAGACTTCGTTTGGATTTGTTTCTCCATAATGCTAATGGGTTAGGTGCTCTTAGTTCTGCTCCTCAGCTGAGGCCTCTCTGGCTTGGTTGGACCTACCGGTAGTTACACGACCGCCAGCACAGCCCTCAGTCATCATTGGAGCAGTTAAGCCCCCCCACCACGTCAAGGTGGCACCTGCGGGGGGGGGGGGGGTTAGGATTGAACTTCAAAGACTCTGGCAGAAACCAGTGCAGGTGGTCCCGGTGGTGATGGGCACACTGGGTGCCGTGCCAAAAGATCTCAGCCGGCATTTGGAAACAATAGACATTGACAAAATTACGATCTGCCAACTGCAAAAGGCCACCTTACTGGGATCTGCACGCATCATCCGAAAATACATCACACAGTCCTAGACACTTGGGAAGTGTTCGACTTGTGATTTTGTGAAACGAAATCCAGCATATCTATCTTGTTTGCTGTGTCATACAATGTCGTTGTGTCAATAATAATAATAATAATTAATGTAAATTTTCCACATACATACACACACATACATTGCTTGTTAATTGCTTTGTAGGACCAAATATTGTAAGTCTCTATCCTGATGCAGGGTCAGATAGTTTTCTTTCACATAGATACAAATATTTTACTATTATTAGAAGGTGTAAAATTACCACTGTTAAATGGTGGCTTTATATACCAATTGTTATGTTATAATGGGTATGGTACAATATGTAATAATGTGTGCATGGTTACATAATTCCAGTACATTGAGTCATGGCAGTTAAAATGGTGTCAAACTGCATTAATTGTTCAATCAATGTCAGGTTTACCAGCATAGTTCTAGAGTTGGTAAACCTGACATTGAATGCCTACAATATGAAAAACAATTCTACACAACCTCATTTCCTTTGGTAGTATTCTGTTCTTTAGACTGTAAAGGATGTAAAGAAAAATATATTACAATATCATAAATTTACTATAGACAATATTATGAAGTAGAAGAAACATTTCATTGATGTAACTCATGAAGTGTTTTAAGAACCGGTCTCTGAGTGCAACACACAAAATAAGAACAGTAACTTGTCTTCATTCAGGTTCAATATGTAGTTTTAGCATCAGTAGGAGAGAAGTCAGCTGTGTAAACCTGAACATTTCATGACTTCATCTTTCACTTATATGGACATTCTGCATCAGGAAATGATAATGGAGGAGTAAACTTCTTAAATACAGAACAAGCTATGCTTCAAAGCCTGTAATATTCCTAAGACTTACCTGAGGCAACTATCAAAATCACATCTTAGCTCCTGTCTTAATTATATCCCAACAGCATGATGGTAGTTTGGAGGTGAAAACAAAAGCTTTATTTTGTATTTGTCTGCATGCATTGCTACAGATGTTTTTACTTTTGTGTTCTCTCCTTTTGCCCTGAAGCATAACTCAGCTGGGAATGTGGAAGACTGCATAGTGAAATGTATTTTCTACATCACTGCTGTTTGTGATAAGCCTGCTATGTGTCCACTTGGAATTTGATCATATTGTTCAGTCCTTTTTCTCTCTGCAAAGCCCTGAATCCACATATTCTCTGATACCTGCAGGTACTCTCAAACATCAACTCAACTTTAAAAGATACAGAAACTGGTGGTTAGTACATCTTGAGCAGATGGGAGGAAAAAGGCCAGCAGTCATTCTATAATAGTAGACAATCATCATTTTGTTTGCTGGGAGAAACAATTGTTAGCTACATCTAACTACAAAGAAGAAGAAAAACAGGCTTCTGTTATAAATCACTGTATGCAACTTTGCACTGGTCCATAGTGAGTATGTATCTTTCCATGGCATCTATAAACAAATCCAGGAAATCCATTATTTATCTTTTCCTCAGGCACAATGGTGACACAGCAGTTGCCAGATTTTGAGATACAACTTATCATTCACTTCTTTAAAGAGAGAGGGTTTTGATCAGAAATGTTTTTTTTTTAATTTAGAAACAGAATGACTGAGATAGTCAGATACTATTCTTAAAATTACTTCTGGACTTCCACAGATCTTGGCTACATATCATATTCCCAGCACTGCTCAAACCACCATTTTCTGAGAGGCAAGTGGAGGCTCTTCCTCCAAGCACAGAGGTTGCACATGTGTTGAGTGTAATATGCATACACCTCTAGAGTTTTAGCAACCAATTGAATAGAATGCTATGTGGAACTGCTCGGAATTGGCAACATTGGCAATCAATATGCTAAAAAAGAATCCCAGATAGCACTCCTCCCAATACAATAATAGAAATTAACATACCAGAAGTTGGTGTAGACACATAGTTTAGTGAATTATAGTTGTGCAACTTGAAGATAATGACTGAAACTCGGGAATAGGGAAAGCTTTATATCCCTGTATTGGGGAACTAGTGGCGAGGGACGCACCTAGCAACATTTCACAAACTGATGTTGCCCAGACGTTGGTTCCTCTAGGCCCTAGAACAGAATCACAATCTCCATCATCCTTACACAGAAAAAAGCATAAGACAGGGAGACAAAGGGCAGATAAAAACGAAGACCATGCTCCCTTGGAGGCATGACAATTAATTTCCAGACACAACATCTCCGTACTAACATGGAATGTAGCAGGTTGGCATGCCTCTATCAAAGATCCCGATTTCACAGACTTCTTTGCCCATTATCATATTTTATTAATTCAGGAGACATGGACTACGGAAGAACTGACATTAAGCGGCTTTCATTCTTACACACTGAGGGCCGAGACGGGGGCAAAGCACGGGAGAGCCAAAGGCGGAATAGGGATTCTAGTGTCCACCTCATTACGGGTACTAACCAGGCCTCTACCTACATCCAAAGGTGGTGCAATGGCAGTGCTGCTCCAATTTAAACATTGCACATTAATGGTAGTTAATGTATATATGCCCCCATTGAGGAGGAAAACACAGACAAGAGCCCGATGGATGGAATTGGAAAAGTATGTTGCTGAACTCATACTCCAAAATCCAACCACCTCGGTAGTTCTGGGGGGAGATTTCAACGCAAGGATGGGCCCCACTGACATCTCTCTTCACAGACGATACAAGACGATGATCTACACCTCTTGACACGACAATCGAAGGATCAGAAATCAAACCTTGCAGGACTATGCCTGGCTCAAACAACTACCAGGTTAAACCTCC